>NC_044304.2:146589153-146900497 GCF_007474595.2 Lynx canadensis
GAAATACGTCCCTAAAATTTTTTACATCTTGAAGCTGAAGAAACTGGATGAAACTTATTTAAAAGGGGGGCAGTCCCACATAGCAGCCAAGAGCACAGCTTTTAGGAGCCAATTCTACGGATTTGAATCCTGGGTCCACCATTTATGAGCTTTAGTTTGCGCATCTGTAAAACAGGAAGAAATAGTATCTATTGGTCACACATGGTTGTGAAGATTCGCTGAGTTATTGTCTGCACTCGGGGAGGCGAGTATTAGCTCATAGCCAAAAGTTAACAAGGCATAAAAATCAAGTATAATTAAGTATGTATTTTTCCATATTACAAAGCCATTTTATATATACAGTTTCATTTGTACCTCACGCGACTCTGTGAGACAGGTAATAATAACACCACCTAACCTTTACACGACCCTTCAGAGTTTGCAGAACACTTTCCCTATTTTCTCTGAAGCTCATATTCTCATTTATTCTCTCACAAGTCACACTTCGGCAAAGACACCAGGCAGATTGGAAAAAACAAAACCGAAAAGAAGTTTTAAGGAAAAAAAAAAGTCTCTTAAGTAAGTATCTCAATGGAGACTCTAGGAACAGCTGGGGAAGTAACGATTTCCATGCCGTCCACGTGCTGGTATCTCTGGCTCAGATCTCTCTCCTGAATTATAGACCTCAATATCCACCGTCAACCCGGCGTCTCCCTGAGGATTTAACAGACGTCTCAAAGTCAACATGTCCAAAACGAGACTCCTTGTTTTGTTCTCCTCCCCCCCGTAAACAAGACAACGGGTGAATCAGGATATATGCACACACACTGGAATGCTGCAGCAATGTATATGAGGGAACAGCTACTCCACGCCCCCGACAACACGAATGAATTTTATAAACATAATATGGAGGAAAATTTTCATAAGCTGCAAAAAACTGCGTACCTGTCTACCCATCTCAAAACACCTGCAGCAATGTACATTTATCTGATGAAATATATATTTGTTAAAAACACTCAAGAGAATTCTAAATACAAATTTCAGAATTGTGAGGAAGGCAGAGAATGGACAGAATGAAGTAGAGATCCAAAACTGTCATGTTCTAAATTCTTAAATTGGGTGGTGGTTCACTGGAGCACATTTTTTTTGAAATTATTTTTAGCGCTCGCTTATAGATGTTACACATAATCTTTTGTATATGTAAAATAATCAATCAATTAAAAAGAAATACAACCTATAAACCTGAATTGTGTTGAAAGTTACATTTCAAAACGATAAGCTAAGCAGCACAGGAAGTCAATCTTGCTAAAACTAGGAAGAAATTAATGTATGCTAATAATGCTGGTTATGGAACAGAACTACTTGATCAAGGATGACTGAAATACACCAGGTTTACAGGTCAGAACAAATTTATTTATCAGGAATATTTTTCCTATTTTGCTAGACTTGCCTTCTTTTTTAAAAAAATTTTTTTTCTTTTTCTTCTTTTCAATGTTTTTATTTATTTTTGAAGGAGAGAGAGAAACAGAGCATGAGCAGGGGAGGAGTAGAGAGAAAGGGAGACACAAAGTTCGAAGCAGGCTCCAGGCTCTGAGCTGTCAGGACAGAGCCCGATGTGGGGCTCGCACCCACAAACAGTGAGATCATGACCTGAGCTGAAGCCAGACGCTCAACCGACTGAGCCACCCAGTCTTGCCTTCTTCAAAACAAAATGGATTAGCATTATTTGTTTAGCGTTACCTGTGGTGAGCAGACAACCTGCGGCCACTAAGGATGGGGACGTCTAGCTGACCCGCCCGCACTCGAGACTGAGGTTTGTGTAGGAGAAGCTCAGAGCCACACCTATTGAAGGCCCATGATTTTAGATTTACTCCTCTTTCCTGCATCAGCACTGACAGCAGACTAAATTTGCTGTAGCTAGACTTAAAATATGCTTCTTTCTAGAACATCTAAGTTCCAAGTCTTAAGTGAACATAGTATCAGAGTCTATTTTAGAAGGAAATGACCAAGCTCAAAGCAACACTAGGCATGATGTGCCTTGTTTATCTATCTGTTCAAACAGGCATGAGAGGCCTGTGCATTTCTTGTCCTTTTCAAATATGAGCCGGGTCTATTTGAGTGGCCAGGGAGGAGACGATAGTTTGATTTAGATTTGGCATGGGTTTAGGGGAAGAAATGTCTTTGTAGCTGGTCCTAAATATTACGGTAACTTGGAGCGAGTTAGTCTCCAAGGGAAAAGTCACCACATGTTATAACAGGAGCCACTGGGCTTGGCAAGGAAGGCAATGAAAGAGTTGCAATTAAAGCAACGCCATTTCTCGGAGCGCCTGGGTGGCTCAGTCAGTTAAGCGTCCGACTTCAACTCAGGTCATGATCTCAAGGTTCATGAGTTCAAATCCCACATCGGGCCCTGTACTGGCAGCTCAGAGCCCACAGCCTGCTTCAGATTCTGTGTCTCCCTCTCTCTCTGCCCCTCCCCAGCTGGCACTCTGTCTCTGTCTCTCTCAAAAATAAATGAACGTTAAAGCGACGCCATTTCCCCATCATAGCAAAGATGTACTGGCCAGGACAACTGCTTGTTCTCTTTCTCCATGGCCGATCCAACTAAACACACCCTTTCAAATCAGCCTCCACCAGAGTCTAAAGAATACTAAATGCTGAAATTAATTTTAATTTCTAATGAATTCCTAAGGAGAACGTTTTCTTCCTTCCTACTAAAAAAAAGAATAAACAATTCAGCATACAGATTCAAAAAGAGGAATGCCAGAAAAAATTTAAGTTTGAGAAGATTGCAAAGGTAGATTTTTTTCAAATTTATCTATTACTTTTGTAACTCTAATAGGACTGTATTTTGTTTTGTTTTGAGAGAGAGAGGGCGCAAGTGAGCAAGGGGTAGAGAGAGGGAGAGAGAAAGGGAGAGAGAGAGAATCCCACGAGGGGCAGAGAGAGAGAGAGTGAGAGGAGGGGCGGGGAGAGAGACAGAGAGAGAAAGAGAGAGAGAAGGAGGGCTCACCCAAAGCAGGATTCATGTTCACCTGATGTGGGACTTGAATTCACGAACCATGAGATCATGACCTAAACTGAAGTCAGATGAGACACCCAGGTGCCTGCCCCTGTATTTTGTTTGGATGTATACTCTACCACCCCTCATTTAAATTTTGGAAAATTACATTCTTGTCTATATCTGCCTTGCTCTTGTGACTGTTCATTCTCAAACAGAAACCGCCCTACTATGAGGCTTTCCAAAGCTACAAGGAAGTGCATTCTGGTACAGAGCAGGCTGTTAACGAGTTTTTACTGAGTGAATCTGCATTCTTTCCTGGGCTTGATTTGGCTATAAATTATAAGGCTTTTTATACTAATAATAATGGAGTTTCTTGCCATGCAGGGTTTTTTTAAGGTGAAAAAAATTATAAAAGGTGTAAGCCGTGGCTCACAAGTCAAGTGTGTATACAGACCCACGTAGTTTACAAAACATACAAGCCCAGAGGTGGTTCTTCTGGACCGTACCATTTGTTTTGCAAAGAAAATTCACACTATTTACTATAGGTCTGCATAAATAATCATACACCTGCACAAATATAGGCTAGACTAGAAGGCTAAGTACTGAATGCTGCTTATTCTGATTTCTATTTTTTATCAAACTCATCATAATTTACTACTTCCAAGAGGAAAAACAAGCTTATATAATGGTGCAGATTGCAATACTTAGTGTCCAGTTATGCGAAGCAAAGAAACTAAACTTTAAGGAAAAAAAATGGGACAAAATACAAATACAAGTAATGCAGTTTTGGTTTATAAAGTGGTTACAAAGTATTTACAAAGAAGATTCGTTAATTAGTGAGAAACTAAGGGGTATGAGTGTGAATGCATGTGTGTGTGAGCACATGTACATGCGTGTACATGTATGAGTAGTGTGTGAGTGTGTGTGTGAGTGCATGTTTGAGTGCGGGTGTGTGTGTGCGAGTGCATGTGTGAAGAAAGAAAGACACAAGAGAGAGGGAGAGATCTGGAAAAATGGAAGAAACAGAGACCTTTGGGAATGTCTTAAGAACATGTAATTTGATGGGGCACCTGGGTAGCTCAGTCGGTTTGAGCATCCAACTTTGGCTCAGGTCATGATCTCACAGTTCATGAGTTTGAGCCCACACTGGGCTTGCTGCTGTCAATACAGAACCTGCTTTGGATCCTCTGTCCCCCTCTCTCTGCCCCTCCCCTGCTCACTTTCTCACTCTCTCTCTAAAAAAAAAAAAAAAAAATTCATTAGAAATTAAAACTATTTATATGTAATTTATAATTTGATGTTTCCTTAAAAAGCACCAATATTATTCAGATGTTGTCCAGATCAGTGTAGAGTACAAGCTATAAAATATCAGTCCTGAATTCTAATGACAGGGACGTACATAACATCATTTAGATTTCTCTGGCGAAGGAGACTATTGACAGAGCTATGCAGTATCTACCTGAAGGTCAGGCTGATATGCTCATCTTGAGACACAGAGAAAATATCCTCCAACAGGTACCTGAGGGCTGAATCTGCAGGAGTCCACAGTACCCTTCCCAGGTCGGTGCTCTCTACCTGGCCCATAGCTGGCTGGTGGCGATCACAGAGAACACAGTGAGTTCGTCGCTCAACATCGGGCGCTAAGTACCTACTATGTGTCAGGCAGTGCACTTGGTAGATGCTCAAATATGCTGGTGAACCCAGTGAAACAAAAAGTTCCTGTCCTCACGGAGCTTACAGTCTAGCAGGGAAGAGTAGTGGGTCTCAGGGATATACAGCAGAGAGACTGAGAGCACTGGCTGGTGTCATTAAGATGAAGTTTAAGTCCTGCTGTGCCACTTACCGCAGAAACGTTCTTGAACTCCCTCGTCACTGCCTTATTTAAATGTAAAATGGAAGGATAATGTTGAGAAGACTCCATGAGGCATGTTTGTAAAGCACTTGTAGCAGTTCCTGGTGCACACAAGGCCCAGTAAATGGCAGTTTTGATGGTTATTGCTGCAGAGAACCAAGGGACATATACACAGAAGCATGCCATCTCCTTCCCCGGGACACTCACCAAATTGCTGGACAAGAAACTAAACCACATCACCACTTTATCACATTTCTGTATGATTTTTACAAATTAGATGGTTACCAAGCTAGACAGGAAAGTCTAGTTGCTAAAAGTTTACCCCAGCAAGAGGCCCATACCATTGTTGCAATGGGTATGTTCTCTGTTTCTCAAGGAGGTAGCATGCAGGTATTAGATGGCCTCTTATAACTGATATAACTTATAAGTATTTTCTCTTTTATTATTTTTTATCTTTTTAATGTTATTTATCTTTGACAGAGACAGAGACGAAGACAGAGCATGAGCATGAGCAGGGGAGGGGCAGAGAGAGAGAGGGAGACATAGAATGCGAAGCAGGCTCCAGGTGCCGAGCTGTCAGCACAGAGCCCAACGTGGGGCTTGAATTCACGAACCGCGAGATCACGACCTGAGCCGAAGTCGGACGCTTAACAGACTGAGCCACCCAGGCACCCCAAGCATTTTCTCTTTTAAAACAAACCCTATGGAAAGTACCGCTACCATAAAGACTGTTCTGGATGATGACTCCACAAGGACAGATGAAGAGCTCTGCTCAAGACGTCTTATGCTGAGAAGCAGTAGGGCAGAAGGAATGGTTAGGAACATAACCTCTGGAGCCAGGCTGCCGGGGCCCTAAGCACTCTCCATCACTCAGTTCTCCACAGCAGTGACCATGTTGCTCACTGGGACTCAGTGTTTCAAATCTGTAATATGAGGGGGGCGCCTGGGTGGCTCAGTCGGTTAAGTGTCTGACTTTGACTCAGGTCATGATCTAGCAGTCCTTGAGTTCGAGCCCTATATCGGGCTCTGTGCTGACAGCTCGGAGCCTGGAGCCTGCTTCGGATTCTGTGTCTCCCTCTCTCACTCTCCCTCCCCCCACTTGCACTCTGCCTCTCTCTCTCTCTCAAAAATAAATAAACATTAAAAAAATCTGTAATATGAGGATAATATTAGATCCTATCTCACTGGGTAGTTGTATGGATAAAAATCATAAACAGCTATAAAGCAATTAGATTAGTACCCAACATATAGAAAATATTCCATAAATGTTAGCAATAATTATGTATGGCAAACCCAGGAACTTTATTATCTTGCTAATAAAAACATGAGAGCCAAATAGCAAGACAACAACTGAACCACACCAGAGGAAATCAAGTTCTTTCTTTAACTCTCCCATCAAGTTTATGCATCACACTGAGTACCCCACATCCTTTCTACAATTCACTTTCCCATCTATAAAACAAATTATACATAAATAAAAGTGTGTGTATATATATATAAGTACATGTATGTATACATATGTATGTACATACACATGCACACACATGTACACCAAGAATGCCGAGAGAGCTGATGCAGCTTTTTGCTACTATCAACAGCAGCTGAGCAATTTCAATTTCTGTATTTTCCTATCTATAATAAAGGTTCTCCAGAGAAACAAATAGGATGTGCGCACGTGTGTGTGTGTGTGTGTGTGTGTGTGTGTGTGTGTGTCTGTCTGTCTCAGTGTGCACGTATGGTGGAGAGAGAGATGGAGAATGACGGAGAGATTTATTTTAAGGAACTGGCTCAGGCGATTATGGGGGTTGGCAAACCCACACTCAGGATGGTGACCCAGAGAAGAGCTGTGTTGCAGTCCAAGCTGGAGGGCTGTCTGGAGACAGAATTCCCTCTTCCTTGGTGGTGGTGGGGGCAGGGGGACCAATCTTTTTCTCTAAGGCTGTCACAACTGGATGAGGGTAATTATACAGGATCATTTGCTTTACTCAGAGTCTACTGCCTTCAATGTTCAACCTCATCTAAAACTAAATGACGTCTATCTGCACTGTGACACGCACACTGGGGTTTCACCAGATATCTGGGTACCGTGACCTAGCTAAAGCTGACACATAAGATTGACCATCACACCATCCTTGCAAAAGAGATGATGTTCAGACGGTTCCTTCCAGTGGGAAAATTCTCTAGAACGCACAGCAATTTCACTCTGAGATGAGATTAGAGGCAAGAAATTCTGACGAGGCACCCCCTTCTTTAGAGGTGAATTCTAAGTCTGAAGAAACCCTACAAAGGAGATGCAGAAGACGATGGCATCTGCACGGCAGGATCAGTCAGGAGAAGGAAGGCACTCCAGTCACCGGGGACCAAGCCTTTGGAACAAGGGTTGCAAACTCAGCGCCGGTACCAGCCGAGTACGCAGCACAGAGGGGTGACACCAACGGGGCGGGGGCTGTGTGGAGAGCACAGTGCACACCACATACAGAAGAGCTGCTTCTGTGAAGCTGCAGGTCCAGCACTCTTCCTGCAACAGCCCAAGGACGCAGCCTGGCTCAGTGCGAGGGCCACCGACTCTGAGTCGGGAGACGGGGCCCTGTCTCCCGGGATGACCGCTCGTCAGCAGCACGCCCTGGAATAAGTTCCCTGCAACTCTCAGGGCCTCTGTTTCACTCACATTACAGAATTATCGTGAATACTCAGGGATAAGTGCCTAAAATGCGAGGGTGCATGTGTGCATGTTACATGTTACATATAATACATATGATCGATTATTGTAACGTATGTATCTGCTTCCTTCTTTGCTTTCTGTCACCTTCATTTGTGTATCACTTACTGTGTCCAAGGCAGCGCTTTACAACCCATTTATTTACTCCTTATGACAGACAGCCCCATGAGGCAGGTACTCGTTTGACAAACGAAGCATGGAAAGGGTAAACAGTTTGACCAGCAACAGGACACACAGTGGAGAGTCCTAGAAGACTGTCAAAGAAATAACAAAGTAACAAGACTCGTTGCTACAGTAGATTTACTTCTCAAGCTACCATAGGCCTCTTCTTCTTTTCTTCCAACCAAAAATGTGTTGCAAGTGGGGGTTATACTCGCTGCCTGTACTTGGGGATTCCCTTACACTCCTTAAGTCAACGAACGCTCTGCGCTCGCTGGCCGGAGGGTCCCTCGCCAGTCCTTTCCTCCTGAGCCCTGAGTTAGTGGCTGCTGCTCAACGCCTCCTTCTTTGGCACGGACCTCCTCTGGCCTTCGGGACTCTGAACTTCCCTGTTTTCCTCTTTGAAAACGCCTTCCTGATCTCCTCCCACCCCTGGCCCCAGGTCCTACTCACTCTGTCTTTGTGCCCTTGCTTGTCTTCGTTCACTAACGCCGTCACACGATCTGCGGAAATCACGTTTTCAGGGCCCACCTCAGTGCCCGGCCTCCACGCCTCCTCAGCCGACCTTCACGCTGACCTTCTCTGCTCCAAGTCGGGCCAACAACCTCCGTGAACCCCACCTCCACGTGAACCCCACATCCAGCACAGGACGGAGTCTCTTAGTTCCTCAACCCCCTCACCTCCCACAGCCAGCCTCTGCCCTCCGCTTCACCCACCCGCTCTCATGACCTTCTTCTCTCATCATCCCTCCAACGGCTGCACTTGAGCAATAATAAATCTGGACATCCCACTCTCGGCCGCAACCTCGTGTCCTTGAGCTCTCCATTACTGTATTCACCAATTATTTAGGCCACTGGTTACTCAGGATAACCAAACCTAACAATTCTAAGCCCCAAATCTGACCCCCCCCCCCCCCCCGCCCGCAGGTACCAGCAACAACACGGCTGCCTTCAGAAACTTGCATGCTGACCTTTGTTCTTCTGGGGCATTTCCTAACCTAGCTGCCGCCCACCTCTCTAACTTATCTGGTTTACTCCTCTCTCGTTCCACGCATACCATGTCCAGTTCCTCAGACGTACTGTGTTTCTCTCTTGCCTCTGGGTGTAGTACATTCTAGGTCCCCTGCCTCAAATAGGCCTTTTTCCACTTTATCTTGGCACTCATCATCGAGAGTCATGTTAAGTGCTACAACCTCTTCCGAGGCCTTCTGTGTCTCCAGACGTGGTTCGCTTCCCCTCAGTGGCTCTTCCCGTGGCAAATCTGCACTTCCCCCTGCATTATACTCAACCCACAGGGTGGCGTCTCACTCCCTGGCCTGCGGGTCTGTGAATCAAGACTATGGCCTGTTTGCTTTCCAGTGTACTCCTGCCATGCAGCACTGGTCCAAAGGACACTCAACAAGTATTTGCTAAATAAACATACAGTTGGCTCTTAAGCTCTGGTCCTCCTGACTTTGTCCTAGAGATTTGGTTCTGTGTCTCCAGTCACCTGACGGACATCTCACCAGCATCTACACTGAATATGTGCAAAACAACGAGAGATCACCTTTTCTCTCACGCCTGCTCTCTTCCAAACCCAGTAGAGAGAACACAGGCATGGAAATCAGGAACACCTGCAACGCCCTGTTCAATATCCTATTAGCTTCTGGACAACTTTAGACAAATCTTTCTCTGAGCCTTGGTTTTCTACATCTCTGAAATACGGACAAAAATACCAACCTTATGGAATTAGGATACACCTGAATGAACTGATCTATGTGAAATGCCTGGCGAATGGCCGAGAAGTAATAAACAGAGCCTGGTTCTAAAATCTGGAGTTATTTTTGCTCCCACCTCCCCACCAGCTAATCTCTGTTATCCAGGCAGTTCCTAAAGCCCACCTCTTTAACCTGTCTAGTTTTCTCCATTCCAGTCGTCCCCCCTCACCCGGACCCTCTTCCCCTCTGTCCTGGACTGTGTCTCAGCAGCTCACATGCCTTCCGCTTGGATTCTCTCACTGGCCAACCACCCCCCACACTGACATCAGACAAGGCTTCCTGCAGGAGAGATCCCACTGTCACTCTCCTGACCGGGACACTTCCACTGCTCCCCGATGGCTCAGGATCAAGTTTAAAGCATTTAGTTGTTGGACATACATGGTCCACCCGGATCTGGCCTCAAGGGACCTTGGCGGCCTTATCCTCTCATTAGTCACTTTTGCACACATGGTTGCCCAGCAACAACGAATCAGTTACTGCCTGCTCGGTACACTGGAATTTCCCATCCCGCTCTAGGCCTTTGCCTGGCTTTCCCTGGACTGGAACATGCTCCCTGAGTCTTCTTTCAATGTCCAGCTCAAATGCTCCTTAATCCATAAATGATTTCGTGATCATCCTGGTCACAGACAAGCTTTCTTTTCTGCAGACACGGGGTATGTTTAGTTAGCTCTCTATGTTAATACATTCATCCTGTCACCTGTGCACGGAATCTTACTCCAAGTTCTACAAGGATAGCATCGTGGCCACGCCCACACTGCCATGCTCAGAAAAAACACCCAGGAAACGGTGGCAACCCTACAGAGTCCTTCTGAGTAGCACCAGCATCCAGGGTCTATAGCTAATCAGCTCAGCTTCTGATCAGCTCCTAGAACTGTACCTGGCATTGAGGGACACGCCACAAGTAACTGTTAAATGAACTTATCCACAGGAAGATCTACTATTGGCTACAGGACAGAAATTCTGTCTCTAGGGCAGGAAACATGAGAGAGGACATGAAGAAGCCTTTTCTTTTCCAAGTTATACTTAGAGATGCCGTAAGTTTCATGTCTCCCACAAGCTACACAGCTAATCTCAGCAATAACCATGGCACGTCATGCTTTGGTATCTTGAGTATTTCAGAAGTACCTGATTTTAATATGTAAATAAAAACCATTCTTCAAAATAGTCTCCTTTGGAGAATGACAGAAGTATTCTCACAAAGTCCAAAAAAAATTTTAGACCTCCCCCCTTTTATACAGCCACAATTTCTTCTGGTGAAAAAGAAGTATGTTTATTACAGAACGAAACACCTTTTCTCAAAAGGCTTTCAAACGGCTGAGAATTTACTGCAGAAATGAATTCCAAGCTCCTCATCCTTAAAATAGAAAAGGTCCCCCCTCCCCCCAGCTCCCAGGGCTTTCATTTCCCAAATGCTATTATGTAATGCCCTTTATAAATCACGTGTACAACTCTCATTTTTCCAACAAGTTTGGTTTTAACCCCATCTCTGGGCCCTCGCAACACCACGTGTGCCTCTGTCACAGTCCTTGTCGGTATGTAGCGTTACCTCCTCAGACATCATTTACCCCACTGAGCTGTGTCTTCCTGGAGGGCCAGGTCCATGGCACGTCCATTTCTGAAACTGCAGTCCTCATGGCTGGAATGTAGTAGGTGCCTCCGTAAACGTTTACATGAACCAACGACACCAGTCAGTTATGTGATCATAAGTCTGTTCATCAGACCTGATTACTGTCTCCTTCCTGTCCTCAAAGGACAGAGAATTTCTACCACAGTGGGCAATAAAAAAGGATGGAAGGCTCTCAAGGCACCAGCAAACGGCAAGTTCTAAGTGTGTCTCTGGCAAAGACATGACATGGCTGCAGTTAAGCAGCGGCTTAACTTCTTCCTAGCTGACTCGGTACTTAAGGAGGCAACATTCATTTGCATGTCTGTGTGTCTTTTGCTACGTGCGTTAAAATATTAATTGCGTTACTTTGAAGGAACGCTTTCTAGATGGGATTCATTTAAATTGTTTACTTAGATCCCCCGAAGTAAATACAAGATGAGTGAAACCAAATTAGCTTTAAATCACACCTTAGAGACGACAGTTAGCGAAGTACCTCGCTGGGTATCTAAAATTGTTACATAAAAAAGATGAAAAGACCTGCCTATTCGGCACTGTGCACCCGTCAGCGCCTGGGAAACGATCTACTTTTCATGGTCATCCAATCATGCAGACTGACGTCACTGTCTCCAGAACCTACATGCTGCTCTTCCCAGATTGAACAACATAAGCACATCGACGAGGAAGCTCATTATAAGTTGATGACAAATTGGAAAAAAAAACCTTTAAATAAAATTACAGACACGACTCTCACATTTGGGCTTTCCAAACATGGAGGGCTTAAGAGACACCACAGTTCCTGGTCACAGAAAGTTCCAAAACCCAGTAAATTCTGGAAAGTCCAAATCTACTGCCTGGGTAGCTCAACAGTGTGTGTCAGGACTGACTCTTTTTATTTTTTTTATTTTTATTTTTTTTAATTTTTTTTTCAACGTTTATTTATTTTTGGGACAGAGAGAGACAGAGCATGAATGGGAGAGGGGCAGAGAGAGAGGGAGACACAGAATCGGAAACAGGCTCCAGGCTCTGAGCCATCAGCCCAGAGCCCGACGCGGGGCTCGAACTCCCGGACCGCGAGATCGTGACCTGGCTGGAGTCGGACGCTTAACCGACTGCGCCACCCAGGCGCCCCAGGACTGACTCTTTTTAAATGACGGCTGACACTTTGCTCAAGTACGTAAGAACAGAAAAGAGAAACCACTGCAGATTTTAGAAATTTTCAGTGATAATAAAGTTTTTATCGAGGACAAAATTTTATTTCATATTCTCTTAAATGTTTCTGAAAGCAGCACAGATTTCTTCCAGGTGGAAACTGAGGCAAGAAAGCTCAATCATTTAGTTAGAGCACCCTACATTTCAAAAACAATTAAAAGCCATGACCCCAAACCAAATTCTCCAATAATCTATTCTCATGAGAAAGGGGCTAAAAGGCTTATTGCCTAACTAAAGGATAAATACCATGAATTATTTCAATGATCGGCCCAGGAAGCCTCAGCACACCGCTCAGTAACACGGACACGTGTTAACACCCCTGTGCACAACCTCCCTTGTGATGACGCGTGAGTATCACAGTCAACAGGTAGCCCTGGTTTTGTTCAGAACGGTATTTCTGTACATCCCCACCGCACAGTTACGATGCTGCCATCTTCTGATTATGCCCAGTGAAGTGTAAACAATTTTTTCACACAAAAAGCAAAATCAGTAAAACTAAAAATCCCTACTTTTCTGCCAGTAGTGCCCTCAGTTAACAGGAGCAAAGACACAAAGATAGAAATTACAACACTCCCAGACATAATTCAAGCAGGATTCTAAATGGATAAGCACACGTTATAAACTTTTTTTTTTTTTGCAAGTGCCTTGCATGCTTATGTTACTATTCAGTCTGAGATAGACAGATCATCAATGACCTTCTGGGTCACTGACTAGGGAGAAAGAGGACTGTAAAAAAGAGTGGGAGAAAAAATAAAGGGGGGTGGCTTCCTTCCACCCCAGGCCCCCTACTGCCCTGAATGAAAGCAGACAGATGGCAGGCACCTTCCCCTTTAATTAGGAGGGCAGCTCAGAAGCGGAGAGCCCAGCTCATGTGGCACCATCTCTAACAAACCGTTCCGAGGGGAATGCTCTGCTCATTCACCCTGGCTTCAAACTGTTCTGGATCTTTAATTGACAAACCAAATCTTGGTAGGTTTAATTGTGACAAACTGCAGCTCTGAGTACAGTACTCTGCAAAAAGGTGTTTAAAGGAAGTTTGCTGAATAATCCACAGACATTCATAAAAGGAGCCTGGAGGGTTTTAAATGAAAAACGGACACCCCACGTCCTACCACCACCACGTTGAGATAAAACGTGAATTCCCACGGCACAGGAGCCCTAACTTAAATTCACTCAGTACTCCATACGAGATTTAGAAGGAAGATTCCTGATTTCTGCTCTTCCAATGCCACTCCGTAGTTACAATGCCTCCTTCTACCTTTAAAGTGTTACCGTTGGGAGTTGAGAAAAGTCCAGAAAACTCTACGGTAAAAACAGTCCATTTTATGAGGAGGGATAATCTAATTACAAATCATAAACTACTCTGCATTTCCATTTGTTTTGCATTTTCAAAACCATAGAGCTTTGTATTAATTTACTGAGCCATGCCACAGCTCTGGAGCTAGGATCAGATAAAACACAAACAAACACAAATGGAAGACAGGGGTCAAGTGTCAGATTTAGGCTGGTGTCCTAAAATCTGCACAGGTGGTGATGCCTCTTATTTTCTGAAAGCCACACATCTTCTATAAACCTACAAAACATGAATCTTTCTAACTTGAAGGAAAACATCAGTTTCCTCGACAACTTTAGGTCTTTATACATTTTATCCCATTCTTATAGAAAGTCTGTTTGTTTGTGGGTTTTTTTTTTTCCCCCAACATCACTAAATAATTCGTATTCTTCAGCTCCTTCCCATTTCCCAACAGGTTTTTAAGTTACGGCCTCTTGTTCAGGCACCACTCCCAGCCAGTGTCTGCCGTTCCCACAGGGGGGACACTCTATTTTCACATAAGTCTCGTACAGGCACCCTTTCTGCTTCCCAATGGAAATAAGGACGGTGAACTGGGGCTCTTTTGCTAGATATGCTGCTGGCTGCACCACGTAAAAAAAGTTTTGCCTGTGTCACTGTCCTTTAATTAACAGCAAGGTTCTTGGATTGTTTAAAAAAAGAAGAAGAAAAAAAGAACTTTGTGTTTTCTCATTGATAATAAATTTCAGTCTCATACGATCTCCAACAAGGAAGCCAGCACGCTAGATATAGGAAGAGAGACAGAAAAGATTAAAGAAGCAAGTAGCTATTTAACAAACTTCATATCCTACTTCCCAATGAGGGGGGAAAAACTTGGCGTTTGCCAGATATGGAGTGTCTAATACAATGTTAGCAAGAGAAAACATGTAGCAGCGACTGACTAACAAAGAAACAAACAAAACTTACTTTGTTTTCCAGCACAGTAAGCAGGTAGGGAATGAGATGAGGGTAATTCCTTCCTCGAGGCCCCTGCTTTCACTTTGAGAGCTGTGTTTATGCCGACATCCAGATTTGCTGTGGCACACTCCAAAACGCCTGTACTTCTCAGGATGCCCCAAGTTCACAGTTCATCTCAGAAGCCCCGAGGACCAGGAACCCCCGGGACAGATCGCGGCGACCTCTGGGCACCACGTGGCATCACTGCTGTTGTTAACACACACACACGCCCGGGACACCCACTTGTTACCTCAGGAACCAGGCCACCGGCAGAAAACTGCGCAGAGGAGTGTCCAGAGTCCCCAGCCTCTGGTATTCTCAGGTTCAAGGTTGGAAAATGCATTAAGACGAGAACCACGCAGTCAGCAGTATTCTGTGCCATTAACTTTCTGGTACTTAAATGCCTGTCTAAAGAAGAGCAGAAGGTACAAAATTACAAGGAATATTTTACTAGTGATTGTGATTGGCGGTTGCTGCACACTGGCTTCCAGCTTGCTCTCTAAAACTCCATTTAAAAATCCTAGATCGGAGGTATTTTCATTTCCTCTGTGAAAACCATAGAAAACCGTTTTTTTTTTTTTTTTTTAAAAAAGGGAAAAAGTATAATTTTGTTTAAAAATGTAACCCTTACTAAACCTCATCTGGTTAATTTTTTTAAAACCCACAAAGTAAAACAAACAAACAAAAAGCGTATAAATTTGGTTTGTTTTGAAAAATTACTTCATCCACGTACTGTCCAGCTCATAAAAACAAACCTTCTTCCAGCAAAACCGGGACACTTTGACCCTGTTTACTGCAGTGTTTTGAAACCACTGGCTCGTAACTCCTGACATCACTGGATGTGCATTAGCACCTTTACTGCTGTCGGGGGCACACGCTGCTGTCCCCTTGGTCTTCAGTTGCCCCTGCCTGAACAAATACTCCCCAGGACAGGAAGGATACCGGCCTCAGCATTAAACCCCCAGAGCTCACATGATACCTTCTGTATTCACCTCTCTGGTCACTCTTACAAGCAAACAAAAGCACCGACCACCTGATACTTTTTAAAGTTCCAGCTTCCAGACCTAGTACGGATCATTATTTCTTCTGACCCTCCACCTGACCCTTTCTCACCAATCACCATAATGGCAAGAATTTCTGCCATGGAGCTTTACAAACAGAAGATCCCGACCTACTTTCTCCCGGTAGAAGGTTCCCACAAACTTTCCTAGAGGATCATTTATTTTAGCAGATTTTAGAGTCCCAAAGAGTATTCTTACATTTTTAATTTTGACAAAGTCAGATTATTCCATTTTTTTTTCTTTTGTGGAATATGCTTTTGGTGATGTATCTGAGTGTTGCATTTTTAAAGAAATAATTTTCTCCTGTAAGTCTGACACATTCCCCCTTCCGTGTTCTTCAATTCTTATTTTAAATATATCCAAATCAAACCAAAGGATAGCTATAATCCCTGGAGCAAATCACCATTAAATTTGGGGGGACATCTCCCATAATCCACCTCTTTAAATAAAACCAAGTTCTGGTCCTATCGTGGTAGTGCAATTTTACAGACGAGTAACTAAAACCCCAAGTTTAACCTTTCTGAAGTCAATCGGTGACATTCTCGTTCTTTTCCTGAAACAGCTTAACAAAACATCAAGTTCTCAAATCGTAGTCACCAAGAAATAAAGAACATGAAATACATATTTGAGCAATTACGGCCCCTGTTTGTCAGAGAGAAGTAAGAAGAAAAACATCTAGAGTTAATAAAATTAATTAACTCTAGCTAAAGAACTACTTAAAAGACTCTTCAAATGTCATGCTGTTACTATGACAACTTCAAAGCTGCTCTGAGAAAATGTGAAGGATTTTAAGATCCATGATAAAACAAGTGTCGTCCAGCCTTCTGGAAATTACTTTCATTTCTATCAGGCAGCAAGCAAGACTAAATGGCCATTTACAATTCTGAAGCATCAGATCGTTACCTTCTGAGAGATGCTGTACCTTCACTCAGATCATGAAAGGAGTAATAAGTAAATGAACAGCTCTCTCAGTAATGGGAACCATTTTGATTTCAGCCCTGCAACTACACCACTCCCACGGTCTATCTAGTTGCTACATTATTTTTATAATGAAAGCAAAGTCTGATTCAATGTGAAAGGGGACGGGACACACAAAAAATCCCTAACCGTCTCTCATTTCCAAGTACAGATAGGCAGGCACACGCTCACTCTGATTTTTTAGGCGTCAATAAAGAAACAGAGGAAGAAAACATCTTTTCCTTAAAATTCCTGCTTTGGGGTATTTAGACCGATTTACATTTTACGTAATCTTGATGGCTCAATCAGGAAGTAAAAATTTTAAGTGCCTGTGTTACAGACGGGAAGGATCATGTGACCCATAGCACCGAAAATTATGCAGTAGACGAGCACATAAGAAAAATAAGCTTAAGAGGGTTTTAAAAATACTGTCTTTAGGATTCATTGAGCCATGAATATAGTATGGCTTTTGAGAAGTAATAATCTGTTTGGAAGCCTTGAAAATAAGGCCTCGGGACATTTTTAAAACTATGAGATCAAAAGCAATGCACAGTGAGAAGTGAAAGTTTAATTAATAAAGGAAAGGTTTTCTCTGAAGATCATATCCATTCAAGGTTTACTTTGAAGGCTATTTTTCCATGTTATCTGAAGATCAGGCAATACAGAATTGTAATCGAACAAAACATCAGCTGCAGCTGTGTATAAACACATAAAGGATACATTAAAGAAATAATATACGTATTAATATATAGTGTTCTGTGTTCCTGGAGCACAAAGGAGAAAGCTGTTTAGATTCATCCAGTCTCCGCCCAAATTCTACAGATTTCAAGTGGTCACTGTGTTTTAGTACAGCAAATAACATCCTCCAGAGGAAAATGCCAGTGCACTGAAATTTTCATCTGCAGCATCGAAACTAGTAAAAACATCACCATTAGATAGAATCTGAATTACCCTTATGTGTTAAATAAGTTATGCCACACATATCAGACCACGTTCACTTGCTCTGGAAATCAAAAAGTGGGAGATGTGTGTTAAAACACATCTGACTACAATGGACCGACTGACAGATGATTCTATTATACAAGAGCTACTTAAGACATATTCTGTGCTACTTCTCTAAAATAAAGTATGTTAATATAAAGATACGTGAAATTCCAAAGGTTTGGCCTGTGGTTGGTTGTTTCTCAATGCAATTTCAGTTACTGATATGTTAATAAATAATTTATGAATACCAATAGTAAGCAATTAACATGGTTGAGAGCAGGTATTTGTGTCTCATAGATACTACTTTTATCACCTTATTAATGCTTCACAGTTTTCAAAATGGTTTTCCCATTTTTATTTCAGCTTTTTAGAAAAATGTGTGTCACGGCTTCGGGCACGAGGTAGGGCAAGGTCAGTGACAGGAATCAGTTCTGGGTACTTGATAACTAGGTCATCTTTCTTTAATTCCTAAACACAAGATGTGGCTGGGCAAAAGAAGAAATTGTTAGGAAAAACAGATGTCTTTCGGCAAGGAAGCCTGAGGTAGATTAAGGAAAAGTTAGGAAAGGTAAAAAGCACAAATTCTCCAAGGTAGAGTACTAAATGACATTGTTAAATGATCCTAATCTCCGGTATCACACTGGTTGGCTGAATTAAGGAAGGATGAATTAGTTCTCAAGAAAGATCCCCCAACAGATTCACAGCACGATCTAGCTCTGCCACTTGCCTAGACCATAATTTACTGAGAAGACACCTCAGAGAACATACATCTCAGCTCCGTAATTCTGTAAGTCAGGAAATTAGAGAAGTTCAGAGACTTTCCTAGGTTGCACCGTTGACAGCTGCAACAGGACCCAAACTTTCTGGCTTTCCTAGGTTAGGGCTCTTCTTCACCACGTGCTGCCTTCCATCTACAGTTGGAGGTTCAGGTAAAGTCTCCAACGAGCACAGTCCTGGTTGCTTATCGTAGTTGTGAATAACTGAAGCAGAGTCAAGACTGAGAGGGGCTCACCCTGGGCCACTCAGTCCCTAACTCACGGGCCCCCTGACCCTTGTCACTGTTATCTCGGTCCTCCGGCAGTGTGTGCGGAGTACCTTCCTGAGCTGGACAGAGACAGGGCAAGTTCTGGACTGGGGGTAGAGCTCTGAGAGCTGGTCCCAGGCCCTCTTCCTGGCTCCTCCCTTCACAGGTATACATCAGAGCCTCCTCCTCTTGTCCAGTGGGAAGATCAAGACACTAAAGTAAGAAAAAGCACATGTTTTGGTGCACGCTGCAGCTTCGCTGGGATTTTGGGACACACATGGGAGTAAGAGGATATTCTAGAACAACTAATATGAGCTCCTACTTTACAACCTTCACCAAAATTAATTCTGTGGAGATTAAAGAGTTAAATGTAGGAAGGGGGAAAAGAATACAATTAGGAGACATTTCTGAATCAGAGATAGGAAAAGAAGTAACGAAAAAAGTAACAAAAGGCAATATAATGGGAAATCAATCTGACTACATTAAAATGTTTATGTAAACACATTTATGTGAACATGTATGACCTGTAAGTCCAAAAGCAACTGAAGTGAAAGGTAAAGAAAAAAACAAAATACTTGCAACAGGGCAATAAACCTCATATCATTTATAAATGTATAAGGTAAAAGTTATTAACAGACAATTCACTCCAAAATATAAATGGCCAATTAACATGAAACAGAGTTGGATTTCACTAGCAAACAACCACCAAATTCACAAAGATGGGACAACAAAGAGTTAAGCTGGGAGAGTGAGGTGAGAGCATCCTTTCAGGAAACCAAGCAGTATCTTTTTATAAAGCCTTAAAACTGTTCTGACTCAGAACAGCTCTATAAATACCACCTCAAGAAACAATCACAGATACACAGGAAGGTAACTGTACAAGGACATACTTACAATCACCTAAAATTGCTATTAAACATGGAGGGGAGCATCTGACTCAGTAGGTAAATTCATGTGTTTAATGGAGAGTACTTAATGACATTGGAAATAGCAGGATACAGTGTGGATGAAACTGCTGGATATAAAACTGTGTATGGGGGCACCTGGGTGGCTCAGTCAGTTAACCTTCCAACTTCAGCTCAGGTCATGATCTCACGGTTCGTGGGTTCGAGCCCTGCGTCGGGCTCTGTGCTGACAGCTCAGAGCCTGGAGCCTGCTTCAGATTCTGTCTCTCCCTCTCTCTCTGCTCCTCCTCTGCTTTCACTCTATCTCTCTCTCTCAAAAATAAGTAAACATTAAAAAAAATTAAAATTGTGAGGGCGCCTGGGTGGCTCAGTCAGTTAAGTGTCTGACTTCAGCCTGGGTCATGATCTCATGGTTTGTGGGTTCAGGCCCCGCATCGGGCTCAGTGCTGACAGCTCAGAGCCTGGAGCCTGCTTCGAATTCTGTGTCTCCCTCTCTCCCTGCCCCTCCCCTCCTCATGCTTTGTTTCTCTCTGTCTCTCAGAAATAAACGTTGAAAAAAATTTAAAAGAAATTAAATTGTGTATGAAGATGGTATCAACATTGCTTAGTAAGAAAGGAAAGCGGAGAGAGAAGGAAGCACGGACAAATGGGGTATACAAAAGCTAATCTCAAAAAGATACTAGAAAAGAGTAATTTTAGAAGATTAAGAAGGGGCAGGCAATTTAGATTTTTTGTTACTTCTTTACAATATTAAGATATTTATATATGACATTTTCTAAAGGAAATCTTATTTTTATAACTGGAAAAATGTTATGTAAGCTAGTCAGCACCCTATAAATATTTTCAGTCACATAATGTAATTATTTACAAAGACCTTCTTAACAAAAGAATGCTTATACCTTATTATTATGTGCAAAAAAGAAATACAAAACAGTAGGATCTTAAATATGCAAAAATTCACATTAAAAAGACCAGAAGAATATGCAACATGATGTTAATAATGGTCACCTTTCAGTAGTGCTTCTGTGTGTGATTTTTTTTTTCTGTATCTTACATGTTTTCTACCCTTGTCATATATTGCTTCCATGACAATAAATAAATGTCAGTATCACAATTATAAGACTGATATATCACATGAAAAGATGCTCAACGTTGCTCCTCATCAGGAAAATACAAATCAAAACCACACTCAGATATTACCTCACACCAGTCAGAGTGGCCAAAATGAACAAATCAGGAGACCATAGATGCTGGAGAGGATGTGGAGAAATGGGAACCCTCTTGCACTGTTGGTGGGAATGCAAACTGGTGCAGCCACTCTGGAAAACAGTGTGGAGGTTCCTCAGAAAATTAAAAATAGGTCTACCCTATGACCCAGCAATAGCACTGCTAGAAATTTACCCAAGGGATACAGGAGTGCTGATGCATAGGGGCACTTGTACCCCAATGTTTATAGCAGCACTCTCAACAATAGCCAAATTATGGAAAGAGCCTAAATGTCCATCAACTGACGAATGGATAAAGAAATTGTGGTTTATATACACAATGGAGTACTACGTGGCAATGAGAAAAAATGAAATATGGCCTTTTGTAGCAACGTGGATGGAACTGGAGAGTGTTATGTTAAGTGAAATAAGCCATACAGAGAAAGACAGATAACATATATTTTCATCTTATGTGGATCCTGAGAAACTTAACAGAAGTCTATGGGGGAGGGGAAGAAAAAAAAAAGAGGTTAAAGTGGGAGAGAGCCAAAGCATAAGAGACTCTTAAAAACAGAACAAACTGAACCTTGAGGATACAAACTGAGGGTTGATGGGGGGTGGGAGGGAGGGGAGGGTGGGTGATGGGTATTGAGGAGGGCACCTTTGGGGATGAGCACTGGGTGTTGTATGGAAACCAATCTGACAATACATTTCATATTAAAAAAAAAAAGATTGATATATCAAGAAGATACTACTATTAACAGTTAAATTTCAAAATACAGAAGGCCTATAGTCACAAAAATCTGCCCCATGACTAAGGGATTTTTATTTTTTTCACTTTAAGAACCAGTGGCACACCTTTCAGAAAACAGCAGGAATCGATGGGAGTGTCGGAGGTGCGAACAAATCCTACTTCTCAGACGTCAGTGTTTCTCCATGCAGTGGTTCTGTGAGGGTCATCTTGAAGCATGAGGATCCATCCCAACAGCAGGACATTATTAGGGAAATAGTGAAGAAAGCTGATGGGAGTGGGGTAGTTTAGTGGCCAAAAGAGGAAGGGCAGGAGTTCATGAAAACAACAGAAGCATCAAGACAGAAGGTTCAAAAAATCATTATCCAAAATATTTCGAAGGGTCTCGAAGAGATACATGCGTATCTATGTTCACAGCAGCATTACTCCTAACAGCCAAAAGATGGAAGCAACCCAAGTGCCCACCAGCGAATGAACGGATAAACACAATGTGGTCTATAAACGCGATGGAATATTATTCAGCCCTAGACAGTAAGGCAACTCTGACACCTGCACGATAAGGGTGAACCTTGAGGATACTGTGCGAAGTGAAATAAGCCAGTGGCAAGAGGACAAGGACTGTGTGACTCCACTGAAATGAGGTACCTACAGTAGTCAATCCATAGACAGAAAGCAGAATAGTGGTTGCCCGGGGCTGGGGGAGGGGGAAAAGAGGAGTTAGCGCTTAATGGGTGTGGGAGTTTCAGTCTTGCAAGACCAAAGGGTTCTGGGATAGATGATGCTGACAGCTGTTCAACACTGTGAAGGTACTTGATGCCCCGGACCTGCACACTTACAAATGTGAAGACTGCATTTTATGCTGTACATATTTTACAATTAATTATACATATATATACTTGAAAGAACCAAAATCGTTAGAATCAGAAGTCCCGAAGAAGGCTTCTGATTTGGCGATGAAAGAAGAGTTTAAAGGATGTCAAAGGCACAGGTATTGAAATAAACTAGACCTTATTTCTAATACTAGATTCTTCAGGGATAATTACAGAAGTCAGCTCCGTAACACAGAAGATCAAAACTGAAAATAAGAAGGGACGTCGTGTTTCACTTGAAGAGAACATACCAGACCTCTCTGTGGTTTTTTGAGACCCTCTTCATTACAGCCAGCTTGAAAAATTCCCCACAATAGGAAAGAACCTGCAAGCCCAAGCAACACAATGACGTCTTATCATCAGCTAACGGGAAGGAACACAGGAAACTCTGGGTCCTAGAAATGTACTCCTCCTTACTGAGAACTCCAGCTGCAGACCTGAAGAGTTTGGAGTGGACAAAGGCCCTTAGGTAAAGCTGTTCGGGGGACACAGACACCCAGAGAGTTTGCCCAGGCTCACTCAGTAACACGGGATTTAGTGACAAAACTCCTAGAACACACGTATGTTTCGTTCGTTAAGTCTTATTTTTTAAAGAGTGCCTTATTAAAAGATAAGAACAGAAACTGGAATGTCTTTCTGGAGTCATTTTATTAAACCTGTTCAAGAAGTATTTATTGCGTCCACAGTCCACACTGTGCACTCCACACCAGGCAACTGGGCTAGGCGCTGGATGGCGAGCGGGGTTGTCGTCACCCTTCCCTCAGAGAACTGGCTATTATGATTTAATGGAGGCACAAGGCGCTACTGGCACACCCAAAGGGGGCTCCATCTGGTCTACAGGTCTGGAAACCTGTTGGAAGTAATACTGTCAATAGCAAATGTTATTATTATCATTGGGGCAAGTCTGACTGATCACTACTATGAGTCACACAGTTTTAGGCACTGTCCATGAACCCATTAATTAGAACCCAATCTAAGACAGGGATTGCAACTCAGATCAGAACGATCAGGAAAGGGCGGAGCTGCTTGGAGTACAAAAAGAGAAGTGGGGAAACGGCAGTGAGAACTACGGGTAGGGGGAGGCCGGGGCTGGGAAGCACAGACAGGTGAGTGGGGGGAAGGGTGGAGGGCTGGGAGCAATTAGGAATTCTGGAGGGTGGAGGGACTGACGTCCAGTGAGGGTTTTCATGAAATTCTGCTGTGTGGAGGGGAAAGTAACTCTGTTCTCCATCTCTGAGTAAATCCCAAGTGATTTGATGACTTCTTTATGCACGGGGTGAGGATGCAAGCCTCGCAGAGGCCCCAGTCAATTTGGGGAGAAGAGATCATAGAAACGGGGGAAGAATTCAGGGAATGAAGTGACACAACACAGGATGCTTTTTAGAGGCCCTCACTCTGGATGCAGTCAGGAAGACCCCTAAATGCAGAGTGGATTGGGAGAGAATACCAATCGCAGGGAGGACAGGTGCAAAGGCAAGAACTGTGGTCAAAGGTGATGAAAACAGGAAGGACACAGTGCAGACAAGCGGATGGATTCAAGAACTTGACCAGACTTGGTTTCTTTGTGGATTTGGAAGGGGAGGAGAGAGAGGGTCAGGAAGCCGCAGGTTTCAAGCCTGGGTAACTTGGACTCGTTTTGGAACCTGTTGGATAGGAGATGCCAGCAAGATATCAAAGTGGAAATGTCCATTAGCATCTGAACACAAGCCTGGAGCTTAGAGACAGTGGAAAGAACGAAGGCAACAGGGAGAACAAGCTGAAGGGGCAAGGCGGGGTCCTGGAGGCAAAGAGGACAGGACACCAAACACCGTCACTGTTGTCAGGTCCTGGAAGGTAAGAATCCAAACGTATCTGGTCCACGTGGCAACAGCAGGATAGGAAGGCCGCCTCCACGCTCTGGCTGGAGCAGTACCAGTTTGGTCACAGATACGAGAGCCAACCTGGAGCACCCGGAGGAGGGGGGGGGAGTGAGAGAAAGAGGAGGCAGCAATAGAGGCAATTCTTCCAAGAAGTTTGGCCCTAGCAGGACAAGTAAACAGAGAGGGAGCCAAAAAGCAAGGCAATACTGAAGTCCTGTGTATGTGTGTGTGTGTGTGTGTGTGTGTGTGTGTGCGCGCGCCCGAGTGCATTTAGTGAGATGCGTAGGTTTAAATTTTTTTTTTCATGTTTATTTTGAGAGAGAGACAGAGTGTGAGCGGAAAGGGGCAGACAGAGACAGAGACACAGAATCTGAAGCAGGCTCCAGGCTCTGAGCGGTCAGCACAGAGCCCGACGTGGGGCTCGAACTCACAAACCTCGAGATCATGACCTGAGCCGAAGTTGGACGCTCAACCGACTGAGCCACCCAGGCGCCCCGAGACATGTGTAGGCTTAAATGTGCATAGGAAAAAGTGAATGGCAGGTATCAGGTCAGAGAGAACGTCTCTGAGAAGGTGCGGGAAGTGGGGCTGGGATCTGGAGCTGTGGGCATAAGGAAAGACTCCTCTTCCGCTGCAACCAGAGGCGAGGCAGGCGCGGACGAAGCTTGTTGACAGGGCGAGAACCCAACCAAGTGAGCTCGCCTGTGACGTAGGAGCGGCTTGCAGAAGGAAGTGAGGTGGAGGAGCGAGCTAACAAGTGCTTGCAGGAGCTGCTGGGGGACGAGATGGGCGGGGACAGCAGGGAGGAAAAGTCACCTTGCAGAATGTCAGCTCAGGAGAGCACAGGCAAGGATTTATGCACCTGTAGCCTTTACCAAAATCACGACGAACATAAACAAGAACTGGATTGCATTGAGCAGACCTCATGAGAGTCTTCATCTCCAATATCGTAAGATCAGGTAAGTCAGCCGTAATAGTATCAGTTTTCCTCAAGCCTTAACCACATGTGCACAACAAGACAAATGCTTCACAGGAACTATGATGGCCATCCTGTGACCATGTGGAGAAGGCTCACACTTCCTTCTATGGGCAAACCTGGTTTGTACGTGTGACAAAAACATCGTATCTCACCTGGAATTACATCATCAACAGTGCGTTAGCAACCTTCACGTTTAGCCCCAGCTGATTTGCTGCCGGGTATCATCAAACCCTGCTACGTGTGCCCACAGGATTACAGTGAGGGTCAGACACCTCCCCCCTTCCAACGTCCCGTGGGGAAGACGAGCGGCGCAAAAAGGCCCATCGCGGCCACTTTTCCGAGACTCGGCTCTAGTTCCCGCTCTGACCGGGAAATTGCTGGAGAAAGCAAAAACAGGGCCAGGAGCTGAGCACGCTGTGCAAGTCCAAACACAGGACTAGGGAAAGTGGTATTTCAAGTGAGTGGATGTGTTTATACTTGAGTTAACTGAGCAAAGGAGGAGGAGAGGAAGACATGAGCTTGAAAGAATAGCTTTCCTTGTAAAATCTTTTTATGGAGACAAGAGTAAGTCTAGCAATTAGCATGGAGTGCCTCTTGTATTTTCAGGGCAAACATCTCCCAAGGAGCTCAAAAGAAAATCCCTTAGTTCTACCCCCTTCTGGGGGAGAATGGGAATTAACAGTAAAATCTGACCAACTCAACCAACTGGGAAGTCTACTATGAACAGCGAGGTGTCTGGAACCATAGGATACTGTAATTTACTTTTGCTTCCTGGCTTTTTTCTTTCTAAAAAAATTGCCTTTCTGCATATGTTTTTATCATGAAAGTAAATAATGTTACGACTGGCCAAAGTTACATAGGGTTCACTATGAGCCTGCTCAGCTCTAAGTCTGAACTTCCTTCAGACACTCTTATTCTCCGAGTTTTAGGGGGAGACACAGAGGCTTAAGTCCGTTGCCTGTGAGGACTAGGAGAGCTGGTGGCCCAACCCAGACAGGCCAGCGTCAGTCATGTGCTCAAGCGCTGAGCTCCAGTTGCCATACATGAAAACACGAATGCCTAAGATTCTAAAAATCAAGGTATCAAAAAAGAGACTATCACCATTTATTCTACCTGGGTAACTTGGTATGTTTCCTCTATTCATCCTTTGGTTTTCAAATTAAGGCATCTTTTAAAATAAATTTTTTTTTATTTACTATTCAGTAAAAATACTATGTAAAACTGTTTACAAAAACCTTTCCAGGTAGAGATTCTACTCATAGGCAACACTCGTTTAAAGTCAGCAACATCTATTTCTGCACACAATGTGCACAAGTTATTAGAACAAATTTTTCTTCACAAGCTTCTTTACATTATGAAAAATCTCCTTCTTAAGAGTACTATTTTTTTTAGTCGGACCCACACATAACTATAATGAGTTCCAAATCAGTTATGTTAAATTCATGCATATCCAGTTTTCAAATAAGAAAATTACTATTAGTTCTCTGCGAAGTTGCCTGCAGGCTGAGGCTGGGCTCACAGACTGACGGTATTCTCTCTTTGCAGATAAGAGCCTTATATTTAGTGTGGGAACACTGGGACTCTGGAAGTCTCAGCTGGGTTAGCAAGCAAAAAGCGCCCACCATATGTGTCTGTCAGTGACCTTTAACGCAAATGTTCCCATGATACAGAAGTTTAAGGCAGTCCGCCACTTGAGGCTTATTACAGTGGCCAATGTGAACTCATTTCTAGACTTAAGTGCATGCACACGTGGTCTATGCAAACATTCTTCAGGTTCCTTTGAAAAGACCACACACATATATGGGAAACAGGCTTTGCAACAAAGGCGCCAACGCAATTCAATGGGGACAGGAAAGTCTTTTCAATAGATTGTACTGGAACAACTCGAGAAACGTGCAAAAAAAGGAACCTTCACTTCTACCTTAAGACATTTTTAAGACAATGAAAGGTAATCCACAGACTGGAATACATTTGCATCACAGTTTTCTGATATATATACATATGCATATATATATATATATATATAATCCATATATATCTCTCCAGATTTTATATATATAAATCTCTTACCAATCTATAATAGTAAGACATACAATACAATATAAAATGGCCCCTTCAAAAATTAAAAAAAATGGGTAAAATATTATACAGATACTCCAAAAAGGAAAGTCTACAAACGCCCAGTAAGAATATGTTGGTCATCAAGGAAATACAAATTAAAAACCACAATGAGAAACCACTTCATATCCAGAAGAATGGCTAAAATCAGAAGAACCAACAATACACAAATGCTAAAAAGGAACCAGAACACCTGGAACTCTCGTCGACTGCTGGCTGGGGCATAAAAGGCACAATTACTTTGCAAAACTGCTTGGAAGTTTCTCATAAAGACATACGTGCACGGTACGGCCCAGCAATTAAGCTGGATCTACAAAGAGGGGTGAGTGAGCTCTCACAACAGCTTCAGATTCCCAACAGCCGAAAAGATGAAGACAACCCAAACGTCTGTCAATAGGAAAGTGGAGTGACAATTGGGTGTATTCGTATGACAGAATACCACCTGGCAATAAAGGAAGAAAGAAACACCTGATCCACACAAAACATAAAACTGGGGTGAGAGGCCAAGCCTGAAAAAGTACATGTGGAGTCCATCTATATAAAGGTCAGTACACGGAGAAAAAATTCTATTATGACAAATCAGAAAGCATTTGTCAATGGGGATGGAGAGGGACTGGATGGGGCATGAGAGAACCTGGAGGGTAGAAATGTTCTACATGTTAACTGTGGTTCGGTTACAGGACTACATTTGACATCAGTGCATTTTCCACATGTAAATTTTACACCTATTAAAAAGGAGGGCTGGGAGGGCTCCCTGAATGTCTTTATATCCCAAGTCCCCCTGAAGAATGGGATTTGATTTGTATCCCTTGGCCCCCAACAAAGGGAGACTATATCTGAACTACTCTGAGTAACAGACAACCAGTTTGACAACTATGTGGCTGTCTCAATTTCTTTGGGACCACCTACAGACGGTATTTTCTCCAAGGAAAAAGAAGGAATTTGCTGGGTTTCCTCTCATCCAACAGTAAAAGCCAATCAATATCCCAGGTTCTAAAAACCAAAGTAAGCGTGTTCTAAATGCTACAGAAGGTCCTTTTTAGGTTCACCATTTTTCAGTATACAAGTGATAACCTGTATTCAACACATTCCTCACCGCCAGCAGGTTAAGGGGGATAGATAAAAGAAAGTAAATTTGGGAAGAAAGTTACTTAGAACAGGCTGATAATACTCATTCTGGCCAATACCAGAAGTAAAATTACAAGTATGTCCTGCTTCCCTGGGAGCTCAGGACATTTCAGTATTCTCCGTATCCGCTTCCAGGGGCACGGTCTCAGGGGGCCTGCCCTAGGATCTAGGACTGCTCCAAAGGCTCTAAGCTGAACAACTTACTGTTTCCTGTAAGTAAGGACCTTTACTATCTTCAACTGCCTCTATGCCACTACGCAAAGAATAATTAGCATCTAACTGAACTACTTTGCAAATGCCAGAGGTAGACTTGGGGCTCCTCGTACTCTTCCAGAGATCAGACAGGCCTGAGAAGATTCTGCTTCAGGTTAGATTATGTTAGGGCCACCATCCCTAACTATGGAGGACCTCTAGAGAAGATCTCCAGGATTTTTCACAAGAAAATGGCTATTTTTTTTTTCCAAGTAAAATGAGTTAATGGTAAGATTGGAAACATCAATTCGGAGTTTCTTCTAAGACACAAATGGATACCACTTTGTCAGGGAAGTTAAAGCACTAATCAGCGAACACCTAATTTTTCCCATCTTCATTGTTTCTGCTATCCATTTGCAGGTACTACACAACAAACACAACGATCGATAAGAATTTGGATTTTTTTTTTCCACAAAGGAAATGGGAAGGAAGAATATGAGATGCTTCTTACAAGAAAGGGGAGAAGTAGTAGGAGGGTCTATCCCCTAAGGAATAGAAGTTCTAGAAATGAAGGAATAGTAGATTCTCTCAGGAACTCCTATGCCAAAGGGCAGAGAAGAAATTGAAAAGTAAGCATATCCACATTTACATTTGTATTATGATCAGAAACAACTACCACTACATTTATATATATATTTTTTTAACGACGAAGCTGGATGTTTGACAAGACACATCTTGTCTTCTAGCAACAGAGCCAGAAGAGCCTCTTGAGAGAGCTCTGTGATTAATGGTGATAGCCTCCGTGGCTGGAAAGCAATCTGTATAACAACATCAGCTCATTGTTCCTTCCCAGCCAACTTATTCTAAGAAGTTTCCCCAAACCCAATACTCACTGCAGTTCTTGTGCCCCCATCAAATCTTTCCCCAGGCTGATTTAATTCTTCAAATATACTTCTTTTCTTTTCTTTGTTAAGTAGGCTTCACGCCCAGGGTGGAGACCAACGTGGGGCTTGAACTAACGACCCTGAGATCAAGATCTGAGCTGAGATCAAGAGGTGGACTCTTAACTGACTGAGCCACCCAGGGCCCCATCTTCAGATATACTTCTGACAAATCAACAAATGAAAGACCTTCCCGTCTGCCCCAAAATTCCCAAGTCAGAATACTAATCTGATGGCACTGGGAGGTGGGGCCTCTGGGAAGTGATTAGGCCATGAGGGTGGAGCTCTGAGGAATGGGATTAGTGTGCTTATAAAGGAGATCCCAGAGAGCTCTCTTCCTCCTTCCACCAAAGGAGGTCACAGCAAGAAGATGGCTGTCTATGAGCCAGCCTCCAGGACTGTGAGGAGTAAATTTCCATTGTTTGTAAGCCACCCAGTCTACAGTACTTTGTTGTAGTAACCTATACTAAGACACCATTTCAAAATAGTAGTCAGGGCGCATGAAAGACCCCACTGCAGTTATAAAAACAAAAATTATATACACCCACAACAATAAAAGACTATCAGGGGCCTGAGAGATTTCAAGAAATGTCTGGAAGCCAGAAAATGACAGAGAAGTACTGAGTGATAAAGTTGAGCAGAGGCAGCTTACCGCCCAAAGAGTTCTCGGAGGGTTGCTGCTGAGACGGCGGGGCGGGGGTTGGGGTGGGGACTGACTTCCCCAGTGAAACCCCAAAGAGGCTCTAGACCCAGAAAAAGCAAGAACAGGGGTGCCTGGGTAGCTCAGTCGGTTGAGCATCCGACTCTTGACTTCGACTCAGGTCATGATCTCATGGATTGGGAGTTTGAGCCCCACACTGGGCTCTGGGTGCTGACAGCTTGGAGCACGCTTGGGATTCTTGCTCTCCCTCTCTCTGCCCCTCTCCTGCTCATTCTCTCACTCACTCTCAAAATAAATAAATTAAAAAAAAAAAAGAAAGAAAAGAAAAAGCAAACGCAATATGGGAAAGAAACATCGAGAACGGCAGAAAGGAGAAGATGAACTGAAAAGTCCGGTGTCAACAATCGTTCCTCCCATGCCTAATTCCTGTGTTTATCAGGTCTATCTCAAAAGCGGTCTATCTCAAAACAACAAATCTTACAGGCCGCCAGGCAAAAACTCAAAATGAAAAGTTAACTCTCCAAAGAAACTAAACAAAAAGTCGGGTGAGGACTAACCGCTAGTGTGGTTCTGAGAACCCCAAAGTCAAGCCCTCTTTCCTCTGACGCTTGGTGGCTCCCCAACATGAGAGCTGCTTCTGTGCCACCAGAGGGGAGGCTGCCAGTGGCAAGACGTGCCCACGTGCACAGAGCCCCGGTCAGCCTTCGTGCCACCTCATCTTTATGTGAACGAAGTGTCAAGGGCAGGAATACATTTAAAGAAAGCCTGCGACGCAAAGCGGAAAACTAAGATAAACAACAGAAAGACCCTGGAAGAAACAGAAAATTCAAGGGAGTGAAGACACTTTATAAAGAACTCAAAAGACAACTTTATTAATTATTAGCTTCCCTAGAAATATTGAGAAGCAATAATTAACATCACGTCGACATAACAAGAAAAACAATGACAACAAAATACCACAAGGACTAACAATCCAAGAAAAAGATCTACCAAATTAAAAGTGTGGCCCCAAACAACAGGTCTGAGTGAACACCACGGGCATGTGCCCAGGAACCATAAGCTCACAGCTATGATTCTGGTGATTTAATTCTACTACACTGACAACAGTTACCCATGATGTGCTATTCTTACAGCACAGTCAGAAATCAGAATCGCACATGTAGAACATCTTCACGGTAAGGAGACAATGAGGCCAAGACCATTGTTCAAGAAAACCTGAGTCTGTTTTTTCTTTTTAAATTTTTTTTAATGTTTATTTATTTTGAGAGACAGAGATAGAGCGTGAGCAGGCAAGGGGCTGAGAGAGAGGGAGACACAGAATCCGAAGCAGGCTCCTGGCTCTGAGCTGTCAGCACAGACCCCAACGCGGGGCTCGAACTCACAAACCGTGAGATCATGACCTGAGCTGAAGTCAGACGCTTCACTGACTGAGCCACCCAGGCGGCCCAACCTGAGTCTGTTTTTAACTCCTCTGCTAGCTTGCAGCATGACTTATAAGCGTCTCTCAATACCTGTCTGTCCTTTCCTACAAAAAGAGGGAAAACCAAAGGTCGTGTTTTTCCAGTGACATAATGAAGACTCCTGGAAATTATTACTAAGGAAGAACTAGCTTAATATGAAGTCTTCAAGATACTAAAATATTAATGAGGTACATGTGCAGTCTTCCTCGGAGAACTTCACAGAGAAGATAAACATCCCTCCCACCTGGGTGGCTTGCATGCATACTGTCCCTCCTGAAAGTAGAGAGACAGAATGGATTATTGGTTCAAAACCCTACTAGTCCCAAAGCCCTGTTTTTAGAACCAAAAATTCTGTAACGCCCTATTTGCTATTCTGAAATAAAATTCATTAATAAATAGTAACTAGCATACATATAACCTTTAAAACATCAATATAATGCTCTAAATGTAATATAAAGGAGAAAGTAAAAGAAAACAATTTATAATAAAACACTATATACCCAATATACAAATAATATATAAATAATTTTTAGGTCCAATTAACTATGTAATGAAATGCTTACAACTTACTTATAAAGAACAGCTTGGATTCAGAGGAGCCAAGTCAGAAGCCTTCCATCTTAAAAGTACTGGAAAACGAAATAGGAGAGGTACGGGTGGGCCAAAGGATGAAAATAAGTATATTCTGTGTATATTAAAAGTATGCAAGGGTGCCTGGGTGGCTCAGTCGGTTAAGCTTTCGACTTCCGGCTCAGATCATGATTTTGCAGTTTGTGAGTTCGCACCCCGCATTGGGCTCTGTGCTGACAGCTCAGAGCCTGGAGCCTGCTTCAGATTCTGTGTCTCCCTCTCTCTCTGCCCCCACCCCCCCATTCCCACTCTGTCTCTTTCTCTCTTAAAATAAATAAACGTTAAAAAAAAAAATAAAAGTATGTAAATGTTATCCTGCATCCTTACATAAAATGGACTTAACTCAAGGCTCAAGTAATTATAAACATATTTTTATATCCAAAATGACAGTTGAAAGTCACGGGGGATAAAGGACAGCTCTTTCTGTCTTTTCCGCGGTGGAACATCTAAAATCTCAGGCTCCCATCCATTAAAAGCCCTTCACTGCAGAACCAAACACTATCTCATTCCTATCAGGTCCCCTAGGGGGCGGTACTTTTCCCAAGAGAACCCCTGGCTAGATGAGCTATGGGAGTTTCCTTCTAGATTCAGCTTCTACCACACAGAGAAACAAATCCTGAAACAAATCAGCAACACACGTAAGAAATTATTAATTTAATATGGAAAATGACTATGAAGAAACTAATTTAGGTTAGGCGTATGCTTTAACTAGTGCCATCGTCAACATTATTTCCTCTCTTCTTGAACTCAATATAAGTGGTTACTCCATATAGAATATGGAGTGAAAAACTGGATATTTTTGCGACATTTATTTACACAGCAGAAAGTGGTTCAGATTTTAGAATTTTTAACATTCAAATCTGGTTAATTAATGATAAAAAGGGAGTTTTTCATAGAATTCTACAACTCTCATTTCCTCAAAACAAGAATTAATGCATTCTTTCACATGTGGTCATTACAGGAAAGGGGGGGGAGCCATTTACTGTAAATGCTTTTCTGATGCAACTCTACCACCTCTTTCAAAGACAGAATTCATCCAAGAAGCCTTAGTCACTTTTTCAAGAAAAATGCCACTGCACTGAATGTACACAGACTAAACCACATGCCTGAGCGGAGGAGCTGAGTGGATCCCACCACCAGGAAACACGGAGAGAGGAGAGATGGGGGGGGGGGCTCACGTCAGAACAGATTAAGCGGTCTATCTCAAAATTTGGCCTTTAATAGGGAAAAGTCTGACACACATGTAACATCATTGTTTTATAAATCAAATGCAAACCCATCGATTTCCCCTGCCCAACCTTTAAAGCATACTTTCTAAAATTATAAGACTTCAGCTCCAAACCAGGAAACTATGTGTAATTAGTATCTTAGCAACTATAGTTCTTTCATTTAAAAAATTTCATGCACAGAAAGTAAAACGGAATCCTCACTTTAATGTTTGAAAATGAAACTACATTTTGAAGAGGGTGGATTTCACATTAAAACGATGATACACTGAGTAACACTATAAAGCAATTCAGAGGGACTAACTTAAATAGTTCTGAGCTCTTCTCAAAGAGAGGACTAATTCTTCTAAAATCTCAAACCCACCCAAAGGGAAAAAAAGAAAGTAACTTCTCCAGTTTATCCTTACCTGAATCACGATCATTAATTCTTCTAACAGCCAGATGCACCTGCTTGATTCTACGGCAGAGTTAATGCAAAGACCCAAAAGCCCAGCATTCACCCAAAAACTCAAAGCAGTTTGCTGCTAGAGCCTGAAAATCCCCTTGATGAATGAAACTGCACGTTGTAATATCCACGTTCTCAGCAAGCTATTGGCTAGGAGAGGGCAACGCGTGTGGAGGTCTGATTTGCCCCCTCCCAGGACATGCCTCTTATATAAAGAGTCAAGAGTAACTCCTGAGTGATTCAAAACCAGAAAGGGTTCGTTTTCTGTAGCAGAATCTCTAACACTACGGAAACCACGAGGAGAACAAACCACAGTGAGACTGCTTCACTAGGCAATGCCAATGAAAGAAAGAATTATTGTGTCAACACCGGCACAAATTACAAATTAAAAAAATTACAAATTAATCTCAAACCACCGCCAAAGTTTCTGTTATATGACGGCGTAAGAGTTATGCATTGGTATAGGCATGGTACACATTATTTTTAAGCCAAGAATTCTGAGCCATGGTTTGGAGGCTCAGAATTACCAAGGAGTGGTGAAAACTCTCAAAAGAAATCTGATCTTTGTGCTACAGTAATGATCAACCAAGGAATGAAAACAAGAATAATGGAGCAATGGTGTAAACGGATCTTTCTAGAATTAAGAGGTTTTCAGCACGTAGTCCTTGGACCATGCGCGTTAGAATGACCTGAGAGTGGACTCAGAGTCTCTGGGGGTAGAACCCAGGAATCTGCATGGCAAGTAGATTGTAGGTCTTCCTGACAATGGGACTGAACAACTGATAACAGTTGCTGCCACTTTCCTTTCTTATTCAATTGTTTTGTCTTCGATTACTGTTGAAATCAGAAGCAATAAGAACACTAAAGCCTCCCCAGAACAATCTGTGGCTTTAACTGGGAAAAGGAGAGCCAGACTGGGTTCACCTGACCTCCACCTGCCGCCGCCCCCCCCCCCACCTTTCTATCCCTCTATTAAGGGAGAAAAAAAAGCTTGAGCTTCAGAACCTGAAAAATGCAGTGCTCAAGGTTGAAATGAACATTACATTAAAAGACGCTGCCACTGGAAAACAAGATAAAATACACTGCTAAAAACAAGAGGGAGAAACAGAAGAAGAGAGGACACTAATGTTTACTGATTGCTTACTATGCTCCAGGCACCAGACGAAGAACTTTCTGCCAGTTCTGTCTGCCATAAAAGTCTCAACAAAAAATAACTTCTGCAAAAGTGTACTAATACATATGCTCAGGAGTCTACATCTAACAGCAGGAACACCAGCAGCGCGTTGCCTACGACTGACTTTGCACTGGCCCCCTGTGCCTACTTCCACCCCATTACCCCCTGCACATAAAAGATATTTTCAGGGCGCCTGGGGGTCTCGGTTAGGCATCCAACTCTTGATTTCGGCTCGGGGCACGATCTCATGGTTTGTGAGATCGAGCCCTGCGTCATAGCCCCGCATCGGGCTCTGCGTTGACAGCAAAGGGCCTGCTTGGGATTCTCTCTCTCTCCTCTCTCTCTGCCCCTCCTCGTCTCAAAATAAATAAATAAACGTTGTTTAAAAAAGATTTTTTAAAAAAGAAACTGAGAAATGTATCTGAAATGGTGCCACACTTCCATATTTCTTGTTCTTGGTACATTCTTTATCCGACCTAACATTGTGGGGACTTTCAGAATATTTACAATGGTTTTCAAATCACCTGTTCTCCATTTTGTCCAGTCAATTTACTTCAGTGCAAAGTGCTGGGGGAAACCCTATCATTATAACATGAACAAAAAAAAAAAAAAATGTTTTTTTGAACATCACCAACAAGTATGAAAATTATGTCTTACTTTAATAAAAAGGGTTTTACCTTTTCCTCCAATACATACAAAGTTTCTAAGGAATTTTTCTGGATATGGGGACCCCAACTTAGAAAGCAAAACATTTCATAATAAGCTCTCCAGTGCTCGCTCCCCCTCTGTGCATCAGGATGACCAGCACATGTGGCATCTGACAATAAGGACACTGACTTTATACCTTTCCTCCTTACGATGAGCTGGTCTGGTATATCTGGTGCTCCAAGTATTTTGCCTAACAGGAAAATCTACACCTGGCAGGACAATGGTTCTCAAACTAGATGTGAGCACTGGAACTACTCTTATTCCCCCAAATAAAACCTTAGGAGAAAGCTCCATCCGTGCACCAAATGAAAGCGGAATGTCCTTAGTAGATGTGGAAGACCTGAGGGTGCAAAGTCCCTCCCTGGGGGTTTTCTGGGCCCACTTTACTCATTATCCCCCCCAAGGTGGCTACTGAGGCAACGCTGCCAAACCCGAAAGGCTCTATTTTATCTCTTCCCATCCCATACCTTGGTGCCATCTTAAAACTCATACTGTATTTTATTCTATGTATGCCTTTGTGTCTCCAAGTCGGGCACAATTTCTTAAGCATCAAATCACATTTCAAATGCTGCTTACTACACTAAACTCACTAATTCTATGTCATATTTGGCTTAAATTATGGTCTTTATTTGTATCTCTTTGGCAACAATATCCTTAGGATATCTGCAAGTTCAAAGTCATTTTATAAACACAAAATCTTGTCAAGATAATGCATTTTATTTTATTTTAATTTAATTTAATTTAATTTTATCTTTTAAAGGTTGTTTTTTTTTTTAATGTTTATTTTTGAGAGACAGAGAGTGAGCACGGGAGGGGCAGAGAGAAAGAGACAGAATCTGAAGCAGGCTCCAGGCTCTGAGCTCTCAGCCCAGAGCCTGATGCAGGGCTTGAACCCATAAACCATGAGATCATGACCTGAGCCGAAGTCAGATGCTTAACCAACTGAGCCACCCAGGTGCCCCAAGATAATTCATTTTAAATGAGTAAGAACATCACCAGGACATGTAAGATCCCCTGCTCTGATCCTACTTTCACCAGTGACCATTAGCTTGCCACTTATGATACGGTAAGTTTCAGACTATATACTATAAAACTCAAGCCAAAAACAAAAAAATACTACCTTGAGATTTAGTATGAAAATGGATTTAAAGTGTTGCTAGGTAATCATTATTTTAAAAAGTGTAATACCAGATCAGCACAGAGAACAAAGACTGAAATGCCCTTATGAAGAGTCAATGCTTCTAATATTCTGCTAACAAGAAAGTGTAATAGCCTTTTCTATTTTTAAGCATTTTCTGGCTGCTGTTCCCCAGTCTTATTTAAAAAGGTTACTGTGTCTCATCAGGCAAAGACAACGTATTTCTGGTGTTCATGCGAGAAAATGGCCAGGGTCACCTGGAACCAGTAACTTGAATCGGGGGGGAAGTTCTGTCCCTCAGAATAAACACAGTGTTTAAAAGTAGCAAACTCTAGGTCTGAGACTGTATCCTAAACATTCACATACATATAAAGAATAAAAGCGACTTGTCATTTCAAAATCCATGATTAACCGTATTTCTCATTTCAAAATACTGTGAATTCTCCCATGATTTTCATTTTAATTGATTATTAAAAGTAATTATGGAAGCACTCTAGTAGTACTTAGATGATTTTAAAATAGTCAACCTCTTTCCAGGAACAAAAAGCATGGTTAAGAGAAATAAGGACAGTAAACAGTCCTCAAATACCTGGTTATGTTACCCAAACCAGGGTTGGGGTTCAGAACTGGTGTTACTTTTCCCTTAGGAATGATGCTGTTAGTGATAGTGCACAGATCCCACCACAGAAACTTATTTCACTTATAAGGTATCTGTAATACTATGTACCTGAAATGAGATGTATATTGTAACTATGTAACAACACTAGTAATTACATAAGGAATAAACTAATACAACTAAGAATGATTTTGATTTTTCTATATGCAAGTGTGAGAAAGTTTAATCAAAGAGGATGGCTACACTAAGACAATTAAAATCATTCAAAAGTTGATGACATTGGTTTACTATGCCTTATTGTACCTCCAAATATACTCCATTCTTCTCTCTTGACCACTATTATATCCCTACCCTTGAGCTTATAGCTACGACTAGCATCACTGGGGGCTCTCCAAAACTTAACAGAGGGAAGAAAGAAAAAAAAGCTTAGAAAAAAGAGATTTACTTGAAATATAGGGAAACATGGCAGCATGAATGGAGGGAATTAATGAACTATAACCTAAAAAGGGGGTGGGGAAAGAAGAGAATTTAATGGAGTTCTGCCAAATAAGATGGGAAAATGTTGGACTAGACTTCTCCAGCTGAGCCAGGACGGTCTGGCTATTGTGTGGAGCAGAGCGTACGGAAGACTGACCAAAGGCAACGTGCAAATGGTCATGAATGTGACCAGAATGTGTACAAAGCCAAGTGTTTACAATCTAGGAAGGCTTCGCATTTTCAATCTGGTAAGAATTTGGTTGTCAATCTTTCAAAAGAAGCAGTTACTTGGCCTGGCTGGGGACTCAGTCGATGAGAATAGAGTCAAGGCTCAGCATGGGGTAGTGAGCGGTGTGTGTTCAGCTTCATGGCCACGGGGCATGAAGAGCTCTAAGCAGCAGGCTCCCAAGCAACCGATGCTGGCCAAAAAGAAGGAACAAACCAAGCCTATAGACCGACCATACAGGATAACAGCTCTCTGGAGCTCTGTTCTAACAATAAAATCATTTTTCTGTACAACACAGTTAATTCCTTATTTAATCGGGGAGGGTGGGATGGAACTGAAGTTATATTATCATTATCTGAGACATCGGTTACTATTATCATACCTAACCTTAAACGGTCTCCTGACAATGCTTACTGGACCCTGTCTTATAGTGATATGAGCCCCATGAAATTTTTTTCAAGTAAGCTCTATGCCCAGTGTGGGGCTCGAACTCACAACCCTGAGATCAAGAGTTGCATACCCCACCGACTGAGTCAGCCAGGTATCCCAAGCTACATGCCTTTTTAATGTTATAAACGTGCTAAAAGGAAATCTGAAATACAGTAATATTTAAAGCTCTTTCTTATGACAACACAAAATCTGGACTTACTGAATAGATGGGACGGCATTTTTGAGTGAGTGTGACCGTGTATGTCTAAAGCTGGTGAATTCCAGTTCCATTATAGGACAATTATGGAAAGAGATGAAAAGGAAGGGAATATGGGTTACAATCCCTATTTGGTTCTGGACAAGAGTCAAACTTGTCTAATGTAGGGTTCTTCAAACTGCAGGGTAATCCATTAGTGGCTTGTAAAATAAATTAGATGCACTATAAGCAGAGAATAGAATAAAACAGAAAAGAGTTTTTCACACTTAGTGTAATTACTGTTTCATAAAATAGTTGTTACTTTAGTGTGTGTGTGTGTGTTATGTGCTACTTTTTCACAAACATAATCCTTTCTTTGAGTCCTAGGAAAGAAAATGGTTTATTAGCAAAGAAGATTAAAGATCATGTTTGAAAACAGGTGGGAGGGATACATGTGTGGATTTAACTTAATCCGTGCTGTGCTTACATGGCCTCATCTTGGAAAGTGACCCACAACGGAAGATGCATTTACATTACCAGTCAACCACCGTAAAGATACCATTCAAGTCATTATCCACTCATTCATCAGTTTAGTGTCTATTCTCTCTAGGCAGAGGCTATGGAGAGAGGGTGAAATTATTTTAAAAAATTAAGTAAGGTCACATCGTATAGGAATAGTTAACACACGCCCAATGCTTATTACACGCCCGACAGGGTTCTAAGCACTTCACATGTCATTAACTCATTTGATCCTCCCAAGAACCCCACAAAGGTAAATACTAATGCTCTCCATGTTTTACGGATGAGGAGACTGAGAATTAAGTTATCTGCCTTTGAGGCAGAGCCATATCTCAACCCAGAAGTCTGGATCTCGAGCCTTCCCTCTTTGTTGTATGGCATCCTTAACAGTTCATTCCACAGTCATCCCTAATAGAGGTAAGTCTGTGACAGGGAGGAAGCAGGGAATAAATACACCCAAAGGCAAACTTATGCTCCTAACACTACTGCCTGGGCTTCGATGTCCTGCTTCTTTCTCCTGCGGTTCAAGTCCATCATCTATGCCACAGAGAGTTAGCCTCTTTTACACTCTGATACCCTGATGCATCTGAACACGCTTCCCAACAAATTAGTTCAAACTCCATCTCTTCTTTCCCTCCCGAGAAAACATGTAAAAATGCAACTGAGTGTGTCCCTGCTTTTCGGTAATGAGTTGAGCTCTTATTTATTTAAAAAAAAAATTTTTTTTTAATGTTTATCTACTTTTGACAGAGAGAGAGAGACAGAGCATGAGCTGGGGAGGGGCAGAGAGAGAGGGAGACACAGAATCCGAAGCAGGTTCCAGGCTCCAAGCTGTCAGCACGGAGCCCGACGAGGGGCTCAAACTCCCGGACTGTGAGATCATGACCTGAGATGAAGTCGGACGCTCAACCGACTGAGCCACCCAGGCGCCTCGAGCTTCCTTTATTTATTTAAAGTTAAAAAGAATTCATTACTGGATGCTTAAACTTTCCTATTAGCCAATCATTTTTTTTTTTAATATTTATTTATGTTTGACAGAGGCGGGGGGGGTGGGGGCAGAGAGAGAGAGAGACACACACAGAATTTGAAGCAGGCTCCAGGGTCTAAGCTGTCAGCACAGAGCCCGACGCAGGGCCCGAACCCACGAACCATGAGATCACGACCTGACCTGAGGTCGGACACTTACCCAACGGAGCCACCCCGGCGCCCCCTAGCCAATCATTTCTAACATATTCCTTCCGTGTCTTATCTCCACAAACCAGCGGGCAGCCAGCAGCCCTTGTGTTTACTGCCAGTCTGGGTTACACAGAGCTCTGAGGAGTGCTTCCTTCTTTGCATCCACTTATGTTATTCTACACACGGGTTTCAAACAAGATCCAAAGATATCGCAGGTATAATACACACCGTGACAGGTGCACCATCGTCTTTCAGAAAAGTATGAAAGCATTATATACCAAAGCTTTCTTTTTCCTCCAATCTACCCAGCTTTGCCATCAGGTTAATAGAGTAAGCTGTGCACGCGGAGCCTAGACAGACAGTAAAATAAATAAAAATCGACACTATCCTCGGTAGCAAGGTTAGCATTCCCAGCTACCAGGTTCACGAGTAAGAAACTGACACAGCACTGTTTAAGTGCTGAGCAAACACAATGTGCTTCTCCACACTGAAAGCAGAAGAAAAGTACTGTTCCTCTTCCTATACCATCTGAATTAAAACGGCCCATGCAAATGAATCCCAGAACCAAAGGGAAACCATGTTTGGATCTTCATCTGACCCCCACACCTCGGCCACATAATCTGAAACTTTCCTCATAAAAATGCCTTGTGGCCAAACAGGATTATCTTTCAAACTTAAAAAAGCTATTAAAAAATTAATGCATAATAATGTACTGTATGTGGAGAATTCAATTACTCAAGTAATTCAGGATTCTTTCAAAACGCAATGAAATACTCCGATAACAAAGTTAAAATCTGAGGCCTAAGTGTATTGTGACAACGCTTTCTCATACTCTGTTTACATATTACATACTCCAAAAAGTCTATTGAAAGTAAGACAACGGGGTGAACTGGGTGACTCAGTGGGTTAAGTGACGGGCTCTTGATTTTGGCTCAGGTCAAGAGCTCACAGGTCATGAGATCGAACCTGAGTTGTCAGTGCAGAGGCTGCTTGGGATTCTCTCCTCCCTCTCTCGGCCCCTCCGCCTCCCAAAATAAATAAACTTAAAAAGAAAAAGTAACACAATGGTGGAGGTACTGACTGGCTCAGTGGCAAGAGCATATGACTCTTGATCTGGGGGTTGTGAATTCAGGCCCACACTGGGTTTAGAAGATTACTTACCAATCAGTCAACCAAAGAAAAAAGTAAGGCAATGTAACACTTTTAAAAATACATATAAGGTAGAGTTCTGTCAAAATAAAATTTCTAATTGAATAGTAACTGTGTGGATGCCTGTGTCAAAGTCATAGCAAAAGCCAGAAATAGGATTTTACTATTTATCACCATAATAATTTTAGGTTATTTTTAGGTATATTCAAAGGTACTTCTTTTCTAGGTCAGATTAGATTTCTAACAGGTATTCACTGCATCTAAAACCAATACTTTTCACATGGGTTAGGGTACATTTTCTATAGTTAAAAAAAAAAAAAAAAAGATGATTCAAGTATGTACCAATCTAGTTGAGCAGTTTCTAAAAAAGATACAGCCTTTGGGTAGAATATGACACTTTTTACTAGTGGTATTACATAGTGGGACTTTTCTTGGTGGTGATGCTCATTTTGCTGCCCAATTACTCTGTTTCATTACTTGGGACCAAGAGCACTTTCATTTTAAGACAGCCATCCAGATGCTTCTACACCAGTAAAAAATAATATGGATAAGAACCTTCCAAACAGGAGCATTTTGTTTATTGAGGGGATCTGCTGGATGCCTCCCTAGATTACAGGAATTAGGGGTGTTGTTTTCTAGGCTGAATAGGGGTACACCAGCTGAGAGAGACACAGAACTTCCCAGGGAGCAACCACTGTTAGAAAAGGAAGTGGTTCCAGGTTTACAAGTTATCCCACACCAGCGTCATGGTCACTGAGGCAAAGATTGGGCTTCTCTCTTCCTCTCCTGTCTGTGCACATGTCAGGCCACCCTCAATGTAGCAGAGTGGAAAAAACAGCACTGGGTATATGAGTAGGCTCTGCTTTCCAGGACATTCTGCTAAGACCCATACTTTCCAAATAGTATGTTAAAGAACAAAAAACAAAAGGCAAAAGGAGGCTGAGTTAAATAGCCGTTTTTGAAAATTATTCAAGTGAAAGAAATCCTTTGACCAGGTATACATCTGTCAAATCGCTGTTGTACGCTTTGTTTTACCATATTATTTGTCAACTATACCTCAATAAAGGTGAAAAAAAAATCCCATTGAAGTTTCTGGTTGAATAAGTCCTATCTATGTGTCAGGATCAGTTTCACCTCTTACTAGCTCCGTGGCCTTGTGCGAGCCCCAGGAGCTCTGGGAAACTCACTTTCCTTACCTGCAAATTGAAAACGTTAAGGTAAACGTCCTCTAACCTACCTTTCAATTCCAAATTCACAAGCTTAATTTATTTTGCAACTTATTTTCCCCTTCAAGTATCTTTGATCTTAATCCTACATTAATTTCATCTTAAAAGAAAAGAAAAAAAAGATGGGAAGAGGAGGGGAGGGGGGCCAAGAGAGCTCCTCAAGCAGATTGTCTCGTTAAACTCCTGCTTTGCCCTAGACTTTCATAGTTTTAGGATTAGGCAAATGAATATGAAATGTAATAAACTCCCAATGCATTACTTCTGACACCTGGCAATATCTGCGATATATTTTAAGTTACAGGGATATTCCTCTCTTCCACAGATACATATGAGCCACTTCTTTTTTTTAAATTTTTTTATACATTTATCTATTTTTGAGGAGAGAGACAGAGACAGAGACAGAGTGGCAAGTGGGCGAGGGAGACACAGAATCGGAAGCAGGCTCCAGGCTCTGAGCTGTCAGCACAGAGCCCCACGCGGGGCTCGAACTCACAAACCATGAGATCGTGACCTGAGCCGAAGTCGGACGCTCAACCGACTGAGCCACCCAGGCGCCCCTATACAAGCCACTTCTGAACCCACTGGCAGTTCCTCTGCACTCCAGAAAACAAAGAACCCCAAAGCAAAACTAAACAAGAAAGTAAGTTATCGCGAAAAGGGAATTTTTGATTACTCATGCTATGAAGGCGGTAAACTGAAAATTGGTTATAGATACATAGTTATTTGCCTCTTCAATCAGAGGTCCTGGATTTATTTTCTTCCCATTATTGATGTAGACATACCCAAAATACTGAAATCCTTTGGAATCTGTCTACCTTAAAAAGACCATTTCCTACTGAAATAGCAAGATATACTAAGTACATCTGAAAACACGAGGATATTCTGATTACACACATTTTAAAAGAGGCTACTTTTAACTTTTTAGAAAATATTACCACTACTCTATCCCTGAGGACTAACCAGTAGACTGTAAAAAGCAATGCTCCAAACTTAGAAAACTGAGTTACTTTTTTATTTTTTTTAATGTTTATTCATTTTTGAGAGACAGAGAGAGACAGGGCATGAGCGGGGAAGGGGCAGAGAGAGAGAGACACAGAATCTGAAACAGGCTCCAGGCTCTGAGCTGTCAGCAAAGAGCCTGATGCGGGGCTCGAACTCACGGACCGTGAGATCACGACCTGAGCTGAAGTCGGATGTTTAACCAACTGAGCCAGGCAGGGGCCCCTCTGAGTTACTTTTTTTTTTTTTTAAACATTTATTTATTTTTGAGACAGAGAGAGACAGAGCATGAACAGGGGAGGGGCAGAGAGAGAGGGAGACACAGAATCTGAAACAGGCTCCAGGCTCTGAGCAGTTAGCACAGAGCCCGACACGGGGCTCGAACTCACGGACCACGAGATCATGACCTGAGCTGAAGTCAGATGCTTAACCGACCGAGCCACCCAGGCGCCCCTCTGAGTTACTTTTTAATTCTGTTATTAAACCCCACTTTCTTTCAGTAACTGGTACTTTCCCTTCTGGCTATCACAGCTAATGAACAATGTAAAACAAAGTTTTTTTTTTAAGCTTATATACAGCTGCAACATTATTCAGAGCCAACCAGCATATGGTTCTGATGAGACTGGCTAGTGCTGATTCCCAACAGGGGCTAGGTAACAGAGTTCTTCCACACGCTAGTCTAACTAAGCCTTCTTATAACACGCACATTCTGTAAAACCGGGATGGCGCACTATCTTCCCTCACGCTCTTCACGCAAGGCTTAGAATGTGGGAAAATAATAAATGCCATTAACATTATTGTTTCCTTTGCCATACACACCATCACGAAAAATATAGGCTGGATCAAAACAAATCCATCCCTGCCTAGAAGAAACACAACTAGAAGAATTTACGGAGGGTGCCACGGAGTACCTTCGTGCACTGCAACAGCGGCTGCTACCCACTGAGCGCTGACCGTGTTCCAAGCATTTCACGCATCTTCTTTCATGACAATACCATAAGCCAACTTTAGCACTGAAGTTCAAAACTCACAACCCATAACACACTTTGTTTCAGATCTTGTTGTTTGCTGTCTTGTTTCTTTCCTTCATGCTTTTAGAAGAAGTGCTTGGCTACCTGATGTGACTTCTCCCACTTCTCATGACAATCTAGGTGCCTTGATTAAGGGAAAAATAGTTTCTATTTTCTTCTCAGGTTCCCCTCTCCGAACAGGCATAAAGGAAGATGGCCAGAAAAATTAGGCAAGTATGAAATACTTTAAAAAAAAATTTTTTTTTCAACGTTTATTATTTTTGGGACAGAGAGAGACAGAGCATGAACAGGGGAGGGGCAGAGAGAGAGGGAGACACAGAATCGGAAACAGGCTCCAGGCTCTGAGCCATCAGCCCAGAGCCCGACGCGGGGCTCGAACTCCCGGACCGCGAGATCGTGACCTGGCTGAAGTCGGACGCTTAACCGACTGCGCCACCCAGGCGCCCCAAGTATGAATACTTTTAAAAAATGCGTGTCGTTCTTCTTGTGTGGGTTGTTAAATTCAAACACGTATTTGATGTTCCCAAATACTGTTTAGATTTCTGCCGTAATTTGTCCTCTTGGACGATTAATAACATCCTTTTCTGCCTTCCCCGAAGCCGGTATGATCTTGTCGATGGACACTTAGTTTATCTTTTGAAATGGACGGGAGAAGAGACAACTGCTGTGAGCTGGAGCCATGGCAGGCCACGGGTTTTAGCTCTCTCTCCTGTACGCTCTCAAAGCCCTTGATTAAAGGGACGGACACACAAATTCTGGTGTTTTTTTCACTGGCTTCCAGGCATGGATTGTGTACCAGGAGTAAACAAGGACAGAAAACTGGAGCATGCTGCCTCCTTTATTGCCTACAAACCTTAGAAATATTCCTCAAAGACAGGTGAATACTACTTTTGTTCAAAAGAACCACTTTGCACACTATAATCTTTAAAAGCTGTTGTGTGCACTGAGTAATCTTAGGTGTATATAATTATGATTCCTAGAGAAATAAACTCGCCTCTGAAATGAACAAAAATTTTGCTACAAGCGCTGCACAGAAGCCATTACAATATTCCAATTACAGCTTCCAAATAAATAAGCAATAGATTTTAGATTCCTGCTTTCCAGCCTAGTCCTATAACCAGAACCAAATGTACCACTTGTATACAACCAAGCTGCAAACCTAAACCGTGTAAAACTTAAGGTCTTAACTATCTTGGAAAAGTGAATTCTCATTTCCAGAAGTTTTAAATGGATCTTGGCTTACTGGGTGTTTTACTAAACTATCATTTTGTGGTCCCACTAAGAGCACATGAAGGGAAGGAATCTAGTTTGGCCATGAAATCCTTTTCCCCATTAGGTGTCAGCTTCTTGACTGGGTGGTATGATACCAGTACTTTTCAGTTCATTACATGCTGAGCTGGAAATCCTAAAAAAAACGCTTGAAGGGATTAGGTGAATGACTTCAATGCATTCCAATGGAAAAGCTTACCTGCGCACTATGAAACTTTAAGGTCCTAAAAATGACAATACACTAAACTTCAGGATAGAAAAACAATGCAACACTACATTTGAGCCAGCAGATGTCTCTCTGTAACCCATGACACGAACCCAAAAGATAACAGGGTAGAGAAGACTCCCGCATTACTAGACTTCTGTGATCCCTGGACCGTGCAAGGGCATGAATTGTGAGAGCAGACCGTCAGAAAAGTAAGGCTTCTGAAAAACTGCATATGGGGATATACGCAAATACAGGAATTAATGAAAAATAAGTGTTACTTTTTGAAAATTACATTTGATATGCAAGACCTAATAGTACATAGGAATCTGTTTCATTCAAAATGGTAAAATGAGGGGTGCCTGGCTGGCTCTGTCAGTGGAGTGTGCGACTCTTGATCTCGGGGTTGTTGAATTCAAGCTCCATGTAGAGATACTTAAAAATAAGATTTTTTGGGGCGCCTGGGTGGCGCAGTCTTAAGGTTAAGCGTCCGACTTCAGCCAGGTCACGATCTCGCGGTCCGGGAGTTCGAGCCCCGCGTCGGGCTCTGGGCTGATGGCTCAGAGCCTGGAGCCTGTTTCCGATTCTGTGTCTCCCTCTCTCTCTGCCCCTCCCCCGTTCATGCTCTGTCTCTCTCTGTCCCAAAAATAAATAAACGTTGAAAAAAAATTAAAAAATAAAAAATAAGATTTTTTAAAAAGTGGTAAAATGATTCTTGGCTATCGGTCAGGAGAGGAAATCAAAGTTCAAACAGAAAGAAAGCTGAGAAGTGAGGAGTACGTGGAATAGAAACAGAAGCTTAGTTACAAAAGGAAAGAGAAGGTTTGCACATAAGGAATGAAAATAAGGCAAGTCTGAAGGAGTGCGTAGGGGTAAAAGAGACCTGTGCACATTACTACAGAATATGGCCAGGAAGAAAGCATGTGCCCCTGCCACCACCTAAAAATACTGCAAGCCTGTCAGAGTACAACTGACCAGCAGTTGTAGGTTATGCAAAGCATTAAAGAGAAAAGACGTGAGAAAAAAGAGAAAAAAAAAAAAAGGGATCAAATACAACAGACTAGGACATTCTATCACAATTCACAAACAGCGAAGGTATGACTTCGGGAAAACCGTACAGCCACGTGCACGAAGGTGTGCACTGGCTCCTGGTGCAGCACGTGGTCCCTTCCTGTGGGCTTCCAACATAAAGGTCTGAAAGCCACGGACATACCGAGTGCCCCACCAGCGCCCAGCTCTCACAAGTAAACAATGTCATCGGGAACATCTCCAAACAGAAGAGTTAATTTCCAAAGGTAATATCCAAAAATCGCAGAAGGGAGACATGACAAAACATAAAACAACAGAATATTTAGAGTAAACTACAAGGCGTCGGGGTGGCTCAGTCGGTTAAGCATCCGACTTGGGCTCAGGTCATGATCTCACAGTTCGTGAGTTTGGAGCCCCGCATCGGGCTCTGTGCTGACAGCTCGGGGACTGAAGCCTGTTTCGGATTCTGTGTCTCCCTCTCTCTCTGCCCCTCCCCCACTCACATTCTCTCTCTCTCTCTCTCTCTCTCTCTCTCTCTCTCTCAAAAATAAATAAGCATTAAAAATTAAAAAAAAAAAAAGAATAAACTACAGAAATTGTAAAACAGAAGCTGGGGCAGGGGGAGAGGAGGTGCAATATGAATGCCATCTAGAGAAATGTCTAGCTCTACCTAATCAGACTGTGGGCCCCACTCCCAGCGTTTCCTCCCTGTCCTGAACGGAGCTGACCTATTGAGGAGGCAGGGGAACAGAGGAGCTGAAATGAGAGGGAAGGTGGGATTCTAGAGCACCAGGACACCCAGGTCTCCCCACAGCGAGGCAAGAAGGCAGGAACTGTGCAGATCCAGAGAAGTAGGCACAGGGGCCAAGGAAGGGGACAGTTCAAATTTCGTGATCTCATTCCCCAAACGGTAAGGAACTACTTCAAGAATTTTTTTAAAAGTTTGTTTTGTTTCAAAAGTGAAATGGACCTGACACTTAATAGGTCATCCATGATGAACGAATGCTCAAATTCAAAAATGGATGAGTGTTCAAACACTTTGGGTGTTCCAAGATTAAGAAGACCATAAGTCTCTCAGGCCAGCATGACAGGTCACACAGAGACCATGTCAGAATTTACCAATGATTAAAAAAAAGAATTTACCGACGATGTTCTCAGTTGCTTTAGGAGCAAAGGCTTGCTTTTGTGGGGTACTTTCTTGGTTGCACAACTGGTTTGTTTTGGGCTCAGTTACATTTGAAAGAATTTCATAAGAGCAAATACTTCCATACAGTATTTACTATGCACTGGGTACTCTACCAAGGACTTCACAAATACTAATTCATTGAGCTAATGCATACACACACCCTGCTATTTTCAATTATCTACCTGTTCAGTGGCTCACTTTGCTCCATCTAAAAGGACCTCTGTTTCTTCCATTTTTGTCCTGCAAAAGATGAGGAAAATATAGTCAGCCATAAATGTGCACATGTGTTTTATACCATTCTTTGACATCTTCTGAACTCAGGAGCTCCAAAAGGGCTTCATTAAACCTTAGACAATTATTTCAGCTGCCCAACTTCCCAGAGTTCCTAGGTAGAGCCATTCAGACAAGTATCACCGGATGTCTCGATAACAGATGATTTGAAAAACAAAAACTTTAAGTTTCATAGGAAATCAACGTGCCATAATAAAAAGTTAGGTGCACAGGGAAACAATTTAGAACAAGGTTCTCCTTGACTCTCAATCTTTCTACATTTAATATGCCTTTTAAACAATCAAATTCTATAGTTCTTTTTTTATAGGTGGGCAGCACCTTCCCACACTGGGTGGAATAATTGCTATTCTAGAGACAGAAACAATTCGTGGATATAACTATCTTGGGCTTACTTAAATTTTTTAAAAAGGACAATGGAAAAGCATTGATCAAAATAGACGATACTGCCAGGGAAAGGTAGCTGTTCAGAGAGTCTCCACAGGGTGACGTTCACCTCGGAGAATTCAGGACTGACGGGTAATTCAGGACTGTCTTTCAAATTTCTTGGCTCCAAAAGTCTATCTCAGTGAGGTTCCAGAAATGATTACGTTTATCAGTACTGATGCATGCTAAGAAAGCTCAGAAGAGACTGATACATAAAGCTATACTGCCTTTATATTCATTTACAATGAAAAGCGTAATTGCCAGACAATCTGGACACCTGCTACGTCCAGCTTGACCAATGTATTCACATTTCTTTAGCCAACAAGTATTTCCTGAAATCCCAGGTATCGGCACCTTACAGGCAGGTTAAGATCAAGCCAAACGAACAGAAGATTGTTCAGTGAGCAAATGAGAGCAATCACAATCTCGATGCCGCTGGCCTCCAACATTCTCCCTCCGGACAAGTGTTCCTAGCTCCCGTGCCACCACCATTCTCGCCCTATCATCCTTCTCCTGGAGAAACGCAGGATACTTGCAGGTATTTGCCCAGCTTCCACTCTCTTCCTTTTCCAGTCCACGATCCACCCTGAGTACAGAGTATACCTTCAAAGACAGAAAATAGGTCATGGCTCAGCCTTACTTAAACCCCTTTAGGGCTGTACACTGAGCTCATGATAAAGACCCGAAAGTGCACGCCAAAGCCTCGCCTGTCCCTGGCTGACCTGCCCGGCCTCCTCCGGCACCACCGTCCCCGTCATCCTCAACCACTTCAGCCATGCTGGTCTCCTTTCAATCTCTCCAATACATAAAAACCCTCAACACCTCGGAGATTTTGCACACCTCATTTCCTCTGCCTGGAAATTAAGGCACAATATTCTGCCCCTACCCCCCCCCCACCTTGCCAAAGCACACACGTGCCTAGTAACCTGCGAGTCTGGGCTCAAATGTGACCTGACCCCAAGACTGGGACAAATGCCCCTATTTTAAGCTCCCATAGCACCGTGATTTTCTCCTTCACAGCATTTATCACAGTTTACAATTACACAGTGACGTGATTTTGTTTATTCCTCTCATTAGAGTATGAGAAGCTCCATGCGGGTGGATGCTGTGCTCATTTTATTAGCACATTCCACAAGCACGGACATTCAAGAGATATTTTGTCGAAGGAAGGATGGCTTTGGGCTGTTAGAAGCTGCTGCATCCATCACCGAAACAGGAACCATTCTGTCAGGTAGACCATACGGCTTCCCCGTTTGGGTTCCGTCCTCCCCAGATGTCCTCCTACCCCTGTGATGATGACAGTCATATGGGCACTGTCTACATTCACTTCTGTAACATTACGGTTTCCTAGACTTCCATGGCCACAATAAATCTTAAGATACTAGAAGAGAAATAGCACGAAGTTCAAGATACGTTTGGGTAGCAACTCTGTGCAGAGGACTTGTGGCAGCGAGTTACTAAGAAACGCTGTAAACAAAAAGGAAAACATAAACTGTGGCCAAAGGAAGCCCCTGATGAGACAGCACTGGCAAACAAATGTACATACACACCCGCGTGCACACAAACACCCAAAGCCTAATCCTCGGAGGAGGGGACGCGAGAGACTGAGTGGGATAAGGCACAAGCAAAGGGCCCATGCAAGAAAGTGTGACGACTCCTGACCGAGGCCCCAGACACTGCTCCTCCCTCCTATTCCCCAGGTGCGGGCACACAGGGGACCTGGATGGTGCTGGGTTATTCTCCCATTTGCCTTACAAATCAACAATTAGCTGCCATTTCCTAACTCACTGTGTAGAATGCTTTCAATGGCTCACAGCTGTGGTTAATATTTTAAAGATGTTCTCCTAACGTTTTAGCCCTCTTATGTGACGTGAATGAGAACAGAACTGGGAGCAAGAAGTCCCACAATGCCCTCGGATCTAAATTCATGTCTAGTCAGGGAGCTGGAAAGGGGCAACTTCACTCATTCAAACCACAAACACAATGCACCTTGAATAAGCCAGGCATCATTTTAAGTGCTGTGAACACAAGACGAACAAGACAAAATCCCTTCTTCTCAACGAAGTAATATTCTAGAAGGAGACAAACAATGAACACATATATTAGTCAAAAAAAGCCTCGCTGAGAAACTGACATATGAACAAAGACCTAAAGAAAGTTTGGGATACAGTTATGTAAATATATGGAGAAAGACAGTTCCGGACAGAGGGATCAGTAAGTGCAAAGGCCCTGAGGCAGAAGTGTGGCCTGTCTAACTGGGATATGCAAGGGAGATGGTAATAGGATATGGGGTCAGAGAGGTAAGCGATGGGCCTCTTAGGACACTATGAGGCCTTTGGGTTTTCTTCTGAGAGCCCTGGAAGCCAACTGTTTTGGGCAGAGGCAAATATGCTCTGGCTGGGCTGAGAACAGACTGAAGAGAGAGCAAGACCAGTTAGTGGGCTACAGAAATAACCCAGGCCAGACAGTACAGCTGCTACAACTAGAGTACAGCCGTGGACGGGCTTCTAACAAGCTGATGGGTTCTTCATGGCACTTGAAGGAAATGCCCTGGGATTAACCCTAACTCCCTCAACTTGACTGATTCTAGTAGTCTTAATCCTTTTATCGATAACAGGGTTTTGGGGTTTTTTTGGTCTTAATTCTTACTTTTATAAAAGAAAACTTAGTGGATTGTTATCTATAGCGAAGTAACATATGATCATCACAGAGAGTGGAAAAAACCAACACACAAAAAAAATCTTTGCATCACAGTGTGGAAGAATTACAAACAGATACAGTTTTAAAATCAGACTTAGATCAATATAATCTAACCCTGACGTGTGTCAGGTGTATCAGTTTGAGTTCAAACCAGAAAAAAAAAAAAAAATGCTTGGCACATCACTAAAGAATGTGCAGATTTTCTTTCTTGCAAATTTTCTCCCTGAGAAACCCATGATAATAACGTGATGTGGAAAAAAAAAAATTAAGTGCTCTTTTTATTCTCTGCTCTACGGTTAATGTGGGGGGAGGGGGTGGGGGGAGGAGAGCGTGGCTTCACTGTTGTCCCGGAAACCATTCTGCCCCAGGGCAAGGAAGCAACTCTTCACTTGCTATCAGCAAGCCAGGGGCAGTCATCTGTGTCCTAAACAAACCCCTGTCTTTCCCTGAACAGAATGCTGCTGTTTAGTCAAACAGGATCAGTGGGCCTGGTCTCTAGCTGCAAACAAAATTAAACTTTGATTGTCAGCATTTAATACCCATAGTTGATACGCCACATTTGTTCAGTATTTCTCCAAGTGTGCGAAGACAGGTACATTGCTCATGGTCTGTCAATCGTCTACGGTCACTGCCTCCTAAAGCCGTGTTTTTTCCAAAACTTCAAGGTCCCCAGGAATCGCAGGTACCCTGCAAAATGCAGGTTCTGACTTGGTACCTCTGGGTTGGGGCTTGAAAGTCGGCATTTCTAGAAGGCTCTCTGGTGAAGCTGATGCTGCTGGTCAGTGGACCACAATCCGAGTACACAGCAGAGTGTTATTGTCCTGTCTCCTTCCCCTCTCCCTTCTATTCCCTTTGAAGTACCAGGGGCAGAGACTGAGACATCGGCATTTAAGACTGTTTCACTCTGGGCCAAAAATAAGAATCTGCCCTCCGTGGTATAGGATAATTAAATCCCAGCAACATCCCAGTCTTTTCTGGGGCCTCCTTGGCTAACAGATTCAATCTGAAATTCCCACTTGACCAAACACATAAGGCTGTCTTTCTCTTCACTCATCCCCTCCCCATGGGGAAGAATGGTCCCCAAAAAGGACCATTGCTATAGGTAAGCTCCCAGCTTCAGCATGAGGTGAGGGTGTGAGAGAACCGAAGTCACTCAACATTTTCCATCTCCTCCTTTTTTTGCAAAGAAGCTAAGCCACAGGTAACTGTGGTATGGCTGGGAAGGCTGGGAAAGCATGCCATGTTTATCAAGAGGGAAAGTGGATGGCCAACTGATTGCTTCAGGCACCAGCACTACTGGCTTCTATCAACAATCAGCCCTAGAGAGCCCTTCGTTGGAGCCGACCCCTACCCTGTCAAGCAGATGGGTCCCATATTACACACATGGCCAAATCTCTCCTTCAGAATATAGCTGGTATTTTCTAATTCCAGATAATTCGTGTGAAAATGTAACCTGAGCTATGGCATACCTCTCTCAGCCCTCAGCCCTCAGCCCTGTGCTAATATTTTAGTTCATCCTCAATAATTTTTATCACCATTTCACAGGTATGTATTTGTTAGTTTCCTTCTAAAGTAGAAGATAAAAGTGGTGAGACGGGCAGGGGGGCTGGGGGGGGGGGAGGCGGGGAGATCCCAGCCCATGTGTGAGAAAGGCCTACTTGTTGTTTCTGTGGAGCCCTAAGATGACAAAAGGAAATCAGGTGGCGGAAAGAGGAGACTGTTAAGGACGCAGACGAGAGGCCGGACCCACAATCCCTGACTGCTTCCCTGCTCAGGGATCCTGTAAAACCACAGGGGGAGGAACCCGGCAGAAAGGTGCCAAATGACAAAAGGGTGTAGCGGCAGAAACTGTTTTGGAGATGTAGATCAATGCAGGAGATCATAATCACTTGTTCGCAGACTCTGAAAGAACCAACTAGAATTACTGCTGGCTTATGTTAAAGAAACAAACTATTAACCAAAACCTATTTATATATTTTTTAAGTTTTTTATTCATTTACTTAGAGAGAGAGAGAGAGCACAAGCAGGGGAGGAGTGGAGACAGAGAGGGAGACAGAGAATCCCAAGCACGTTCCGCAATGCCAGCGCAGAGCATGATGTGGGGCTCAAACTCATGAACTGTGAGATCGTGACCTGAGCCGAAACCAAGAGTCAGACACTCAACCAACTGAGCCACCAAGGCTCCCCGACCAAAACCTATTTAAAAGGATAAATGAAGGTAGCAGACACAGCTTGGGGCAAGACTTAAAGAAGCGAAACATCACCTACACATAAAGGCGTGTGGCAAAGAGTGGACAGGTTCATTCTGTGCTGGCTCCTGAGGTTTTAACCCAACAGTAAAATAGAAAAGGGGACAAATTCGGCACAATATAAGGTAAAACTTTCTAACACAATACACTTCCTCAGTCACAGCACCTTTTTTGTGTTTTGTTCTGTTGTTGTTGTTTGCCAAGTAGTGAGCTCCCATCATCACTGAGCCAGCCTCTTTCTGCCGCCCTGCCCCTCCCAGGTATCACTTGTCACAACGGAGCCAGGCTGCACGCCGGTCCCCAAACACGGTTTCACGACACTGGGCATCACAAGCGCTGTGCCTAGAATGGCTCTTCGTTCCCAGGCCACCTCTTCGGTCTGGAGACTTTAGCTTCCGCATAACCTCTGAGTCCCGTGCGGTCTCTCTTCTGAGAGCAGGTCCAGAGCCCGCCCCTTGTGCAGAGAGCATCACACACCAGCCCGTGCAAACTCACTCTGCTCTACACACTCTCTACAGTGAGGCCTCCGAGGGCAGCATCCTGGCTACTTACCTGTGTCTCTGCAGTGCCAACCACAGTGACCTGGGCCCAGTATAAGATGAAAAGTGGAGGGAGGGAGAGAAGGAGGAAGAGAATGGGAGGGAAGTGAAGAGAGGGGATCTGATGCCTAAATTATTATCTGTTATGTTTATCATAGAGGGACTTCTGGTACTGAGAGGGAAGGTAGTCTGAATGAACCTACCCTATGTAGAGAGACAGAAAGTACTGCAACATTCATTAAGGTATATCATTTCATGCATGTTTTAATCTAATTATTGTTTAATCTAGTAATTGCTTAGAAACAATCCCCAAATTTTGCTTTTGCTTGTGCATATAAATACCCATATATACTTATTACTTAGTAATACAAATGGTTTTCCCTATTAATTTGTACACAAGAAACGATCTTTCACAGTTACTGGGAAACTTGCAGAAAATATGCCCATGGCATTTCCCTAAAGTTTGGAGTAAGTATATCATTAAAGCAGGTACGGAGGCCACTACTGGCAAAACACCTTGGCAATACTTTATATTTACGAAGTGGGTTCGAGCCCCGCCTTGGGCTCTGTGCTGACAGCTCAGAGCCCGGAGCCAGCTTTGGATTCTGTCTCGTTCTCTCTCTGCCCTTTCCCCACTTGTGTTCTCCACCTCTCCCTCTGTCTCTCTCTCAAAACTAATTAAAAAAATATTTATGAGCCTTTGTGCTAAAACTCTGCATACCAGAAATGCCAATGGTGTCACCAAACTTTTCCCGAAATTAGCCTTTACCCTAATTACTAATTAATACCAATAAAGGGAATTACATTTCACCTCTTGTTCTTGTTTTCTTAAGAATCTTCACCCAAGTTAATCTGCTTCTTATCGGACCACTGGCAACACTCAAATCATGACAAGTACATGCTCTGTGGTCACTCAGATGGAGGGCCATTCTGACTGGGATTTCTCAGGGGAGGGACGGACAGGTGAATAAACCGGGCAACTGCAGAACCATCGCTAATAATGGTAATTATTATTTGGAAGGATTTCCACAGACCTCACCACACCTTTCTGAAAGAAGAGTTGACAGGTGAACCCACACCTGAAACCAGAAAACTGTCCCACAAAGCCTGGTCCCGCATCAGGACTGGTGGCCTGGACTGAGTGCCTTCTCCCCTCTCCCCACTTTCTGCTCACAGGGGACTGTAAACACATCCCCACCCTTACCTCCCCGACAGCCTTCGCCCAGTAGTCCCACTGTTTCCTGTGGAGCTGCCCTGGGCTCTGTGGGTGCCACACAGACAATCCAATCCGGTGGCTCTGGGACAAGGCCTGAGGAAGCCACTTCGGCCACCTCCTAGCGGGTGGTGGGGCCATTTGCATATGAACTGTCACCCCCTTTCCTTATTCTAGCAGGAAGCAGGGTGGACCTTCTCCATAATGAGAACTTTAGAGTCTAGGAGTTAGTGAAGGTCTTTAGTTCACTTCAGGAGGTTTAAAAAACAGCTTTAAAAGAGATATTTCAGAGACGTTAGCAGAAGTTTTCTGGCCTCACATCAAGTCACACAATCAGATAAACTTCTTTCAGCACCTCTTTAAAACAAAAAAATATCCTAGATTTGGAAAATGGAAATGAGCAGGAAGGCACAGCACACTGTCCAGATGCAGATTTTATCGTGCTGACTTCTTTTTATCCGACAGGTTTTACAGTGGCGGTTAAGAGGTGGCCTGTGCCGACTGATCCAGAACACGGGCCTGTTTCAGGGCCCAACGCCGAGGCAGAGCCCCGAACCCAGCAACCCCCGACCAGCCAGCATGCTGAGCAACAGGATGTCTGGTGGTTACTCTTGATCTGCGGCTGTTTGTAGACAGGGTGTAATTTTCAAAACAATTTTTCATTTTTAATTTTGCCAGTTCTTCCTTATAGTCGAGCAAACTAGAGGGGATATAAAGTGGCAAAATTCCAAAGGAGTTTCTGCTGCTTCTCCGAGTCCTCGGCCAGCCAGGAGGGCGAAGGATGCTTCTCCTGAGATGGGCTCATCTGGAGTCTGACTACAGGGCAAAGGCCCCCAAATACCAGTCCCCCATGCTGAAGCCCGTTAGGTTATTAGAAAAAAATTGACCCAGTACCTACCTATCCCTACCATAAGCCTGCATTCCACCATTTGAGAAGGAAACAGAGGAAAAGGAAGGACGCATTCCTGGGAGCTCTCCACATCCCGCATGGCTTCCCATTCACCGGATGGGCAAGGAGTGATCACACAGGCTCAGAAAGGTCACATGACTTTCTAAGCTTCCCTCTGCCCAAAGAGATTTCCCCGGGTCTGAGAAGCCCTCCTTCCACCTCATCCCAGAGTGCCTCCCTCAGGACAGGGACTGGTACACACCTGTTCTCAGGCTCAGAAAAGAGCATACCTGCTCTAACGAGAGGACTTCACTAGGACGATGGACCAAAAAGAAAAACAAAACAAGCCAGGAACCAGTACCCGAGGGTCACACAGACCACAGGTCTCAACATGGCACATTTCCGAGGAGCCCTCACCCGTCTCCCCAGGACGCAGACAGCAGGTGTCCCCCAGACACTCCCGGAAGGCAGGAGCACCTGTGACTCGTCCCAGTGCAAAGGCAGGGGCGGGGTTCTCTATCCCTGGCTACAAGAACCAACAGAAAGTTCCAGGGCACTTCCGGGAGGGCCCTGCCGCAGACCCTGAAACTGGGGAACCATGCAGGGACCCCTACAGTCCATCATCAGACACCGTATGCTGTCTCCCTGGGCTTGGGAGAAATTTGCACAAGTGCAATACCAAGGGGCAAATACAAAGCCAAACTAGAGAAAACGCACAAGCAGGGATGGGGGGAGTGTTCCCCTGGAGCTGGGGAGAGAGAAAATGAGAAAGGAAAATATTTGTTTCTCTATTTCTTCAACTGAGGTTGAAAAGAAATGACCAGGAAGCATTGGTAAGCAAAGGGAGAAGGATGACCCCAGTCTCCAGCAGGAACAGAGAGTTCACATAAGCCTGGGTGTGGACTTGCTTCCACTCCCGCCCACCCACGGTTCCTGGGGCAAACAAATTCTTGGCTGAGCAGGTATGTGTGGGAGGCCTGATTTATTTTCCAACCATTAGAGCTTTGCCCAGAACTACTTAATCAGAAAATTTCAAGGTCATACATTCAAATATGATGTTATAGCCTTACAAAACAAGTTAACTCTGGGGTCTGTGGAGCAGGAGTGTGGGGGGTGTGAAGAGGTGAAAGAAGGAATTACTCATCACCCAATTATGCACTCTTCCTCTATAGCTACTCTATATTCTCAGAAAATGGGCAAACTGGAAAAACACATGGCTGAAAGAAATAATAGCTAATTTAACCTAATGCAGTTACTCTACGGCAGGCACAATTCTAAATGCTCTTTCTATACTAACTTATTTGACCCTCAGCAATCCTTTGAGGTGGGTAATTACCATTATCATCTGTATTTCCAGATGCACAGAGGGGTTGGATGGCTCACCCAGCCACCAAGAGCCGGGCTATGCACCAGTGGGCTCTGTGCACCTGCCACTGTGCTACACCCCCTCTCTCCATGCTCTGCAATCCTGCCCCTCAGAAAGAGTCTTTGCCATTATGGACTATCTAACTGATTTCCCTCCTGCTGTAGAGTTGTCTTTAGGCTACTTTGCTGAGAGGAATATTACCAGAGCCAGTCTCCACCTTAAAGTACAGATAGGACAGTACCAATCCTGCTGCCTAAGAAGCCGTATAAGCTGGAAAAGACCCAAGGCTCAAACCACAATTCCCCTCACACGCCTCCTGATTAGAAGTAGTTTGAGGCGAAGCTTTGATCCTTGTTAAAATGTAAACGCTCTGGCATGTGTACACTTTATGCTGTTATCAGTTTGTGGGAAAAGTTGCATTGTTATCTTCTTAAATGCAGTTCAGCGATAAGAACTTTAGGTGGTTTCCAGGCACCCACTTCACCCTCCAGTGCTGACTTGTTCACTGCTGGGTGCCTAGAACTCACCAAGACCTACACATATATAGGTGCTCAATATGCCAGCGTGGGCGAATAGCTGGATAAATGAATGGCTAGAACTCTTGCAGAGGCCAGGTTTAGGGTACATTTATGATGCATGGAGGTATTAAAGGGGCAGCCAAGTTGGGCAAAGTATCACTGGAAAGGTCTAAATCTGAACAAGTGAATCACTGTCTGACAGTGATAACTTTGAAGGAAACTTGAGGCATGTGTAAATGTATGAAAATGATCCTTTTTTCAGATTATGAATGGATTCTACCTTTGAATGCACATACAGCTCATTTACTAGTGAAGAAGGTTATCTGTGTAAGAGAATAGTGACATGTACATTATTTTTGCCTAAAATCATACTCTCCAAAAAGGTGAACTGCCCTACAACATCATTTCTTCTCCCTCATAATTCTCATACCCAAGACCTAAACATCCTCAAAGGCCTCGTCAGATGTCTTCTCTTCCAGGAAGCCTTCCCTGATTTTCTGGCCAGAAGAGAGATCACTTCCCCATTTGCACTCAACAGTACTCTATTCTTTGTGTACACAAATCCACTTTCTCAACTGTGGTATTTTTCTCATCTGCAACTACCTAGCTGTCCCCAACTTTATCTGTGTATTCTGCAGAAAATCAAGGATCTTCCTCAACATGAATCAGTCAATATTAGATCCGTGTTTTCAAAAAGAGCACTCCGGTGGAGGTGCTCCGAGGACACCACCCTCTGTTCCTAATGTTCGAATGTATTTTATATATTTTCAAAGCTGTAGTTGTTTTAAATGACACCGAAATGGCTTATATACAAACTCGTCACCCACTGCAGATACACAGGTCATGCCTCATGACCCTGGCTGGGGGACCTCTATGTGCACACATGGGCTTCTTGTAAGTGTGACACTGGTAAGGGAAGTCGTAGGCCTGCCTCGGTCTTAGGAAAAACACCAGTATGCACAGTCCGCTCTCGTGAAGTTGTTCAAGTAAGCACACACACACACAAAACCACGCCCAAGTGTGGGCTTCCATTAAATGCCAGGCGAGGCTCAGGGGCACCTATACGGCCTTGCTTTCATCACAGTAAAAAGTCCTTTGTGATAATATCCTATTTGAGAGAGAATAAATATTTATTCTAGGAGTTAGATGTTTCCTGTATGACTTTAGATTTATGATAAGGAATGCGAGCAATTGTTTCCATAGGTATCATTACAGGGTTACAGTTCTGAAACAAATATTCCCTACCTTAGGTTAGGGGAATTGAAAAGTATCCTGGGATTCCATGGCAAGTCATTTAAAAACGAAGCAAACACACACCAAAAAAACCCGGTTATAATTTGTGAGTAATTGTAAGAGCAGATTTCTTAAATATTATGCATTTAAAGCAAAGTATACAATCTCATGAAACACAGAAGCTGATGTGAATACACAGTTATAACACAGTGATTATCAGCACCTGATTTAAACTTTTTCATTAACAGCCTCATTGTTCTGACTCTTCAGTAAACATTATGAACACAGGGGCACCTGGGAAGCTCAGTCGGTTAAGTGTCCGACTCTTGGTTTTGGCTCCGCTCATGATCTCACGGTTTGTGAGTTTGAGCCCTGAATCGGGCTCCACGCTGACAGCACAGAGCCTGCTTGGGATTCTCTCTTTGTTTTCCATTCCCCAACTTGGGTGTGCACACTCTCTCTCTCTCTCTCTCAAAATAAATAAACTTAAAAAAAAATTGTAAGTGTAAATTTCAAAAAAAAAAATTTATACTAGGATCATATGTCACTTTATCTGTTTTATATGGTAGAGTTTCATAAAAAATTTTATTTGAGCAGGGGATTCCCTGCCCCTCTCCCCAAATTTGAAAACTTCTATGGTGTTTCTCAAATGCCAGTCTATGGAATGGCAGCAGTGGACCTGGATAAGCTTTTCTAACATATGGATTCTTGGGCCCTTTTCTCAATAATTTTCTTCCAATAGGTGTGGAGTACAGATGAGAATCTAGTTCTTAGGAGGGAGCAAAAAAAAAAAAAAAAAAAAAAAAAAAAAAAAAAAGGAAACTACTGATCTAATCAACATGTCACCATCTTCATAGAATTCTCTGTGAAATGCTTTAGTAAAATCAAGACAAAATACATCGACCACATACCCTTAATATGTGGACTCTTTCAAAACAGGAAACAAAGTCAGTTTAATATCTGTCCTCTAGTGAGCTCATGCTGGACCTCCTAACACTGCGTACTTTTCTAAAGTATTTTATAAATACCTCTTTTTTTATAAAGGTTTATAAATCACCTCTCTGACTCTATGTTCCACTGGTGAGCCACAGTCAAAGGATCCACTGAGCTTCCGGATTCTCTTGCTTCATTTAAAATCTGGACAAAAGGGGTTTTTCTTCTGTATTTGACCCCTTTCAAATTCGCTGTGATTGTTCAAAGGCGGTCAACATTGGGGCCTTCTGAGGTTACCTGCAAAAGCTCCTTCAACAAACTAGTTGCTCAGAGCCACTAATTTGTAACTGTAGTCCCTGGGTACCTCCCCCACTGAGCTGCCCTTCCCCGAGGAACTACGGCAGCCGTGTATACCTTACAGTGTAAAAAGTCACTTTTCTGGCTGAAAAAGAGGGGAAGTAAAACGGCAGTTACGCAGAGTCACAGACTGTTTAGATGGAAGGATGCTATGGAGTGCAACCACCCGACGCCAATGTCTTCAGGTAAGGGAAATACGTTTAACAAATATACGCAAGCTCAAAGAGTCACTGGCAATGTGAGAGCCCAACCACCGTGTTTCCAGGGTTTCGTAACCAAAGATCTCCGCTCACACTGAGATTCTTCCACTCACTAGCCACAGGTGCTTGGTCAAATCCCGTAAGCCACAATTTCCTTCCATGTAAAAATAGGAATACCATTAGAGTTGTTAGATAAATTAAAATAATATTATTATCTAACAATAAATAAAAATGAATTTAATAAATTTATGTATTATTTAAAATTTTAATTATAAGTTTATATAAATTTATATATAACATATATTTTATAAATATATATATTTATATATAAATATATAAATATTAAAATTTTAATTACAAATGTATATATTATATATATTATAAATATATATAAATTTATATAATAAATTTATAATTAAAATTTTAAATACATAAATTTATTATTAAATAAATATTTTTTAATAACGAAGATTAATTATGGTCTTCTAGAAGAGCAGCAGACTCCAAGTAAACACACAGTAATATCAGCAATGGTTGTAACTACACACACACACACACACACACACACACACACACACACTTTTTTTTTTTTTTTTACCTTTGGTGGTGTTTATAACAAAAAGGGAAATTCTCTGGATGGGTGGACTAACCTGGGGACCTCTGAGTTTTAAAGGTGGAGACCAAAGGAATTAAAGTGCTAGAATCCCCCAAAGCTATGGGTATGAAGGCTGTGGGCTTGTGGGATTGAAAAAGTGAGTTATTCAACCCGTAGGCCTGATTTTCCCCAAACTGGGAGAGGAGAAGGTTAGGGTCCCATGAAGAGCAAAGCCCTGACCCATTTACGCACTGCCGGGGGCAAGATTTCAGATAAAGATGTTGACACAGTATTTGTGGACACTGTAGTAAACACACGGTTTGGGGTGTTGTACAAAGCCGTGAGGGAAGCAGAGACACGGACGAGCCTCCCTTCCGAGTGACGACAAGGGTCCAGGCCAGGTGCATGAACGGTGGCAACCATGAACAGATGAGGACTGGAAGTCCTGCTCTCATTCTGGAAAGTGAGGGGTCCCAACAACAACTTGAGAGTGGATTTCCCACACACCCTGAGAAGTGGGAACCCTCACCAGATTTCATTTGATTTAGAAAAATGATTTAGATCAGGCTAGTAACAGCTGAGCTAGGGTGCAAATCCAAGTTTGTCCGGTTCCAAAGCCCTCTCCTATTACCCACATTGCCTTTGTTCAAAGAGTGAGTTCCACTATTAGTGTCTTCTGAGGTGAAGATTAGTACGTAATTTTCCAATTAAAAATATTTTTTAACTGGAAGACAAATTTCTGGGTAGGACTATTTGGATGGGCTAGATCTCTGAGGCTGCACTGCTTCCCTCTGCGAAGAGGAAGGTCGGGAAGAAAGGATATACTTTGAAAACTGCATAGGAAAAGGCAGGTTGGACTGGAGTACCTCCAGAGACATGTGTAAGCCCAGAATAAGAAACAGAGTTATGGAGAACTGAACGCACCACAGTGAGGAAGGATGGCCACACCTCTAGGTCCGGTGGCTCACGTGGAGTCTTGGGAGTGCTGGTGAATACACTTTGATCCCATTTTACCAGCTAGCACCTGACAAAAGTTGGCAGACCAGAGTGTCTGGCCCTCTATATACCTTGGCTTTCAAGAAGAATCTGAGACAAGCAAAAGTCTTGTTGATAGCCAGATATGAGGGTTGTGGTTAAGAAATCCCTGAGGGACTAATCAATTCAATTTAAACCAAGAATTTTCTTTTTTCGGGTTACAGCCATTAACAAAGGCCAGATTTATACAAATGACTTAATGCCATATGCCAAAGGAACTAAAAATCGACCCTTGAACAACTTGAGGGGTAACCACCCCCCACACCAAATAGTCAAAAGTCTGTACATAACTTCTGACTCTCCCAAAACTTAACTACTAATAGCCTACTACTGACTGGAAGCCTTATGGATAACAAGCACCTATCGATTCATACGTACTTTGTAGGTTATATGCATTACATACTGTATTCCTAAATAAAGTAAGCTACAGAAAAGAAAATGTTATTAAAAAAAAAATCAGTAGGAAGAGGGGGTTCCTGGCTGGTTCAGTCAGAAGAGCATGTGACTCTTGATCCTGGGGTCTTGGGTTTGAGCCCCACGTTGGGTACAGAGATTACTTAAAAAATAAAATCATAAAAAAAAAAAGAAAATCATAAGAAAATACATTTACAGTTCTGTACTGTATTTGTCAGAAAAAAAAATCCACATATAAGTGGATCTGCAAAGTTCAAAGCCAGGTTGTTCCAGGGCCAACTGTAGTTTTAAATTAATACCTATTCCTTAGTTGTGAAATACATGGCTTGAGCATGTGTGATAAGACACTAAAAGGACTTCTGTTTGTCCTGCTGGGGGTCAATGACAGAAGTAAAAAGTCACATACCAGTGTGTATGAGAATTAAGGGGGTTTACCTGAGAGGCCTGGCCAGGATAGGAACCTCAGAAGGGTTAGGTCTACTAAAGCCTTGTTGGACGAGCACTACCGAATCACCCCGAAGCTCAGCAGAAATGTACAACACCCCAGAACTACCGAATCAGAACGTGCACTGTAGTAAGTTCCCCAAGATTTGCTTGCACATGTAAGTTTAAGAAGTACTATATGGTGGCGGGGGGGTGGGGGGGTGGGGAAGGGAGCGCCTGGGTTGCTCAGTCAGTTAACCGTCCGACTTTAGCTCGGGTCATGATCTTGTAGTTCATGAGTTTGAGCCCGACGTTGGGCTCTCTGCTGTCAGCACAGAGCCTGGTCTGGATCCTCTGTCTTCCTTTCTTTCTGCTCCTCTCCCCTCACGCATGCTGGTGCTCACCCTCTCTCTCTCTCTTAAAAATAAATAAACATTAAAAAAATAAAAACGAAATAAAGTACTACACATAAGTAACCTACTTAAGTACAATCAGAAATACTATATTTCAGTACAGTGAGCTTTCTGTGCTCTAACTGTAACCAGATCTTTCTCCTAATCTGTCAGGTCTTTCTCATAAATTAAAATGCTCCTCAGATATTTCAAAGGAAGAGAAAGGCTATGACTCTCCTTGAGAAAATGACCTGACATTCATCAATCTGTACGACTGATTCCACACGAACTATGTCACAGTGGTTTTCCTTCATAGATTTTAATACCATAGACGCTTTAAGTTTTGATTTCTGATTGTCCTGAAATGACAACAACTCCCAGAAATTTAAAAAAAAACCTCCTAAACTTAAAAAAATTTTTTTTTAATTCCCTTTCCTCCCTTGCCACCCTTTCTATTTCTTTTTATCAAGCCATTAATGGTGTATTATAATGAATTCTTAAAATACATTAATGAGGAGTTCTAGATGAATACCACTTGCAAAACAAACATTTCTAACAAAATCTTATCCCTTACTCAATTGCCTCAAGCTCTGTAAATTCATCTTGTTGTTTAGTTTAGATTTCTAAATCTGAGCTTCCTTAGAGCAAAGGACATACTTCCCCTTTCGCTGGAGTTGTGAACTATCCTGGTTGAAAACCTGAATCACTCATTTCATAAAATGAGGAGTAGGAAATGAGCTACTCCTATATGCTAATGTGGCATGTTATCTTAGCAGCTCCCCATGAACCATGGGACTTGTGGTACTCACATCCTGTGTCGTGCCCTCCCACACAACTCTGGGCTGGGCTGATGGGGTGTACGTGCAGGCATGACGCAAGCAGAAGCTTGGTAAATATTTGCACAGTGGGGCTTGTCCTCTCAAATATCTACCAATAGGCGGCTCTCATATACAGAAGACCAAGCAAGCCAGGGAGAAAGAGATCAAAACCTACCAGATGATCCTATTAAGGTGGTTGGACATGAGCCAAGGTGTCTTGGATATTCCAGCCCCAGCCATCATCTTGTTGCAACCACTCTCGGTCATCAGAGAGACCAGCAGAAGAACCACCCAACTGAGCCCCAGCCAACTCACAGAGTCATGAGCAAGTAAAATAATTGTGTTAATCCAGTAAGTTTTGGAATGGTTTGTTATGTAATTATAGATGACTCAAAGAACTAGGAAATTTATGTGATCTATCATTTTATTATCTTTTTAAGTTTATTTATTTTGAGAGAGAGCAAGAGCCCGCTCATGCAAGTGGGGGAGGGGCAGAGACAGAGAGAGAGAGCTGTGCTATCAGCACAGACTCTGACACATGGCTCAATCTCATGACCGTGAGAGCGTGACCTGAGCCAAAATCAAGAGTCGATGTTCAACCCAGACACCCCTATATCTCCCCCTATATCTGGGTTAGAATGCAAGAGTCTTATGAAAGAAATCTAGGGTGATTTTTTTCTACTTTCTGTTTCTGGCTGACAAAAGATAAGCTCATATACTTAAGAGAATATGTAATAAGTTCAAATGGGGTAAGCAGCTGAAGGTGTCTTTTTCAAAGGATTAAATAAAAGAAAATTAGTCTTTTCTCTATATCAACGTGGGGCTGAAGTACCACCAATGCAGAAGCAACCAGAAGAATATTATGGAAACCGAAGACGCTAAAGTCAGTTTTCAGCACACCAAAGCACTGGCAGAAGCTGAAACAGCACAGTCAGGGAAAGTCAGTCTGAGACTGAACTAAAGGTCTGACAAGTGTTGAAGCCTGGAAAACTGTACTCAGATTTCCATTCTAGATCTTCCACAACTGGAAAGATGGAAGAGATGAGGAGGGAAGAAGGGAGGTACTACAAGAAAACAGATGTGTTTATTGAGGAGTTCCAAAAGAGAGGAAATATGAATTAGATGGTCTCAGCAGAGAGTGATTCTAATCTACTTGAAATGATGTTTTTCATATTACTAAAGCTCTTTTTACCTATTATCTTTTACCAAATTCACAATAACTTCCAAGGCAGAGAGATTAATGTGGGGAAGAGGAGTTCACAGACTCCTCTGAGAATCCAAAACAAGGGTAAGGGCTTCAAAAATATGTAACTACATATGTAGTTTCACAGAAGGCCATCTATGGATTCCAGGTTACAAATCTATGTTCTCTAGCGAGATAGGTTCATTTCACTAATGAGCAAACACAAGTATTTAGAAACTGAGTTACCTACAATCATACAGCAAGTAATTGACAGGAACAGCACCATAACCCTAGAGCATACACCTCCAGGCTCTTGTTTCTGACTTTGTTTTACAACCAAAACAGGATTGCGAAGGCTGAGGAAAAATAAATTCTTCCCAATGTCCGATTTAAACAGTCTAAGAAATGGAGAGGCATTTGAAGGTGGGGCAAAGAGGGAGAATAGCCAGGAGAGATCAGCCCCTTCCTGGCTACAGGATCAGTAATGGGGTCGGTGGAACCTCACTGCTGTAACATATACTGGACATCTCCCAACATCAAAGAAGTACCTGAACTCAAATGCAGTTGCTGCTAAACAGACTTCTATATAGCAACGTGTCACCGGTTTTCTAGCTCTAAAGTAGACAGGTCTATGAGACGCTCTCTTGCATCCCTCTCCAGCTCCTCCAGCCCTCCCTGCAGCAGCACAGCCCAGCTGTGGCTGAGGAAAAGCAGAGGGCGAACAACACAACTCAACTGAGCTCAGACCACTCCTAAAATTTTTCCAAGGAGACTGCAGTCACAGTGCCCCTAGGTAAGGACTCAAATACATTCCTATTGGGCGTATGGGTGGTTTTTCCTCATTGTGAAGATTTTCAACCTCTGAGGGGAACAGTTAAACCCGATTCCATTACTTAATGGATTCAGCAGTCTGAGCGGTAGTTCTCTGTGCCAACTGGGATCACTAGTGTTAACTTTATCGACTATAGACTCTACATTAAGGTCCACACTTGAATTTGGGTGATAACAATACCCAACAGGCATAAAGCATTTGATTTCATTTTTGGATGGTTTAGTATTACAGGCTTCTTTTATCCCCCATCTACTTCAAAGCATTTAGAAAAATCTGTGTATGGAAAGGACTAGGGAGCTATTCTGTATTATATTTTATTTTATCACCATTAAGCTGAAAACCTTCCTGCTGATGTATTTTTACAGGCAGTTACCAAGTTAATTCTCCCCTTCTCCATGCCCATGGGAAAGGCACCCAATACAGTGCTATCAACTACCAAATTTAGAACGCTGGCAAAGTTGCTACCGAACTATTTTATCATTTCCAACATGCCTGGTGGCAACTACCACACTTGGACCAAAAGGAGTAGGTAGGTCATACGAAAGCCCATATAGGCATGCAAGTTTCTGAGAAAAATACTGGCAGATGAGTAGAGACATTCATCTCCAATCTCAGTCCTCGACCAGGAAGTTCTACTGCACAACTATAGTTTTTGAAGAGACAAATCTTTTAAAGTACGTATCTTCCTCTCTAGCCTTCAGTAACATTCATTCAAGCCCTACCCATTCTCCTACCTTCTGCACAATTGCCATCTTTTGCATTAACACTTTCCCTAAACCATATCCATCCTTTCTCTGGGAGAAACACATGAACTCCCATGGTACACCCTCTCCACTGCCCCAACAGAACCACAATTCTGCACCCTGTATGGTTTCATTTCTTCTTTAAGCAACATGAGCACAGGACTTGTGTGGTTTGGTCTCTGAGGGCCTAGCATCTTGCACATGCACACATACACTGTGTGTGTGTGTGTGTGTATGCGTGTGTGTGTGCGTGTTGTGTCCGGGGAGGACATGTGGGTACACATCTAGAAAACTGCGCATCTACTATGCCCCAAGCACTGTGTTTTACCTACACCACTGCTTTCTATCCCTACAACATCTCTACCAAGCAGTCATTATCACATATACTTTGCAGATTAGGAAACTGAAATTCAGAGCAGTTAAGGCTTGGCCAGACTCGCAGAGCTGAGTTTCAAACCCAGGTCTGACTGATTCTAGGAGCCAATGCACTTGTAAAGTTAATATCCAATACGCATTCAATAAGTCAAATAGTGGGCAGCATTTCTGTTCAGGGCATTGTGCTCAGAACTACTGGGGATCAAGATGCTTTCCGTCCAACAGCTGTTAGTAACTATGCTACAAAGTAGGAAGTGACGAGGTCAAAAAGCAGGTATGCACAAATGCTCCGGGTGTTCAGAGGAGCCGGAGATCACTTTGCTCTGGAGGTAGGTGGGTGAGTGAAGAGGGGTAGGAATAGAATGAAGATAATCAGAAAGAAGGCGCTGTGTTGCAACTGGGATTTACGCAAGCAGAGACGGTGGTAATAATACGTTAAAGATTAAACTGGGCTCACTCTACCATTCTTCCTAAAGCAGGAAAGTGGACTCCCAAATTACATTCAGGAAGACTACATCCTTTGAGAGCACAGACAATTCCGTGTACCTGCTCTTTATGCAGTATCCATTCTGGAAACATTTGATATTTACTGTTGGCAGAAAGAATAAGAAAAGAATAGAAGGAATATGGGGTTCGTAGGATTCCTTAGAATATTTAATTAGCTCCCTCACACATTCCACGTACAGCCTAGTTTTACAACGCATATTAATGAACCCTCTTCCAGTCATTAACAGCCTCTCATTAAGCTGTACGTATTCTCCACCCAATCACATCTTCATGTGTACCTCATGTTCACGACAGCCCCAATCACTGTCACAGGAGTTTTACTCCCAAAATTAAGTGCAAATGTATTTTAATCTATTTATCTGTACATCAAAGGATTTTCCTTTGGAAAAAGTTCTGTATTTAAAAACACATAAAATTGGGGTGCCTGGGTGGCTCAGTCGGTTAAGCACCCAACTTCAGTTCGGGTCATAATCTCGCAGTCCGTGGGTTCAAGCCCTGCATCCGCGTCCGTTCAAGCTGCGCTGACAGCTCGGAGCCTGGAGCTGGCTTCGGATTCTGTGTCTCCCTCTCTCTGCCCCTCCCCCACTTGTGCGAGCGTGCACACTCTCTTTCTCTCACAATAATAAAACACTAAAAAATTACTAAATAAATAAGTAAAAACACGTAATATTAATGAAAGGGCCCATCCACCTAAAAGGGAAAAGAGGAGCTATCTGCATGCAAAACAACATGATAGAAATATAAAAGCAAACATAACTGTTACAAAAAAATGTCAGATCCGCTCTAAAGGGGAACAAGTGTTCCTCTAATAAAGTGTTAGCAGAGAAAATTAGCCAGCTGTATTATGCCCGAAGCAATGAAAACCTGTTTCCTCCTTTCTTTCTTGTACTTTTGAAAAGACAACATGTCACAGCCAGACTTTTTTTTTTTTTTTTTTCATAACAGCATCCATTCTTGTGACAAATGTTTGCCAAGGTGGGGGGGTTGGCAAGGGAGGAAGAGGAGGAGGAAAGAGAGGAATAAAAAGGCGAAGAAAACAGAAGTGAGAGGGAATGGTAATACGCCATCTGCTGACAAAAGGGAGAGAAAAAAGAGGAGACATCTGAGAGCACAGCCTTCAGACTAATGTGCTTGAGGAAATGCAACAAATCAGCTTGTCATTCACCTTCACAAAACAACATTTTACTATGAAAATATGTGAAATAGGGGCGCCTGGGTGGCGCAGTCGGTTAAGCGTCCGACTTCAGCCAGGTCACGATCTCGCGGTCCGTGAGTTCGAGCCCCGCGTCGGGCTCTGGGCTGATGGCTCAGAGCCTGGAGCCTGTTTCCGATTCTGTGTCTCCCTCTCTCTCTGCCCCTCCCCCGTTCATGCTCTGCCTCTCTCTGTCCCAAAAATAAAAAAAAAAAAATAAACGTTGGGAAAATATGTGAAATACACTGTTTCACTTTTGTGTATCTCATGTCCTGAAAATTACTATTGCTACTTGAATCAAAATAAAGACCACCACCATTCCCCAAGTGCAGAAAGAATTACACCCAAACTATTTTAAGCATCAGAGTAGTATCACACTGAATAAAACAGAAATATCCCAATGATACTTCAGTTTACCCAGGCAGAACCAGCTGAGGGATGATTTCTTTGGCTAGAAGCAGTCAGTCATCGAAATTTTAAGTGAACCTGGGACAGAAAAAGACTACAGAATACTGAAGGAGGATCGTTATTTAGAAATACGATGTTGGACACTACTCACCACTGATTACGAGCTGGCCAAACAATGCATCAGTCACTCATTCTACGCTACAAAAAGGCATCAATGCTTATCAGAAGGAAAAACCTTCAGTGACTGTGAATGAAATCAAACTGATAAATCTCAGGGCTGAGGACAAAGGCAGAGGAAAGGGAGAGAGGGGTTTACTTGCGTGCCCATCTTTAAGAAGTTGTTAACACACTGGTTTTCTTTTCTTTTTTTCCATCGACCCAGCCACACCACACACGCACACACATGCACGTGCACCTGTTTCCATTTCTAACACACCCATATATTCCCTTGGGTTGAGAGCTGCTTTACAGGCAGCTTTCTTTAATAATGCAATTTTCGGTATATGGCACTTCTCTTAGCATTTAAGAAGAATGACTTGTGTATGCAGCACCTGAGGACCAGCTGGGCGCCACAGGACCTAAGTCATTAGTGAACATCACTGTGACTTTAGAAGTGGAGCATGTGGTACGGAAGTTCTCATTCCACAGCACTTGGGGCTCATTAGTTCACAACACTAGTCCCTGGCATTTAACCTACACTTAACCTGCAATACATTGTTTTCATTGATTTATTTTTAATTTTTTTTTCATGTTCATTCATTTTTGAAGGAGAGAAGAGACAGCGTGAGCGGGAGAGGAGCAGAGAGAGGGAGACACAGAATCCAAAGCAGGCTCCAGGCTCTGAACTGTCAGCACAGAGCCCAACATGGGGCTCGAACTCACAAGCTGTGAGATCATGACCCGAGCCCAAGTCAAGACACTTAACTGACTGAGCCACCCAGGCGCCCCTGTTTTCACTGATTTATTTTGTCTATATACTCCATTGTTTTTGCATTAAACAGAATTTAAGAAAGGTTGATATTTTGTTGCCGAATTAGGCAGTTTTGTGTTTTACTGTGGCCTTAGACTCTTGGTGTGCAATAGCTACAAAGGAGTTCAAGAAAAGCTGACAAAGAACCATATTATAGAGAACATACAATGCCTTTTTAGGTCATGTTGTGGTAACTATGCTACTCCTTGAAGCAATTATGTCAATTTCTAACTGAACTTAATGTTGTGTTACTACAAATGAATGTCAGCTTGAGGGCTGAGAATCCCTAAGATTTTTCCTGTTGAAATTATTTAATTATTGACAACTTTTAAGAATTTGTCCTACAAAGCTTTTTTAGGACAAATAATCCATGTAAAGTTGGGGCTTATAAGATTTTTTTATTAAAAAGTTGTTTGTTTCTAATTAAAAAAATATAAAACATCTTGGAGGAAAAAATGAAATGTGGATAGACCCTAAGACATTTTCACAGAAGAAAAACGCACTCAGGGCTTGGTGGGCTATGCAAGTTGCTATTAATTTAGAAACTTATACCTTGAAACACCAGAGTCCACAAACGTGCTCTAATGGAGGACTACGAAGGGTTAGGGGCATGATACCAGGACATGGCTTTACAGAAAAGAGCCTTCATTAAGAGACCATGTATGGTGTGGTGCAGAGGGGCCTGGATAGCAGTCAGAAAAGCCTGGCTCTTATTCCCAGTCCTACCACTAGCAACCTGGAATGTTCATCCCTGCATCTCTGCTTCATCATCTACAAAAGGAGAGACCTGATGTTCTCTCTGACTCCTTCCTACTCTGTGTTTCTATCAGCCTCATCAGCTAAGAGAACAAACACACACACAAAACACCTATCTGCCGAGTACAGGATTCTAGATGCTTAGGACAATTAAGTTATGCATTAACAACAACAACAACAACAAATGGAGGGCTCAGCTCAAACCACTATCCTAACTTTTTAGTATTTACCCATCCCATGGATATCTTCACATTTTTATACTTATGTCTGCATCAATAAAAGCTAAAGGATGGGGTCTTCCTGAACTTGTCTCTTTAGGTACGTGTTCCAAAGTTTCTCTAGGGGATACACCTAGAAGGACGGTCTGCTCACATTAAGCCCATCTACACACCTTCAGACCCGCGTTACTCACCCACCACAGCTTCTCGCATTGGAATTTATTCTTAATTCCAATTCCTACTGATTCTGATCCATGTGGAATTTTTTCCTTCCAACTTTACACTCAACCCAGCTTTTACTGTGTGACTTTGCTTCCCCCACTTTTTGATTAGGGATCATTAGGTACTACTCCAGCCATGCTGCCTCAATCCAACCCCAGCCTCAGGAGCTCTTCAGGTAGACAGATGCATGCCGGCTGTGCCTGGTATAGGAGATGGCATTCCCACAGATACCCGTATCTTCCGATTTCAAAGGCCACCACTTGATACTTCAACAAGTATTTACTGAGACCTGGCAAGTACTTGCAGAGTCTGAATATCATTTGATTTCCCTATATAGACTCAATGAGTGCTATTACATTAAAAGGCTTCAATTAACATTACAATTAACCAGCTGTCATGGGAAACCCCTGTGAAGTCTGGTAACATTTCCAGGCAAGAGGATAAAGGAAACAGGTGTGCACAAGACAAGCAGGCAACCTTCCTGTCCCTACCATCCACCCTATTTCAGGTGTAGGCTAGATTTGGGAGATGAAGAGATTTTCTGCATAGCAAGGAGGAACATGAACCTTGTTCCATCAGGTATCATCCTGCCCCCTTCTCCCACTTGAGGGGCCACTACTGACAGAGAGTCAGCTATTACTTGTTTTGTCATGGCCCTGGCAACTCATTTGGTCTCTAAAATCATTCAGAATCTTCAGTCTCTGAATCTGTTACTTTATCTGTAAAAGGGAGGTGAAAGATACCCACCTGCCAGCCTTGTTATAAAATTAAGTCAGAATGTATAGAATATACAGGGGGTCCTGGGTGTCTCAGTCAAACATCCAACTTTGGCTGAGGTCATGATCTCACAGTTCGTAGGTTTGAGCCCTACGTGGGGCTCTGTGCCGACAGCTTGGAGCCTGGAGCCTGCTTCAGATTCTGTGTCTCCCTCTCTCTCTACCCCTCCCCTACTCGAATTCTGTCTCTCTCTCTCAAAAATAAACACTAAAAAAATTTTTTTTAGAAACCACAATGTACAGAATATACATATGCAGTAGGGTTTCCGACCTCTCTCCCTGAATAGGGCTATAGGACAAAACCAAGAACACAGGCCAAACTCGTCGTAAGGCAGATGTCCACCCGAATAAAAAAGAACCTAATAATAATCAGAGCAATTCAAAGACAGAGGAGCAGTTAAGTAACAAAGTTCAAGCAAGAGTTGTCAGGCCTACTCAATCAAAATGATCTTTCATTAACCTTCTCCCTTCTGACAGAAGAATTACTCCAGTTCAAACAGGAGAAAATACTGTGGCTTTATTATTTTTCTCTAAAACTTAAGACTGTAGACAGTGGTTCATAAAAACATAATACTCAAAATTGGGGCGCCTGGGTGGTTCCATTGGTTAAGCGTCTAACTCTTGATTTCGGCTCTGGTCACGATCTCACGAAAGGTTTGAGATCGAGCCCTGCATTGGGCTCTGTGCTGACAGCATGAAGCCTGCTTGAGGTTCTCTCTCTTCCTCCCTCTCTGCCCCTCCCTTACATGTGCACGAGTGTATGCTCGCTCGCTCTCTCTCTCTCAAAATAAACATTTAAAAAAAAGAGAACACTCAAAACTAATGCCACAAAAACTTGTGACAGGTGAAATTATGACAATAAATAAAACAAAAAAGAACCTCTTGTATAATAAAAGAATCCAATTTCATATAGCAATTAATGAATAAGGGTCTAATAAGTTCACCATGAAAGAAAGAAAATCTAAATTAAAGCAAAATCATAATGTGGGCCCTAATGATGTCAATCCTCTTGGCCTTAGGAAGAGAAATTTCAAAAATCATTCTTTCCAAACCCTTCACGCCATGAGAAACATGGCGGTTAATGAGCAGCGCCCGATGGGCTCAAGGCGCTGCCGATCTGTAAAGTATGGCGACAGCTGCAGCACTGTCTGTTCAGCTGTTCATTTGTTCTCGCTTCGGGGCCACCCAGAAGTAATCCACTTTCCGCATTCTCTTGCAGACAGAGCTTGGTGTAAGTCGTTCTTAGCCACACAAATAAAATGATCATTCACAGCAGTCCTGATCCGGGTTTTGGGGTTTCCTCTGTGACACTTCTTTTACTGAGCAGCATCCGTGCCTCCCCCCCCCAGGCGCTCCCTCTTCTGCTCATTTTTATTCCAATGCCAAAGCTTGACAGGCATCAAACGTCAGTTCTTTTGCTCTTATCCATCCCCATCAGGAGGAAGCACTAAAAAAAAGGCTTGAAAGTAAGGAACTAAGTCCAGTAATTTCCACTAGGAACCAAGTAATGGCACATGAAGAGACCCTGGCCCCATGCTCACTTACTAGCTGTTTCGGACTCTGGCAAATGACTTAACCTCTTCTGAGGCAGCAAATGAAGAGGCACGATTACATGACCTAAACGGGCCTTTCAAGCACTAGAGTTTTGCTGCCATGAACTCGATACCAGCAGAGATGCACGACGCTTTCGAGAATATGGACCAGCAAATAAGAGCAAAGAGGATGCCAAGAAAAGTCCCATGTGGTTAGATGCAAATCCTACATTTTCGCAGGAATTCAACCCGCCCAAGCAGCCACTTCCAAGGCCACTGCTAACCGCTTACTGAAAGAATCATGAAGCAGTCTCCACAGGATGCTGTATTAAAAAAAAAAAAAAAAAAAAAAGTACAATTTCTATTTTCAAGGAAGTTTCAGAAACTGGGTTAAATCAAGTAGAATAGATTTCTCACCTTAGACTTTTAAAACGCTAAAAGCATGCTGTGAATTTCCGAGAGAGGTATTAGAACACGGCGTTTTCCCAGAATTCTTTTTTACACGGCAAATCCTGCAGGTACAGGGTTCCCAGGAATGCACTCAAGACACTGCTGTTCTGACCAATTAAGTGTCCACTGTGAGACCGTAAAAATGAATGGACTTGAAGCCTCGCCCAGGGCACCACCGGGAGCCCCGGCAGCAGGTCAAGGTCCCCCACCTACTGCAGGCTCTGCTGCCAACTCATTGTTTGCACCGCACCTGCTTTACCAGCCTCCCCAGACCTGCTGGTTCGCCCCTGCGCTCCGGGCGTCGGCTGCCAGCCTGCCCACTCCACCCTCGCCCCGCGCATGGCACACAGCCACCTCGCGTCTCTGTTCTCCTGTCTAAATTGTGCGGAAAGGCTGGCTGTGGAGGCTGCCCCCGTGTGACAATCCGAGTAATTCATAACCTTCATCCCACTAACATCCTAATTTCTACATTATCACGTAACAGAAATGGGGGTGGGGAATGTTCTGCAGTTGCTGCACAGTGAGGAGAATTCTAGAAAAAAAAATCCCAAATTTTCTTGAAATTTCCTTCGGTGTAGATAGAACTGAAGAAACTGAATCACACAGTTTCTCTTCGAAATATCCTCTTTTCATAGAAATGTCCTAATTAGCAAATGACAATGAAGCAAACACTGGAAATGAGAGGAACAACACGGCTTTCTTTGAAATTAAGAAAAACGCTTTTCTGATAAGTATTATTGACTGAGAAACAGTTAACATGTTTGTCACTTTCAAAAAGCCACAAATGAATTTCTCTGAAAAACCCAACGTCTTTTTGAAAAAAATCCACAAAATTGGGGCTCTGCCAAAGCACGAATGTTACAAAACCATGTGCCACATGCCCTTTATGTTCCACATTAATTACTAAAGCAAGGATTAAGCTCCTGGCGATCTGAAGTCAGAAAGATCAGACATGGATTCAAATGCTGGCTCTGATACGTGGGCAAGTTGCTTCATTTTTATTCAACCTCCGTCTCCTAATCCCTTACCAAGGAACAAGAATACCAAGTTCACAGGAGTGTTAAGAGTTTAAATAAAATTGAATTTGCCTAGGAGATTAGGGACCCACAATAGTTAGAATTAGGTTTGGCTGAGGGTGTCTTCAAGCCCAAAGTCGTTGTGACCTAAACAGGAGAAGTTTCTTTCTTTCTCAGGCGAGTGTGGCCCTCTACTTATTTTACTGCTCCACCACAGTGACGTCAACTCCGTGGCTCAAGATGGCGGCATCCACATTCTAGGAAGCGGAATGGGAAAGGCATAAATAAAGAGAGGGCAGAGGGGGGAACACATACTGTCCCTTAAGGAAGGTTCTAGAAAAGACCACATGATAATATGCCTCCCACTGACCAGAATTTAGTCATATGGCCATAAAGCAGCCAAGCACCCCAATATCAACTAGTGACTCTATAAAGATGGGTGTTATGGACACTGAGGGGACAACCCGCAGGCTTGGCCGCAAAACCCAGTAATGGCTCATTTCTCGTCTTGAATGGCTTTGTTGTCCGGCAGGAATGACACTCAGCCTGTACACGCTGGTACGGCCACACCAGTTGTGCAAGGCTGGCATCTATTCTGAATGTGTGAACTCCTGTGCTGTGCCGGTCATTCAGTATTTTGAAAATTATCCTTGCCTTTGGGAAGTCATTGCCTCAAACTCCCACCACAAACAAGATTTCCTTTGGTTTTTTGGGGTTTTTTTTTTGTTTTTAATTTTTTTTAATGTTTATTTATTTTTGACAGAGAGACAGAGCATGAGCGGGGGAGGGGAGAGAGAGAAGGAGACACAGAATCTGAAGCAAGCTCCAGGATCCGAGCTGTCAGTACAGAGCCAGACGCGGGGCTCGAACTCACAGACTGTGAGACCATGACCCGAGCGGAAGTCAGACGCTCAACCGACTGAGCCACCCAGGTGCCCCAAACAAGATTTCCTTTGTAACGCTTGTAGTTTAGGGCATAATTTTTCCTTAACTAGTTTTCCCTTAGTTTGCTTTCCTGAAAAAGCACAAATCCCAGCCACTTGCTTTCATAGAAGAAGATCAATTCTGCTGAACTACAGGATTCTGTTTTCAAAACCTAACACTTGGTTTTGACTATCTGGGCACTCCATTTTTGATGTCACAGTCGCCTGGAAGCTGAAATATGGAGACGTGATGGTGGAGGAAAGGAGGTTTGTCCCTTGTGCCCACGCCCCACATTGTTGGACTGTCCCACCTCTTGGTCCCTGACAGTGGCTGTAAGCAAAGGATGGGGGAGGACACCGGGCAGTGTCAATGACCAAGTCCATGTTCAGTGTGTGTGTGACTTTTACGTGGGCGCCGTGTGCCGAATAATCTGTGGTATGTCCCTATTCAAATTAAACTCAATTAACACCAGTATTCATCTTCCTGAAAGACTGTAAATGAAGCAGGGTGCCCCAGACCTGGAACAACTTCTTTTCAACCTCATCTTTCTGGGATAATTATTTCCACGAGTTTAAATCAGCATTTCCTAAGCCGTGTTCCATGAGAGTTAAGAAAGGTCGCGTGGAAAAAAAATAGTTCAGTACTATGAGTATTTTTTTCTCCTAAAATGTATTAAGTTACATGTAATAAAACAGTTGCAAACAGCTTTAATTACTGCAAAATAACCAGCCTGTGAGAAATGGTCTGCCTAGCCCAGGTCCTGGCATGCCAGGAGGCCTCACGAGGTTTCATCTGATGGTCACGTGAAACTTCAGACCAGCCCTCTGCTCCTATAAATCTATGTAATTCCTTCTGTCCTAAGTGACCCTTACCTCCTAAACCATCTATTCTGTATCCCGCACATTTTAAGGATGTATTTTGGTTTTTTTCTTCATTTTATTTATTAATTTTTGTATTAACATAAGCACATAGTCACAAGGTACATAAACAAAGGGCAGAGAGCAAAAAAGTCATTCTATCATACCTGTCTCCCTCTTACACCATCTCCATTCCCACAGGGAACTATTCTTCCTGTTCCCTATGAATCTGTCCAGATTACATATTTCCTAACATAAATGTCAACATAAATACATCTATTTTCCACAAAAGGGTGCATTTCCAATAGTCTATTCTTTTCTCAATTTAAAAAGTTTAAACATAATACGTTGTCAGCACCCACAGTAACTAAACAGTTTGTTACTAAACACTTTCTATTGCAAGTTGAGCAGTGACACCTACTGTATGTATAGATGCAGTTTAATAGCGTATACGCGTTGCCAATTATCAAAATAATATTCTAACCTTGCAATGCTATCAGTACCAATATTCTTTCCCACAATTAACTTACTATGGAACACTAATTCTCAAAGATAGTAGGAGGACACGCGTCTTCAAAGGGGAGGATGAGAATCTTGACCGGGAAGGGCATGGAAGTGCGAGCTCTCCAGTCACTCCCACAGATTCTCAGACATACTCCTGGACAGAGTCCCCCACCCTCTACCTGTGGAAAAATCACTGCATTTAAATGAGAAATGGACTTGAAGAAAGTTTCTTTTTTTTTTTTTAATTTTTTTTAACCTTTTTATTTATTTTTGAGACAGTGAGAGACAGAGCATGAACAGGGGAGGGTCAGAGAGAGGGAGACACAGAATCCCAAACAGGCTCCAGGCTCTGAGCTGTCAGCACAGAGCCCGACGCGGGGCTCGAACTCACGGACCGCGAGATCATGACCTGAGGTGAAGTCGGACGCTTAACTGACTGAGCCACCCAGGTACCCCTTGAAGAAAGTTTCTAGTACAGAGCTGCCCAACAGAACCTTCCGTGAAATGACAACATTCCAGATCCACGCTATCCACCAGCCACACGTGGTTAATGGACATTTGAAATGTGGCTAGTACAACTGAGGAACTAAATGTTTAATTTCAATTTAAATAACCACATGTGCCTAGTGGCTACCATTTTGGACAGTGCTGGTCTACTGAATAGTGAGCATACTAAACAGGAGAAGGTTACAATCCCTGTTACAAAACAGAAATAACAGGAAGTGTGTGTGTGTGTGTGTGTGTGTGTGTGTGTGTGTGTCTGTGTGCATGTGCACGCAGGTGTGTATGTCAATCTACACGGTAGATTAAGCTCAAACTACAGCTCCTGAACCTTCTTTCTTTACATACCCGAGGCTGAGTGGACGATTTCCAAAATTAATTTGTTTAGTTAAAATTGGAACAAGCATTAGGATGTGTTGCGATTACCTCTAAAATCTGAAATTAAAAGATTTTTAATGCACTAAAACTCTATGTTTGATTATGCACCCTGTTTTAAAATTTTCCTGGCATGATGCTGTGTGTGGATCACACCAAATTAACAGTTTCTCTGTTAGGTGGAAAAAACAAATTGCAGAAGAGTATGTACAATATTATGCCAACTGCACAGATATGTGTATGTGTGTGTGCATGCACGTATATATAACACACACACACATTTGTATATGAATAGAATTCATCGAAAACAGTGCCATTCGATAGCGCATTCTGTGATGATGGAAATGCTGTTTATTCTGTCCAACACGGTTGCAGCTAGTCATGGCTCCTGAACACCCGAAACATAGCCGGTATGTGTGACTGAGGAATTGAATGTTTAGTTGTACTTAATTGTAATTAAGTAAATTTGAATAGCCACAAGTGGCAAATGGCTGCCTCATTAGACGGCACAGGTCTAGGGGCGCCTGGGTGGCTCAGCTGGTTAAGCGTCCAACTCTTGGTTTCGGCTCACGTCATGACCTCACAGTTTGTGAGTCTGAGCCCCATGTCAGGCTCTGTGCCGACAGCGCGGAGCCTGCTTGGGCTTCTCTCTCTTCCTCTCCCTCTCTGCCCCTCTGCTGTTGTCTCTCTCTCAAAATGAAAAAATAAACGTAAAAAAAAATTTTTTTTTTAAAGAAAGCACGGGTCTAGTAGAATAAAACCCAAGCTTTCAAATGGATACCTCAAAGGGGTTACTTCTGGAGGGAGGAAAGTAAACTTTTACTTAAACCTTACACACCGCTGTAGTGTTTGAATTTAATTATTTAGTTTTGTACACCTGGCATGCATAGCTCACGAAAGAAATAAATCGGAAGGGAAGGTGTTTCATCTTGGGCTGCTGTAACGGAAGACCGCAGCCTGGCTAGCTTAAACAACATGAACTTATTTCTCACAGTTCTGGAGGCATGGAGTCCAAGATCAGGGTGCCAGCAGCGTTGGGCTCTGGTGAGCGCTCTCTTCTTGTGCGGGTGGCCGCCTTCTCACTGTGTCCTCACGGGGCACGAGGGGAGAGAGCTCTGGTCACTCCTCTTCTTACATGGACACCAATCCCATCACGAGGACCCCACCCTTATGACCCTCAGATAGAAGCCGAATCACCCAAAGGCCCACCTCGTAACCCTGTAACATTGGGGTTAGGTCACACCCCACAACTGATCTCTCAGCAAAAGGTACCAGCTCTACCTTCAGTGTCCCCAATCCAACCACCTCTTACAACCCCCACCGCTACCAACCCAGTCTTCTCAGCCATCACCTCTCACCTAGACCATGGCACACATCCACTCCTGGCCCCCAACCCCAGCCCCACGGCATCCAAAGTGACCTTTTAGGAATGAAAAGTCCTAGCACATCTTTCCCTCTGGAGACAGGCTCCCCCGTGCCACTGGGAATCAAATCCAAAGTGGCCAACCACGTAGGCCTTCGGTGGTACCTCTCCCACTTCATTTCTGAACGCTCTTTCCTTCGCTGCCTGCTCTGCTCCAGCATCAACCCTGCAGCCAACAGAGCTGTTCCTCTGACATGGCTCACGTTAGGTCTCCGAAAGTGCAGTTCCCGGTGCCTGGAAGGCCCTTCCTTACTTCATTCAGTGCTACAGACTGAACGTTCGTGTTCCCCCAGGACTTCTGTGTTGAAACCCTAATTCCCAATGTGACAGTATTTGTAAATGGGCCCTTTTGGGAGTGATTTGGTCACGAGGGTAGAGAATTAGTGCCCTTGCAAGAGAAGACACACGAGAAATGATCTCTCCCCGCTCCCCCCCCACCCCACCCCCCGCCATGTGAGGACGTAGCAAGAAGGCAGTTGTCTGAAACGGGGAAGGGCGTTCTCACCAAGAAGCCTACCCTGCTGGCTCCCTGGTCTCAGATTTCCAGTATCCAAAACTGTGAGACATAAAACTCTATTGTTAGGCCACCCAGTTGATGCTATTGTCACAGCAGCCCAAACCAAGCAAGACACTCAGGTCTCTGGTTAAATATGACCTCCCCGGTAAGACCTGATGACTTAGCTAAACAGCAACATACCCCCACCCCATCGCTCCCTACCCCTTTATTCAGCTTTACCTTCCTCACGGCATTTATCATCATCTGACAACACATCCCATGTTTACTGCCTTACCGGGTGCCTCCCACACCAGAACAAAAGTTCAAAGCGGGCAGAGAGCTGAGTGATGCCAGCAAGATGGAGACATAGGTTGTTCCTGACTTCACACCCCATGACAACAACTAACATCTGTTCAAGAACAAGACACCACTGAGAGAATCCCGGAACACAGGGGTGAGGCTGAAGTGCCCCCTGCACCTCGGAGACCAAGCCAGACTGCATCAGAAGGAGAAGAGAAGCAGCCACATGTTGACCACGCTGCCCCGCCCCCGGGCCAGTGCAGCCCACAGAGAGGTCTCCTATGGGCCACCAGTTCCTCCAGTGGGAAAAGAGAACCCAGGAGGGACAAACAGCACGCCCGGCCCTGTGGGTCACTTTTAGGAGCCCCCTACCGTGATCTCCCACCACGGGGATCGCAGGGGAATCTGAGGGGCTCAAACACCGGGACTCCGACTGTGATGGAGGCTAGGGGAGGGGCTTCCAACAACCAGCACAAGGATCTTGACAGATGGAAGTTCATACCTGCAGGGTCCTAAGAGTAATCCCAACCAGTGGCTTTGCTCATCCGCAAAACCAAGTTGGGGGCGCACCCTGACTGGGGAACTTGGCAGGGTGCAGATCTGCCTGACTCGGATCCCCAGATGAGGAATCTTTCCACCCCAAGAGCCCAGTTTGCTCACACCCAGGGACCTGTGGAAAGAGTCTTCCAGCCCCTGGACCAGAGTTGTGACCAGAGTGCTGGGGACAACTCCTGGAAGCTGTGTAGCCCAGCAACACTCTGGCTGAGAGGCAGAGGTTCTGAGAGGCTCACCCCCAGAGCAAAGCCAGTACCAGGTATGAGGGCAGGGGGATTAATTCAGAGCCAAGGCTGAATGTAGCTTGTGGCCCCTCCCAACCAGAGCGCCTGTCTGGGGAAACTGAATTAGTCTAGAGTGGACCTTCCCGCTCCTGCCCAGGCAAGGGGGCTGGGGCATAGCTTCCCACACTGTGAAGACGGTCTTCTGGCCCCATCTGACCAGAAGGGCTGGTGACAACTCCTGGAAGCTGTACAGCCCAGCACAGCTCAGGCCAAGAGAAGAGCACTCGGAGTCAACAGTTTGCAGAGCAAAGTCAGAGACCCTATTCGGCCAGGGAACTTGGGGTACAGATCAGCTCCAGTGAAGACAACAAACAGAGCCTGACTGGTTTTACATTTACTTCTCCCACTGTGCCCAGGCAGGGAATTCACAGCCCTGCTCATGGCTGAATACAGCCCTCAGGCCGTCCCACCAGGGAACCTAACGGGAGCACCTGGGAAGCTTCAAAGCCCATTCAACAGCTCTACATACAACACCACCTGAACAGAGAGCAAAGCCCATGGCTTCTCCTGTTGGTAGAGCAAGACAGGTGGCCTCACCTAGGCAGGGAATTCAGGCACACTCTGGGCTGATTTAGGTCTCCAGGCAATGAGGTATACGGGCCCTGGGGCCCTTCCTGCTGCCCTGCCAGGGCAGGGAAGCTAGTTCACAGACCCATCTAAGACTCAATACAGTACCCAATTCTGACCATTTGTGACCAGAGAATCCAGGCAGTAAAAGAAACCGTCCTACGGCTTCTCTTGCACGGGAACTAAGCCAGCAGTCCCACCCAACTGTTCTCAGCCAGTGACAGACACCCCCAACCCACATTCTCAGAGCTCAAACAGCTGCCTCCCCCCAAAACAGACCATAAGAGCAGGTCCCACCTGCCCGAGGTATTACCAGCAGACACACCCAGTAACTCAAATTGAGGTGACTGGTGAAGAATTCTCTCTGCCAAAGCAAATCTGAAAAGTCTGGAAGAGGAGCCCCATTATTTAAATATGCTGATATCAACACAAGGAATCGATGATCATGAAAAATCAGGTAAATATGACACCATGAAAGATACATAATAAGCTCCCATTACTTACCCTAAAGAAACAGAGATCTATGAACTGTTAGCCAAAGAATTCAGAGTAACTGTCTTGAAGTTTAGTGAACTTCAAGAAAATACAGACAGCTACACAAAATTAGGAAAACACCACATGAACAAAATGAGAATTTTGATAAAATAGCAACTATCAGGGGGAGCGCCTGGGTGGCTCAGTCAGTTGAGCATCCGGCTTCGGCACAGGTCATGATCTCATGGTTCGTGGGTTCGAGCCCCGTGTCGGGCTCTGTGCTGACAGCTCGGAGCCTGGAGCCTGCTTCAGATTCTGTGTCTCCCTCTCTCTCTGCCCCTACCCCACTTGCCACTCTATCTCTCTCTCAAAAAATACATGAACATTAAAAATAATAATAATAATAATAAAAAAGAAGAAAATAGCAACCACCAAAAAAATAAAATAAAAAACCCAAAACCTAGAGTTAAAAAATACCTAACTGGGGGTGCCTGGGTGGCTCAGTCAGTTGGGCTTCCAACTCTTGGTTTCCGCTCAGGTCATGATCTCACAGTTCATGAGTTCGAGCCCCACGTCAGGCTCCTCACTGACAGTGTGGAGCCTGCTTGGGGTTCTCTGTCTCCCTCTCTCTCTGCCCCTCCCTTGCTCACTCTTTCTTTCTCTCAAAATAAATAATAAATGAACATTAAAAAAAAAGAAAAACACATAACTGAACAAAAGAATTCAGTTTTGAAAGTAGACTCAACCACACAGAAAGAAGAATCCGTAACCTGGAGGATAGGGCACTGGAAATTATGCAGTCAGAGGAACAAAAAGAAAAAACATATAAAAGACTGAAGAAAGCCTATGGGAAGACAAGGAAAGGATTTTAAGAGCAGCAAGAGGAAAGAGAGAAGGTACATACAAGGGAACCCCCAAAGGGGCTCCTGGGTGGCTCAGTTGGTTAAGTGTCCAACTCTTGGTCTCAGCTCAGGTCTTCATCTCAGGGTTGTGAGTTCAAGCCCTGAGTTGGGTTCTGCATGGGACATGAAGTCTACTTTAAAAAATAAAAAAGGAACTCCCATAAGACTATCAGTGAATCTCTGAACAGAAACTTTTCAGGCCAGAAGAGTATAGTATATTAAAAATACTGAAAGAAAATAACTATCAACCAAGAATTCTGTACCTGGCAAAGCTGTCCTTCAGAAATGGAGGAACACTTTCCAGAACGAACAAAAGCTGAAGGAGTTCATTACCACCAGACCTGCCTTCCAAGAAATGCTAAAGGCAATGCTTTGAGTGAAAGGAAAAGAATGCTAATTAATACCAACAAAAAAAAAACAACACAAAAAGGTAGTGTAATCCTCACTGGTAATGGCAAATATATAGTCACAGATTCTGCTGGCAAGATGCTAACAGTGGTGCATAATTCACTCACCAACTCCAGTTTAAAAGTGAAAAAAAAAAAAAAAGTGGGCAGAGGTGCTGTTTGGTGCCCTGTTCTATCCCATGTCCAGCACTCAGGGCAGTGCCTAGTGGGCAGCGATGCTGAATAAACCACTGAATAAATTCACTAAGTAGTTCTCACAGAACCATTTCTTAGAATAATCTGTGAATCGGCTGTCTGGAGTGAAGCAATAAAAGCAAAAGGAGTCAAAGTGGGAGAGAGGGTGGGAACTACATTGATCAGAACATAGGAAACTGAAGCTAGTCCCTTAGAAAGAACCGAGGCCTGGTTCATGTCAGCACCCCAGGCCCAGCCCAGGATGTGAGCAGTTTAGGCTCCCAGGAAGGGTGAACACAGGTGCTGGTCTCGGGCTAACTGCAAGAGATGAAACTGTACCATTAGCAGTAACACTGTTATCTTCAGTGATCCAGAAAGTAGTTCCTTTATACCCTCTGTGACAAATAACCCTATTTTTTTTCTCCTTCGGCTGTAAAGTACTTAAAATTTCAAACCTATAGTGAAGTAGAAGTTTGAATCTGGCTCTTAAGAAGGTAACAGAGGGGCGCCTGGGTGGCTCAGTCGGTTAAGCATCCAACTTCGGCTCAGATCATGATCTTGCTGTTCGTGAGTTCGAGTCCCGCATCAGGCTCTGTGCTGACAGCTAAGAGCCTGGAGCCTGCTTCAGATTCTGTGTCTCCCTCTCTCTCTCTGCCCCTCCCCCACTCGTGCTTTGTCTCTCTCTCTCTCTCTCTCTCTCAAAAATAAACGTTAAAAAAAATTTAAAAAAAAAAAGGAAGTCAACAGGGAGGCATGTAAGATATTCTTGTAAGAATATGTTATGCATCAGAATCCTAGTGATAACAAATGCACTGTAAACTAAATAAGGTAATATAATTTCAGGCAATGCCACTGAAACAACGGAAGAATAAAAACACTACAACTAATGGTTTCTAGCTAGTTAGAGTTCTCCCCATGCCTAATATTCAATGTGTTGAGAGTCTATTATTAGACCTTGAATTCTACTGTTCAGGGTCAGCCCTCCAACAGAGGCAATGTGGCAGAGGAGGAAAACTGTATTCACAGTGAAGAGCATGAGCTTTTGCAGCTCAAATGTTGGACTGTCTTTCCCACTGGGTAGCTTGCTGTTTAAGTGACCTTGACCAAATGATGTCACCTCTCAGAACCTCAGTTTTCAGCTCCATAAAATAAAGGCAAAAAAAAAAAAAGAGCAACTTCACAGGATTTTTTTAAAGATTATATGAAGCGATGTAAATGAAATGCTCAGCCTACACTTTAACAGTCTTCATCACAATACACTGGAATGACACATCTCAATGTTTCTCTCCTATGATCACCAGAAAGGCAGCTCTGTCATTGTCCTGGTGCTTACAGCCTCCCCAAGGGACCAGCTCTGGAACTAAATAGTGAATTAACCGATGATCAGTGTCTACTAAATGTTCCTATCTTTACGAAGAAATGATACAAAACAAGGGAAGGGGCGTGGAATGAGGGAGTAAGGCGCCATGCTGAGGCAGCAATTAGAAGGAGCAACAGGGGAGTGGGCAGCAGCCCTCCAGAGCAGGTCAGAGAATGAGTACAAAGAAGTGTAAAGAAGAAGGTCTGGGGGGGTGCCTGGGTGGCTCAGCTGGTTAAGCACTAGACTTCGGCTCAGGACGTGATCTCACGGTTTGTGGGTTCGAGCCCTGTGTCGGGCTCTGTGCTGATAGCTCAGAGACTGGAGCCTGCTTCGGATTCTGTGTCTCCCTCTCTCTCTGCCCCTACCCCGCTTGCACTCTACCTCTGTCTCTCTCAAAAAATACATAAACATTAAAAAAAAAAAAGGTCTGGGGTCCACTCGGCAGAAGCAGGAGCCAAAACGCTCGCCTCACTGCACCTCGATAATCTGCAAAGGCACCGGGGAGCCACCGAAGATGACACATGTAGCACACTGTAATAGTAGCAAAACCCATCTATCTGGGAAACTCCTGCCTATTTCTAACCTGAAAGATGTCAATCACACTCTCCCCCACGTGCATGCAGGATAAACCCTGGGGGACTATTTCTGCAGAGGGCAGAACCATTCAGCAGCCAAGGGAGATGGCTACTGAACACGGCTCAGCACACGGTAGCCAGATCACAGAGCCGAGCCCCGTGGCCACACAAGCACGCACACACACAGGTACACAGCATGAGTGCACTAGGGGCCTGCCCCCCTACAGTAAATCCCAGCTTTCTCCAGCAGAAGGCAAAGGACAGCAGTGTGAAAATGTTTTACTGTACTTGAAAAAGGAAACAGACATCTTGTAGTTGCCTTTTGACAGAAGCCAGTTTGACAAGAGATGAAACCACAAAGATGACTCAGACAGTATGAAAAGCAGAAGAAAAAGCAAGAGGCTGTCAGCTCACGGACACCAAGGGGAAAGGAGGAGGCTCAGGGGCAGGTAGGACTGACAGTCCTACTGCAGGAGTGCATCATCTGAGCAGAGTAAGTGGGGAGGAGGAGCAGTCAGAAGTTGGAAGAGAGCTTAGGAATAGTCACCATGAAGAATCAGAGTGGCAGACAGCTGCCCCGAAGAACAAGAAGCAACGGCCACACGGTGCTGAGCCACCACCTGAATTTATGCGACCAGGTGCCAATCTGCCCAGCTATATGGCTTTCTCTGGCACTACTCAGGAGCCCATGTGCAAGCCAAAGGACAAAATGGTCAGGAGTATAGGGTGTGGGCAAGACCGTGATTTAATACATGGACTATGGTTTCTAAGTTGAATCAGGAAGAAAATAAAGATGGAAAGGTACAGAGCAAAAGTGTCTGCAAACTAGAGGTCTCAGTAGGATCAAACGAGAGGTAGGGTCCAAGGTGGACGGACAGGAGGGTGTGGTCCAAAAGGACATCTCTGACTAACGGTCTGAGCCCCGAGTAGACAAGGCCTAGAGAGTGGGGAGATGGAGGAAGCTGGGGAGAAGTTGGGGAGATCGCTGGTGATGAGAAGCTCCAAAACAAGACCCATGCAGCCAAGGAAAATAGGTGGGTCATCCAATGAAGCCGAGGCAAGGTGGAAAACAGTGAGGCAGTCTCGAGCGAGGAGTGGGAGTCATGACAAAGTCAGCATACTGCAGTGGTTACAAGGGGACAAAGGACGATTATCCACATGGCTTGATGCTCAAAAAAGCCAGGAGTGGTTACAGAAAGGTAAAAAAGCGACAACCCAGTGCTGCCGAGCCAAGCATGGGGCCCGCCAACCCCACCTTCTGAACAGCTTTGTAACTGTGCAATGATAAAATTAACCTACCTAACTTGGCAGTTCCTGCCAACTTTTATTCTGAAAGAAATCAATCTTTCCCTGCATTTATTCAAAATATATACCAGTAGACTATTTCTACAGGTTACCAGAGGTTTCCTAAGATAAAATATCCAGTGTTGGGAAATTCATCTTAGAACGTTCGAAGGGGTCACACATTTACCCACATGCTGACAGAGTATAAGGAAATTAATACTTTCATTAGGTTTTTTTTTTTAAATGCCAAGTTTTTACCATACCTTACACTAACTGGAAACAAAGGTTTGCCTCAACATTGAAATCTATTTCCTTGTCATTTACATTGAAGACTGCAGGGATCTGGTATATTTTTACTATCCCCCTGTCTTCCGATATTCTTTCTTTTTTTTAATGTTTATTTTTGAGAGACAGAGAGAGACAAAGGGTGAATAGGGGAGAGAGGCGGAGAAGAGGAGGAGACACAGAATATGAAGCAGGCTCCAGGCTCTGAGCTGTCACCACAGAGCCCGATAGGGGGCTCAAACCCATGAGCCGTGAGGTCATGACCCGAGCCGAAGTCGGACACTTAACAGACTGAGCCACCCAGGCGCCCCTCCCAGTCTTCCAATATTCTGTCACGGATTCAACCTACGAACTCATTTATGATGTAGTATTTTATGTTCCTAAAGAAGTATTTCGTGGCTCTTCCACTCCTCTGAATACATTTGTTCAGGTACTGCTTCCTTTGGGAAAATTTCATGGATACTCACACTTCTAGTCCCCATTTTCCCAACTAGACGCTACCCTGTCCTTCCAGGGCACTCCATGAGCAGGTCTGTTATCGCACTCAATACATCTGACTGTCAAACAAAACAAGCTTTATGACCTTGGGACAAGTACCTAACCTCTGAACTTTTTCATGTGTAAAACAGAGAAAATAATAGTAAGAACTTCAAAAGGATTTTGTATCAATTCATGAGTTAAAGCTAATGCCTAGAAAGCACTTACAACAGTACCTACATATAGTAAATACGACAGAAGTGTTTTCTATTCTCATAAGAATATTTATTTGTATGTCTCTATTTGTGGACTTATTAGCACCGTTAAGTTTTATTTATTTTGAGAGAGAGACAGAGACAGACAGAGAGATGGCGAGAGAGAATGTGGGATGGGCAGAGGCAGAGAGGGAGAGAGAATCCCAAGCAGGTCCCATGCTGTCAAGCCGGGCTCAACACGGGCTTGATGTGGGGCTGGAACCCATGAACGTAAGATCATCACCTGAGCCAAAACCAAGAGTCTGATGCTCAATCCACTGAGCAACCCAGGTGCCCCCAGCACCTTTAAAATAGAGACCAAGTCTTAATCTCTATCCCCAATGCCTAGTACGGTGACTGGCAAATCAGAGACATTCAGCAGATGAATGCATGAATCGATCAATAGGTCAATTTCTATCTCACAAAAAATGTGAAAATGTAGATATTAAAAATAACAAATTGAAGGATTACCTTCTTTATAACCTGCCTTGTTTAAAAATAAGTTAAGGCAGGTCATAAACTACAGCCTGACATTTCAAATAGGTAAAGGAAACAAGTTAAAATTAAGGGTAGAACTCTATTATCAATACCACTAAAAAGTCAGTGGACTTCTTTTATTCAGTGTTTATTTTTGAGAGAGAGAGAGAGCATGAACCAGGGAGGGGCAGAGAGAGAGGGGGACAGAGGGTCCGAAGCAGGCTCCGCACTGACAGCAGAGAGCCCCATGCGGGGCTCAAACTCACAAATGTGAGATTATGACCTGAGCTGAAGTCAGACACTCTACTGACTGAGCCACCCTGGTGCCCCAGAAGTTGGTGGATTTCTTAAGAATTAAGTACACTTACATACATTTTGACTCTAAGAATTAGAAATTTTTCCCTTATGTTGTGGGGGTGGGGGGCCAAAGCCTTGGCTCCAGACCAGGATTTGCTATTCCATGTTTGTTTGTTTTTTAATGTTTTTAAATGTTTTATTTATTTTTGAGAGAGACACAGAGTGCGAGCAGGGGAAGGGCAGAGAGAGAAGGATACACAGAATCCGAAGCAGGCTCCAGGCCAGCCAGGCACCTTGGTTTTTGTTTTGTTTTTGTTTTTGTTTATTTTTGAGAGAGAGACAGAGCTCAAGTGGAGGAGGGGCAGAGAGAGAGGAAGATAGAATCTGAAGCAGGCTCCAGGCTCCGAGCTGTCAGCACAGAGCCTGATGTGGGGCTCGAACCCACAAACTGTGAGATCATGACCTGAGCCGAAGTCAGACGCTCAACCGACTGAGCCAGCCAGGCGCCCCAGGATTTGCTACTCCTAACTTCTTCCACAGATCCAGGAACTACGGGAGAGGAAAAAGCCGTAGCGACAAAGTTCACCTACTTCATCTGTCACATGTGTGCAAGAGCGGTGTCTCAGAGCTTTTGCTGATAGAAGGGTATCCACTGCATCCAAAAGAAAATACACATTATTGTGACAAAAAGCTCAAGATGTTCATAAAGCCCACGGGTACTCAGAGAAGTGGCTCTTCTCAGTGCCCAGCAGAAAAGGGCCATCTTCTACATTTCATCTTGTCAACATTTCTAGAAAATACCTGATCTAGGATCATAACATAACCCTACTTAAACTGAGCACTGCTAATATTTAAATATTCTGGTGCTTTTCAGATTATTTCTAACACTACTGAAAATGAGTCTGTCACATAGCAGGACTTTTCCTCTTTCACTGGTCCATGCAAAAAGCCACCGTATTTGTTAAAATGGAATTCAATGAAAGTGAATGTTAAGTAAAGTCTGGGAGCATTAGGGTTTCACAGTGGAAGAGAAATGTTTATCTTATCCTCATGGCCATCTAAGAAGAAAGCCACACAAAAAGGATGAGAGTGAAGAGTTAGAGGGAAATCTCTAGCAAGCCAGGGCTATGTCTACTTGCTGGAAGAGTCCCAAACCAATTCACGGATGGCCCTTCCACTCTCGCCCTCACGTCCCAGGGCGGAATGTGCCAGCACAACCCAAGGTGGACTGATGCAACTCCAGCATCAGACACATACAAATACAAGCATGAACAAAGAAGAAACAAATGATTAGCAAGCTTCTCTTCTCCACATGCTGCAAGTTCTGATGGTAACCAACTCAAATACAGGCACACGAAAACATCATCTGCTTTTCCAAATAACTTCACGGCTAACTGAAATCACTTGAAGCAGTAACTTCTCTCCTACTTTCCCAAGTAAGCCAGCATTAACACATATGAACATTCTCATCAGAGAAAGTGTTTAAAAGGTAAGGTTAAAGCACCACACCCACACACCCCCACACCCACACCCTAATAATAGTGTGTTTTTCTGTAATTAAGCAGTAAGCTTTTTTATTATTTTTAATGAACAAAACAAAAACTGAGGTCTCAATCTGACGAGGAGCACATCACCTGAGGATTAAACCTCCAAGTACGCACCCCCTAGTTCCTCATCCTTTAATTACTGCATCCATGCTTGCCTAGGAAACCTCCTCAAAGAGGCTCAAATAAACTCATTTCCGGGCTTGCAGGTATGACTCACTACCTCTTGTTCCCACAGAGTAAGTCCTCTTGAGTTCTCAGAGGCAGGTATTTTTGCAATCTGGATAACATTTAAAAAACAAAAGGAGAATAATTATGTATTTTGAATACAGATTTCTAATGGGAATAAAAGCTAAGAATAGGTTCCTGTTCACATCAACTTTAGGAGAGAATTGTAGATTCTCAAATATGCCCATTCAATCTACATCAAGTAATTATGCAGTATTATTTTCACGGCAATATGTTGACATGAAAATGATTAAACGTGGTCATGAAAGAGACCAGAAAAGACGCTGGAACAGTAAGGCCACGGACACAACAAGGGAGAGGACAGGCAGAGGGATGTGACCTGCCACCACCACTACCACCACCAAAAACACTGAAGAACTACCCCCAGGTCAGGTTCCCTGATGTTGCTTGCAAAGCGTCTACACCTCTGCCCAGAATGACACCACAACTTCAGGGAATAGTGACAAGAAAACACAGCACAGGTCACCCCGTGCCAACGGATCTGCGGCCTGGGGCAAGGGCATCTCTGAAGGTTCTATTTTAACCACAGCAGACGCACTGAAGGAGGTTCTGCCTGCAGACTTCTGAGGAAGGGCAGAATCCTTTGTAATCACAGCAAACTGTAGTAGGAATACGCTAACGGCCTCAAGGCCAAGGCCAGATGATAGCGAGGTTCTGAAACTGTCTCGGGACAGAGATGGGACCAAATCCTTGGAGGGGGAAGGGCAGGCGACGGGGCCCAGGCCTGGAGGCGGAGCCACAAGGTCCACAAGGGTCTTGGACCCCTTTCTCTGAACTCTTACCTCAACCTGGCTGCTGCTTCCAGAACCTTCTCAGCATCTTCTTCACAGTATCACATTTTCTTTCACTGTGACGAGAGCAGTCACCATTTAAAACTGAGTAAGTTAGGGGCACCTGGGTGGTTCAGTCGGTTAAGCATCCGACTTCAGCTCCGGTCATGATCTTGAGGTTCGAGCCCCGCGTCAGACTCTGTGCTGACAGTTCGGAGCCTGGAGCCCGCTTCAGATTCTGTGTCTCCCTCTCTCTCTGCCCCTCCTCCGTTCCACTCTGTCTCTCAAAAATGAACAAACGTTAAAAAAAATTTTTTTTTTTTTTAAACTGAGTAAGTTAAAACCAACTCTTCTGGAGGAAAACCAACTACTAACTTCTACTCCCCAACTACCACACGAGGCGGTCTCAGAGCTGCTCCAGGCGGAGAGGTGGGGAAGGCCAAGGGGGAGACACGCCTGAACTCAAAGCTCTCGTCAGTTTTTCGAGGGAACATCAAAGCCTTCTGCTAGCTTCTCTCCTGCTGCTCCTGCCTCACGCTGCAGCTAATCCACACCCACGCTGATGGCTGGGGTTTAAACTCCTCTCACAGGCAATGGCTCCCTATTGCCCTCAGGATAAAAATCCAAACTCTCCTCAAGGTAGGTTAAAAAAGCTCTTCACCAGCAGCACCCTGAAAACTGGACTGCACTCCACTGTGACCTTGAACCTATTAAAGAAAAACTGCCCCAAACCCGATCTGGAACAGAACCATAACGCATAACATCCTAGTGGGAAGAAATCAACAGCTTTCCAGATAAATCCTTTTTTCTAAGGCAATTTTAAAATGAACTTCAAGATTAAGGCTTGTTCTGGCGAACTCATTGCCATTCACCTAGATGGCTATCAATTATCAACTAGACTAGTTAGAGTCTAAAGATTTTTCACCAGATATTCTTCCCAACGATGATTCAATCATTCCTCCTATAACAGACCCCCACCCCTACTAAGAGTGAATCTTTGAGTCCACCTACCAGGGGCCTCTTCCTTGCACTGCAAAACTGTTATTAATACAATGTTGGCACGTGTTCTTAACTAAACTATCTGAGGAGTTTTAACAAACCCTGACCTCAAGCAGGTCTTAATGTCCTGCAGTTTCCAGCATGTTCCTTAGTCTCTAGCCTTTGTAGGCCTTTAAATACACAGCAACCTCCCCCCAGGAGCACCACCAGAGTCTGACATTTCCCCTGGCTCTCTGTCTTCTCCCAGTGTATCATAACCCTCATCTTCTCCCAGTTTACTCGTATCCATCCTCCCAAACCTGGGTGTCTCATGTCAGGTTCTGCAGAAGGATGTCCTGCGTGTCTGGACTGCAAGCCCTCCCCAGTGCTGTTATCACACTGCACTCCATTCCTCTCACTAGACTGGAAGCTTACTGAAGACAGCACTGGAGCTTTTTGTTTCTGTACACCCGCCTCATCGCAGAGCCTGGCTCCAAATGAGCACGTCCTAAACGTCTGTTGAATGAATGAATGCTAACAGCCCAGGGCAGGAGTCAACCTTCCGGGCAAAGGTGTTACATCCTCCGGTGCAACCCACTTTTAGATGCTCTGAGTTTGGATCAAATTAAAATCAGATGGATAACTTGACGTTAAGACTGACGTTTCTGCATCTTAGTGTTAAGGAGAGAGATGAAGCTGAAAAAAATTCACTGAAAGAGGTAATGACTGTGCAGCTTAAGAAACCATGCCTGAGAGGCACGCTGGTTCTGAAGACGGCCTCCCTCTGCACCGGGGTGGAACGGGAATCCACGAGGCAGCCCGGGCAGCACAATCTCGCACACCTGTCACACAGGGCCACTTAAACCTGAACGCCACCAAAGCCACTAAAAAGAGCACAGACAGGCCAACAGCAGCTGACTTAAATGGGAGATTTCCTGAAATTTTACAACTAGAGGAAAAACACAGGGGGTTTTAGAGGAGAAGTAAAATGTAAAAGGGGGAAATTAAAGATGGATAACAATGTTAAAGCATCCTCCCAGATCTGAGTCTTCTTGGCACAAGAACGTAAAAATTTAGTTTTCCATGAAAACATGTTAGCTAAGTTTTGGGGATGTAAAGGTGGAGAATGAACCATGACAATTCAGGAGGAATTCTATTTTACCGTTTGCTGGCTTTGGAACAGGGCTGGGAGGACTTTTCAATGCCGTAGGGGAAAGGCAGTCTCTGTCGCCCACCCACTTCCCCCAACCTTTCCTCCCTCTGGAGCACCCTCCCTGAAAACAAACCCGCTGAGGCCTGTGCAGGTGCTGCAGGACAGGGCAGACCAGGCCCAGGGGCTGCTTTCTGCACACAGATGCGAGTCTTCCTCTCATGGAGGAAAACCTCCCAAGTGTGCTTGTAGATGGTAGGGTTGAAGACTACACTTTCAGGGATCGTTTCTATAGTTTGTTAGTAGATGGTAGGGTTGATGGCAGGCTCCTGTCTACTGCTGGGGGTTGTCACACATGATCCTGGGGGGGCAGGGTGACTGAACGGACAGAAGGGTAAACATAATGCTGTCCCTACACAAGCCATGGGGTCCCCTCACACAAGCTCAGGCAAGTACAGGGCACGGCACAGGTGGTCCACACACACTTTTTCTGGCTGACTTTCTCACAATATGTCATGGCTCTTCATCCAGTATATTCTCCCAAAAAGGGCTCAGTGTTTATCATTTTTTTGAAGATCGCTTCAAGACCTTAGACACTGACCTGAATAGTAACTGCGGGAAGCCCATCTGCCAGATCTAAGCAGTAAAAATATGCCTTACTCTGAGCACAAAGGACAGGACAACCACGGCTAGCCAGGGAGGACACAGTTAGTGCCGTGGAAGGCAGGCAAGGGGGCTCCCGTCTCCAAAGTTCCAGAGTTCTCTTTACTCACTACAGAAGAGCTAGTATTCACCCAAAGATCTTACATTTAATAGATCTTTAGCCTACCTGAGAACAAGTGAATTCATTTTTTTTATATTTCATTTTATACAACTCAGCCTTTCTCACTCTTGCACATCCACACTTAGAAAAAAGAATGAGTAATATTAAAACAAAGGAACGGTACACTGAACGGCCCTCGCACACCGAGACATAAAACGTATGTGATACGAGCCGACATTCTACACATCTATGAAAACTTTCAGGGAGACTTATAATAGAGCACGTGGGAATCCCCCACATGAATTTAAGAATCTTCTGACTGGACTGAAAGTAGACTTGAGGGGCCAGGGAAAGGATTTCCCCTGTGGTCGATTCAAAACGTTATTCTGTTTCTGAGTCGTCATACCAAATAACCATGAAGTGAGCAAAAACTCTCTTAAAATGTATTTTTTGAACTCTCCCCCCTCCCCCAGTACTGAACTCTAAGACTGACTGAAAGACAAAATACTAGAACATACTTAAAATGGTTTCTTAAAAATAAGCTCACAATAAGTAGGAACATGAAGGTCTAATGTTCTGGAAACACACTCTAACCAGTCCAGCTAAATGAAACATCCACACCTGTTGATGAAATTAAGGGTCTGCAGATGTGGATTTGCAAAACTGATCATTCTGGAGCATCACAAATTTCTCACAAGATTTTCTGAAACAGTAAGTTCCCTTAGAGCACATAAAATGTTGATTCAATGAACAAAAACCCAATTTATAGATCATTTCAAGAACATTCCTGTCAGATGCTAAAACAATAATACATCATTCTTTTTAAATTCTTTTTTCCTTTTTAAATTCTTAGAAACTGACTTGAAACGTAAATAAAGTCATTTGAGTTGTGTCCGAAAGGAGTAATCAGACACAAAAAAAATCAAAGTCATCAAGAAATTTACCCCACAAACAACACAACAAGTGATCTGTAATCTCAACTCCTAAGGTTCAGCTGCTTTCCAGGGGGTCAAGGCGTGTGGTAGGCTAGCCTATTATGATATTAGGACAGGTGTCGGAGAGCATTAAAACTCATAAATGTTTAACACAATTTTATAATAGAAAGATTTCCATCACATTAAGTAGAATTAAGTATCTTGCAGTGTTTACTAGATAAGCTTCAGTATGGATAAAAATGTTCTTATGCTAAACTTTTTTTCCCAACAGTAAGAGAGACACGAGGCTTCCTTGTGCTAGAAGAATAAAGTACAGGCTGTGCAACCATCTGAGCAGAACAAAGTAGGCTGTGTGGTACAGGAGATAGCATACAGGGTATGAAGATTTTTACAATTTTTTTTTTAAAGTAAGCTCTATGCCCCATGTGGGGCTCGAACTCACAACCTGAGATCAAGAGTCACTCGCTCACAGACTGAGCCAGTCAGGTGCCCCCAGGGTATGAAGATTTTTTTAATAAAACCAATAAACCAAACATAAAAGGAATGGAATGAAGACTCAATACAGCTACTAGATACTTCAAATCCCACTTAAGCCTAGGAAACTTTTATTTATTCTTAAGGCTTTAAACACAAAATCTATGCATTTGGAGTACAACAAAATAATAGATGTGGCTTAGACATAATAGGGCACAGATAGATGAGACAGTTAACGAAACTCTTAAATTGAGTCTACGCTGTGCTTAGTGACTCGCTTCCAAAGAGCAGAGAATGGAAGAAGGTGGGAAAGAAATTTACACCTGGCAACACTACCCTGGCCGGGTGATCAAGGTCAACATCATGAGGGACAAGGCATGTCCCCTTCATACAATGTGGCAGGAATATCACTTCGCTTCTGTGGTCTTCCTCTCAAAAGCCCATCACTCCAGTCCAATCAGGAAAAACATGAGAAAAACCCAAACTGAGGGAAATTCTACAAGGTATCTGACCAGTACTCCCCAAACTGACAATGTCATCAGACACAAGGAGAGTCTGAGAAACTGTCACAGACCAGAAGAAGTGAAGTAGACAGGACAATAAAATGGAATGTGGATCCCAGAACAGGAAAACGACGTTAGGGAAAAACCAGTGAAATGTGGACAAAGTGCAGGTTTTAGTTAATTGTAACGTAGCAACGCTTGCTCTTTAATTGTGACAGATGTCGCAGGATAATGTAAGAAGCAGCCGTTGGGGTAATGGGGTGAGGGGCATATGGGAGCTCTCTGTACTATCTTTGTGACTTTTCTTCAAGGCCGAAATTATTCTACATAAAGGGCTTCTTCGAACTTTCCAAAACTGAGTCCACAGCCCCAGTCGGATACTTGAGTGTGTTCAGTAGCACTGCTTCCACCAACACACATAGGCTAGGACCCTGACCATCCGGTGCACTGACCCGCGGACACTCTGGCCAACTTGGGAACCTGCGTAGGATGCCAGGAGATCACAGATGGCGTGCATGTGACAAGAACAAACATCTCTCAAGTGCCTAACACCCACATCTGAAGTGAAAAATAGGCAGTTTTATGCAAGAAAAAAAAACAAAGGCTAAATGGGTTGGCCTGCAGCCATCAGTGCTCTGCGAGAACACATGACAAACCAGCCTTCATCCCCACTTAGCAAATACCACTGCCAGAATCCAAGCAGGTGTGAAAAAGAGTTATGCAGACTTCCCTCGTGCCCACGAGCTTTGTAGCCTATTTCTTTACCCTAAAAAAGGTAAACCAGAGAAGTGGGGGCACAGAATTCCTTTAAGGGTTGGTGGGAGAAAGGGGAGAGGGTAGGCCATATTAAAGAAAAACCAGGTCTTTGACCAAACAGCACGTCAGTTGTTACCTATTTGCAAGTATCTGTCCGGACAGGGAGCGTGTGGTACCATGTGAGCCGTGTTTTTTAAGAAGGAGGCAAAGCCGTTGAAGTGCAGCTCAATATAGAAAAACGTTTTGTCTTTACAGAATAAACATGTGCTAGGATTCTGTTGGCTGCAACGAATTTCTTTAATTGCCCTGAATTTCAATCGAAAAGGAAATCTGGGGATTTATCTTCTCTAACCCAACAATTCCAGAATCTACAAACTAGAGGAACATGCAGTACTTATTAGGCCAGAAACTTTACATATAAACATCTTCAAATTTCTTCAGAAAATGAATATACTGTCAATCGAAATTATAACCGTTTTAAAGGGACAGTGGCCAATTAGTTAAAGTTCAGGGGGGAAAAAGTGGTGCAGAAATAGCCTAGGAAAATCTGAAAAAGTGTGATGATGATGATGATGAAGAAGGAGAAGGAGGAGGAGGAGGAGGAGAGGGGAGTCTTATTCCAGTGGCTCTGATCATTCCAACAGTGTGGTACTGGCTTGAACCGACAGGTCAACACAGAAGAAAACACCTCTGAAAATAAAGCAAACATTAAAAACTGGTTCACTTACTCAAACGTTTACGGTGTGCACTGTTGATGGCTGCTGGGTGGTGACACAAAACAGGCAAAGACAGTCAAACCAAAAGGACAAAGTACACGAAAACTGTTTAACCATATGGGGAGGAAATCAGTTAGATACTTTTCTCGCACCTTACACCTGAACACATCTCAGATAAATACTTAATTATATACAATATCCCAGCAGTACTAGAATAAAACGTAGCTGCATGTATAATTTTGTCATGAGAAAGATGGAGTTCCAGAATAATCACTGTGAAACATGTTCATCTAAATGTCAATACGGTCACGATTAAATAAATGACTCTCTAGCCACGTGGATTATCGTGTAGTTGTTAAATTGTTGGTGGAGACATTTATTTATTAACATGAAAGTGTATTCAAGTAGAAAGGTAAGTTACAAAAATGTTGTGTACAGTAAGAGGACCTACATGTGGGTATTAAAGAAAACAGTGAGGGGCGCCTGGGTGGGCTCAGTCGGTTATGCGTCTCGCTCTTTTTTTAATGTTTATTTATTACTTTTGAGAGAGAGAGAGAGAATGGGGGAGGGGCAGAGAGAGAGGAGATAGAGAATCCCAAGTAGGCTCCCTCCACACTGTCAGCACAGAGCCCACATGGGGCTTGATTTCATGAACCGTGAGATCCTGACCTGAGCCAAGAGCAAGAGCCAGACGCTCAACCGACTCAAGCCACCCGGGTGCCCGACTTAAGTGTCCACCGGACTCTGAGCTGACACCGTGGAGCCTGCTTGGGGACTCTCTCTCTCTCTCTCTCTCTCTCTCTGCCCCTCCCCCGCTCGTGCTTGCTCTCTCAAAATAAATAAATAAACAGTAAAAAAAAGAAAACACTGGGAAACACCCACTGTTCTACAAAGATGCCAATTCTCCTCAATTAATCTATAAATTCAGCGCATGAACTCAATCAAAGGAAGGTTTTCATTGGATGCAACTCTAAAATGCGTATCAGAGATCAAAAGACAAAAAGTAACAACAGTTTTAAAGAAGAACAAAGAGAGGGGAGGATTGGTTCTACCAAAAAACAACACAACACAGAAATAAAGACAATAAAGAAAGTGTGAAATTGGAGCGGGGAAAAAAACAAGTAGACCAGAGCATAAGATAACCCCCAAAAGGTCTCCACAAATGGACCACAGCACCGAAACCGCACCGCACTGTGGTGCAGCCAAGATGAACCGGTTCACGAGCATTGCCAGGAAAACCTGCTGTCCAGAGAAAAATAACATGAGGTTTCTAGACCTCCCAACAGACACATAACTCCATTTTAAATGGGTTGCAGGTGAAACCGTGGAAAGCAAAACTTTCAAAACTTGTAGTAGAAAACGGAGGAGAATATTTCTATACGACCTAGCCCTAAGGAAGAATTTTAAAAATAAGACACAAAGAATGCCAAAGAAAAGGACTAGTTAAATCTGACTGCATCTAAAGGAAACTCTTATTCAGCGAAATGTATTATTTCAAAAGTGAACAATTAAGCCCCAATCCAGGAGGAAAGTATACACACAGAGATAACAAAGAATGGATAAGAAAAATATATAAAGACTGTCTACAAATTAACTTAAAAAAAAAAAAAAGAGAGAGAGACACCTGGATGACTCAGTCAGTTAAGCGTCCAGCTCTCAATCTCAGTCCAGGTCATGATCTCATGGCTTGTGGGTTCAAGCCCCATGTCAGGCTCTGCATTGATAGTGCAGAGACTGCTTGGGATTCTCTCTCTCTCTCTCTCTCTCTCTACCCCCTGCCCTCTTGCTGTCTCTAAAAATAAATTTAAAACACTGTTTAAAAAGCATAAAATAAATAAAATAAAATAAAATAAAAAATAGGAAAATGGGCACGTAATTGGAATTCACACTTCACAGTAGAAACCCAGGAGCTAACAAACACATAAATTCTCAATCTCACCAGAATTCAACAAAATTCTAATTAAAACCACACTGAGATACCATTTCATATCCATGAAACTGGAAAAATTAGTCTGACAATGACAAGTGTCTTAAGGGTATAAAGCAAGGTAAAACCACTTCAGTGAGAAACTTCATTACAGTGTAGTTATGAAAGTTGAAGTTGTCCATATCCTAAGACCCAGGAATTTTCTGGTTACATAACCCTGATGAACTAAGTACATACATTAAGGAGATATATAAAAAATGTTCATAGCCACATTTTTTTTTAACAGTGAAACACTGCAAAACTTCAATGTCAGTCAACAGGGAAATCTATTTAAAAATTATGACATATTTATAAAACTGAATACCGTAGGTGCGCCTGGGTGGCTCAGTCAGTTAAGCATCCAACTTCAGCTCACATCATGATCTCAAAGTTCATGGCTTCGAGTCCCGCGTCAGGCTCTGTGCTGACAGCTCAGAGCCTGGAACCTGCTTCTTGCTTCTGTCTCTCCCTCCCTCTCTACCCCTCCCCCACTCAGACTCTATCTCTCTCCCTCTCTCTCAAAACTAAGTAAATATTTAGGAAAAAAACTGAATATTGTAAGACCATTAATATGGGTGACTACAGCTACGGACATTAATATGAACAAATCTCAAAAAACGTAAAATTGAGAGGCACCTGGGAACTCAGTCGGTTAAGCGGCCAAGTCTTGACTTCGACTCAAGTCACAATCTCCCGGTTGTGACATGGAGCCCTGCATCTGGGCTTAGTGTGAAACCTGCTCGAATTTCTTTCTCTCTTTCCTCTCTTTCTCTCTCTCTCTCTCTGCTCCACCCCTGCTCACGCTCTCTCTTTCTCAAAATAAATAAGCAACCTTAAATAAAATAGCATTGGGCCAAGAAGGCAAGAACAGAACACACAACATGCACCGCGGCGAACCCTGAGATCTTTGTGCCGCTAGGTCCTCTTTAGCGCTGAAGGGCTTCCTCCCCCAGCCACTGGGAGTGCTGCAGGCTGACAGTTCTCAGCTGAGCAGGGTCACCTCGCCCAAGTCATGTCCCCTCTCCAGGGGCAGCTCAGTGCCTGACCCCTCACCCAGAGCTGGGGCAATTCTGAAGGGCTAGCCCGCCTCTCCACTCCCCTTGGGATGGGCTGAGGGCTTCCTTGTGACTGCACCGTAGCCCAGTCTCTCTCTCTGCCCAGTCCTGCTTCCGTCTCTTTCACGGGCGTTAATCCTAAAACTTCCTTAGTAAACTTCCTGCGTGTTTATCTGCTTCTCAGAGTCTGCGTTCCTTGGAACTCTACTTTCTTTCAACAGATACAATTTATATCTTGTTTGAAAACATGCGCCACAGCAAATTTAGGAAGGCTGAAATCATACCAAGTATATTTTCTGACCACAGTGGAATGAAACCAGAAATCAAAAGCAGAAGGAAAACTGGGAAAACTCACAAGCATGTGAAAATTAACTGACACGCTCTTGAACAACCAATGGGTCACGGACGAAATCAAAAGGAAAGTTAGAAAATATCTTGGAAAAAAAAACGAAAATGAAAACACAACATATTAAAACTTCTGGGATGTGACAGAAGCAATACTGAGAGGGAAGTTGTTGGTGACAAACACCCACGTTAAGAAAGAGGAAAAATTCCCAAATAAATAAGCTAACCTTATACCTCAAGAACTTGAAAAAGAGCAAACTGAAGTCTAAAGTTAGCAGCAAGAAGGAAAGATAAAGATTAGAGCAAAAAGTTAAAAAAGAGAGCAATAGGGGAAAAAAAGGCTAAAACTTGTTTTTTTTAAAAAAGCAACAGAATTGGCAAGCCTTTAGCTAGACTAAGAAAAAAAAGAATGCTCAATAAATAAAATCAGCAATGAAAGAAGAGACAATATAACTGATGCCACAGAAACTAAAACGGATCAACAGGTTACAACTGGAAAATGGAAAAAAAATGGAAATGGAAAAGAAATGGAAAAAAATCCTAGAAATACACAACCTGCCGAAGACCAAATTAAGAGAAACAGAAATTTGAACAGATCTCTAACTAGTAAGGAATGTTCAATCAGTAATCCAGGCGCCCCAACAAAGAAAGCACGGGACCAACAGCTTCCCTGGTGAATTTCTACCAAATATTTAAAAGGCACTAAGTGAATTCTTCTCAACTGGTCCTGGCGTAAAGACCGACATGGAGAGACGAATGGAACCAAAGAGGGAGCCCAAAAATACACCCACACGTACACCCAGCAACTGATCTTCAATAAGAGTGCCAGGAGGAAGAGGACACAAAAGGGAAAGGATAATGTCTTCAATAAATAATCAGAAAAACTGGATATCCTCATGCAAAGGAATGAAACTGGACCCTGATCTCACAGCACATGCAGAAGTCAACTCAAAGTGGGTTAGAGACTGAATCCTAAGGCCTGAAGCTGGACGACTTCTAGAAGAAAACATAGGAAGAGGATGCCTACAGAACAGCACCTCTGTCTGTCTGCCTTGCCCTTAGCTCCATCACTCCAAAGCCACCTACCAAGGACCCAGAACCTGCCCACCCCAGGAGAAGACAGACCTTCTAGCTGGGTACCCCCAATTGAGAGGGTACTTCCAAACACTGCACGTTCAAACGTTAGCAGGGTTATCTTAAGCAACCGCCTTACACAGTCAATGGGCTGAGTCTGACCACCTCGGGCATGTACCTGCTGCGCCCCTCAGTGGGCCACCTGGCCACCCCCCACCACCCAAACAGAGTCAGGAGAGGACAACGTTCACCCAGGTGCAGCCAGACACGCTCGAAGTGCTGTCTGCTAAGACCTGGTACCCTGACATCTTCATGCCGTGGAGGTGGTGCTGAAAATCAGCCTGTCCAGGTCCAGGAAAAAGAACCAGGCTTAAGAATCAATGGGCTAAGTGCTGCCAGTAGCAGCAGCAACAACAGAAGGGAGGTCAAAACCAAGTCAAACAAAGCCAAAATGAAGAAATCTCCAGATCAGGAACCGAGTTCACAGAGTGGAACAAGCGGCCAATTCGCTCCCTTCTCTAGCACCTCAGTGCCCACCATTTCCAGAAGCAGTGCTCTCGAGTCTATCTGGACTCCAGATTCTGTCTCCCCACTGTCATATTCCTTGTCCCCCTCCTCTTCCTGCATACACAGGTCCTATCCTGTGATCCATACACAGGCTTCAGATGACGGTCAAGGATATGCTGCTCAGCTTCCTACTTGGGGGCACGGGCCAAGGATGTGACCTGACCCCCATGTGTCACCAGCTTCCTGGACCGGGGGACACACTCAGCCCTATGGGTACCGGTGCAGCCACCAGCTATCTCAACCAGTCCTTAGCTTCTCTTTCCAACCCAGGGTTATGGAGCTTCAAGCTTGCGTTTTAATTCAACCACTGATTGCTTGGATTGTAAGCACCCAACTGCCTCCTGGAAGCTTCCCTTCAATGCTCACTGCCTGGATTATAAAGATCAGACATCTTCACAGCAATTCCAGGTTTTATGAAGCCCTGCAGAAGCTCTTTTTGTGAGTGATTTTCAAAGAGACCGGGCTGGACGTTCCAGTGTCAGCCAGGCATTAGTTCAAAGAGTTAGAGGTGATGATGCTCTGACCTTCTGATCAACGTTCTGGGAGTCACAGGAGGAGGAATGAAGGCCCTGAGAGGGACCTACCAACCAGCAGCCTGAAATGGACAGACAGGACTACTTAGGATCCTGGCATAGTTTAGATCACTGGTTCTCCTGACTTGCAAAATGATCAAAGCATTCAGCCATGTGCAGCCAAACACCAAACGAAAAGGTGAGGAAAGGAGGGAGGGAAACAGCCTTCCTAAGCAGAGGTGTTCCAATGCTCTGGCCAATCTCTGGCTGAACCTTAGGAATGGACAGTGCCTCAAGCTCACTCACGTTTCATGACCAACTGGTACTTGGCACTGAAAAACTTTGTGACTGATTGTCATAGATGCACTTTAAAAATAATAATAATAATAATAATAATAATAATAATGTTCATAAGGGGAGCCTGTGTGGCTCAGTCCGTTAAGCATCCGACTTCAGCTCAGGTCATGATCTCGCAGTTTGTGAGTTCGAGCCCTGCACGGGCTCTGTGCTGACAACTCAGAACCTGGAGCCTGCTTTAGATTCTGTGTCTCCCTCTCTCTCTGACCCTCCCCTGCTCACGCTCTGTGTCTCTCTCTCTCAAAAGTAAATAAACATTAAAAAATAATAAAAAAATACACAAAAAATAAAACATAATGTTCACAAAGGGGCGCCTGAGAGGCTCAGTCAGTTAAGCATCCGACTTCAGCTCAGGTCATACTCTCACAGTTCGGGAGTTAGAGCCCCACAATAGGACTCCTCACTAACAGTGTGGAGCCTGCTTGGGATTCTCTCCCTCTCCATCTCTCTCAAAATAAATAAATAAACTTAAAAAAAAATAATGTTCATACGGAGTCACTGTGCAGCTTAAAAGATGACTGGTGTGTGTCTTACATAAGTGGTACATCTGTGGTTTTTAATCTGTGCTCGACTTCAAAACTGTGATCTGTTATTGTATGCAACCTTGAACTTCACGTCTGCAGAGCTTCTTCTGTGATTAAATAGGTTATAATTATAAGCAAAATTCGTAGCAACTGAGCACTTATCTAAAAAGATTACCTTTGGCTGGAGGTGAGCTGCACTGAAACTTGACAACAAAATGTCTCTGGACAAGGAGAGTCAAAGAAGAGCAACAAAAGGACACTAATGCATCTGTAATTTACAGCTGGTAAGCAGAGCAGTAAAGAGACACTGGTCCATTGCTCTGACCCTGATGAATTTATAAATTGAGATCACTGTCATGTATGCTTGCAGATGTTAACTGATAAAGTTGTACACGCATAAACCTCTTCTCTGATTGGCAGATACGTATCATATATTAAAACGGTTCTAGTGCCAAAAAAAAAAAAAATAGGGGAAAAGCTTCATGACACTGGTCTTGCAACAAAAGCAAAAACAGACATGTGGGACTACACCAAACTAAAAAGATTTTGCACAGCAAAGGAAACAATCCACAAAGTGAAAGGAAACCTAGAGAATGGAAGGAAATATTTGCAAGCCACATATCCGGTAAGGAATTAATATCCATAATATATAGGGACCTCTACAACTCAACAGCAAAAATAGATAAAGATAGACAGATGAACACGATTAAAAAATGCACAAAGGACTTGAATAGACATTTTTCCAAAAAGGACATACAAATGGGCAACAGGTATTATAAAAAGATGCTGAGCATCACCAATCATCAGGAAAATGCAAATAAAACCATGAGGTTATCACCCCGCACCTGTTAGAATGGCTATTATAAACAAAACAAAACAAAAACAAAAACAACAGGCACCCGGCTGGCTCAGTCAGCAGAATGTGCAATTGCTGATCTCAGGGTTGCGAGTTCAAGCTCCATGTTGAGTGGAGAGATTACTTTTAAAAAATTAGAAAATTAAAAAAAAATCTTTAAAAAAAGAAACACAAAAAAAGTAACAAAAGCTGGCAAGGATGTGAAGAAATAGAGGCCTTTGTGCACTGCTGATGGGAATTTAAAATGGTTCAGCTACTACAGAAAACAGTATGGAGGCTCCTTAAAATATTAAAAATAGAACTATAATATGATCCAACAATTCCACCTCTGGATTTTATCTAAACATAGGACACCAGGATCTCAAAGAGATATTTGCACTTGCACGTTTACTGCAGCATTATTCACAACAGCAAAGAGGTGGAAACAACCTCAATGTCCATCAACAGATGAATGAAAGAAAATGTGACACACACAAACAAGGGAGTATTAATCAGCCTTTAAAAAGGTGGAAATCTTGCTGTATGTGACAACACGGAAGGACCCTGAGGCCATCACACCAAGTGACACAAGCCTGTCACAGAAGGATAAATACTGCATGATTTCCATTTATATGAGGTATCCGAAACAGTCAAACTCATAAAAGCTCAAAGGAGAAAGATGGTTTTTAGGGGAAATGAGGGATTGCTGTTCAGTGTATAGAAAGTTTCAGTAGTGCCAGATGGAAAATTCCTAGAGATACGCTGTCCAACACTGTGCCTACAGTTAACAATAATGCACATTCAGAAACTGGTTAAAAGGGTAAAAATCACGTACCTTCTATTTAGGTTTAGGAATAAATCTGTACTTAGAAAAGTGTAAAAATATGCATGAGAATGATAAACACCAAATTCAGGACATTACACCTCTGTAAGGCAGGAAGAGGGTCAGGCTTATGGAACGATACATACCATGTTTTAATAACTACATAACACATAACACTTCAATTCTTTAATATTCCTTATACTTCCTTCCTATGCCTGAATATTCTTTAATTTTAAAGTAACTTTAAAAGAAAAGGAACAGATGGCTCAGTCAGTTAAGCATCCGACTCGATTTCGGCTCAGGTCATGATCTCACGGTCGTGGGATCGAGCCCTGCACTGGGCTCTGCGCTCACAACACGGAGCCTGCTTGGGATTCTCTCTCTTCCCTTCCTTCCCTGTTCACGTGCACTCTTTTTTTTCTCTCTCTCCCAAAATAAATAAACTTAAAAAACATTTTTTTAATAAAAGGAACAGCTTGCCCCTGTCTCAACTGTTCTCTACCTTCTTTTACCAAAACAAGACGGATGACATCCATGTGAACAACAGATTACCATGGGTGTGTCCCACATTTGGAAACAAGAACAAATTTTGCAGTAGAAGGCAAAGAAATAGAGCTACAGAGTTTTTTCTTTCATGTTTTCTCTTTTGAATGTTGCAATCTCAAAGGTATTTATAAGTTTTATAACTCTTTACAGGGTCCCAGCAATGATTGTTTTTTAAACTGGCTGCTATACAGATAAAATGGCATAATTTCTATAGTAATTCCACTTCTGTTTTTCCTGCTCAAGAAATTACCAGATTTCAAACAAGTGAAAATGAAATTATAGGGATAAGTGTGCTTTTGTCAAGTTTCAAACACAGTGGTTCCATACTTGAACCAGAACAGTCCTGACCCCAACTTGGGACAAATTTATTACTAGAAACAAGCTCAGAGAATCTTCTAAAAGCAGGGTTCAGAGTAATAATCCCAGATGCCTGGGATTGTTGTTTTTCTAAATTCAGAAAATTTTCTAATACAAAAAGCGTAACAGTATAATTACCGTTACATAAAATACGATGGGCTCATGACTTTTGTATTTATAATACAAACATTAGCAAAATAAAGGGATTATCTTTATATCATAAAGGGGATGATTTAAATTAAAAAACCAACATTGACATGAAATATTCACTACAGCTGAGATAAACACTGATTATTACACCCAAATTTACTGGAATAATTCCACAATTGCCAAATTCCACTTTTTTGTTTGGCTTTGATCTTGGTCTCAAATTTTTAAATTTCACTGTATAATATAATTACTTCCTGTCCCTAGGGGTTCACCCACAGAACAATGTTTTCCTTGTCCACACCCAACTTCTGAGCTATGTATGACAGGAAAACATCACATAAAGATTCAGAAGCATGAACAAGAAAAAAAGTATGAAGGAGAAAGGCAGGATGAAAACATTCAAATCTTTCTGATTTGCCAATTTAAGGCAAACAAACAGATGTTGTACATGTCGAAGGCATAGAGCATAAACACTCCAATTTATCTTTAACCAATATTCATTGTTCAGGACCACTACTGAGAAACTAAACTTTGGGTTCTGTATTTGTTTGATACAAAAGATTTATAGGTACAGTTGCAAAGAAGGAAGAAAACAAATCAAAATTCTCGGAGGATACAAGCAAAGAAGAAGGGTTGTTGACTGGGAATGGAAATCTGTAATGATGTATGTCAGCAAAAGCCTTCGTATCTTAAAATTCAATCCCTTCCTTTTCATAACTGTGTTTTGAGTACCTCCTTCCCGTGACACTGTCAAAACAATCTTTTCCCTTCTCATTTTCCCAGCAATCCACTCATTTGGAACTTTGCAACCACATTTTAGAAAGGACTTCAGAGCTCAGCTCAGGTTAGCGACAACGCAGGCACTCCCTCTTGTGGTACAAAAGGGAACTGCCTGTGTACACACACTTAAACTAAACCCAAGAAGTTATTTTTACATCACTGGAGCAGGTATTTCCTGGTCTTCATTTTATAGACAAGGGAACAGCCTGAGGTCCACCAACTTACTTCCTCAAGGTATTTCAATCAAGAATACATTTAAAGCAAGATCTGACCACATATTACTAAAAGATAAACCTGAAGCCATAGGTAGAACCTAATTTTAACTTCTGTTTTGATGTAGTTTTAAAGCAACTGCTTACATAGCATCTTTGGTTTAACATATATTCGTGATTATTAAAAAAAAGAAAAGTAAATAACTGGCAAACGTTTTCATGAGAAAGTTATTTTCCAAATGATTCTTAGAAAATATTCTCAGAAAGTATAAAGTAGGGTATTATTTTATGGATCATGAATCTACTTGTTACCAAAGTGCTTTCAAAAGAAGGACAAGGCAGAAATAAATAGAATTTCCAAAATAAATTGCCACCCTTGTTTACATGCTAAAGTCAACGGACCTGAATAAGAATTTATATTTTGTGCTAATGGCATGTCAAAAACTTTAAACCTGTTGATTTCCAAACATCTTTACTATAAATCTTTATCGTGAACCAGTATGATGAAAAGTACCTCCTTTACAAGGTTGTTTTAAAAGCTAAATGACCTGATGCACGTGAAAGGTTGAGCGGTCTTTTCTAAACTTCACCCATTTTCATCTTTTTTATAGGAAAGAAGTACAAAGAGTATACTTTACAAATGATAAAAATCCAGAGAGGAGAGATCAGGGAGAAAAGAGTAACCAAAGGAACTACTAAACTCTTAAATGTGATAGGTTTTCATGTGCCAGAATTTCTGCACTCTGTGACTGCCATTTTCAAGGGGGATTTTACCTGTGCACATGTGACAGACTCGACAGCCTGTGATGCTGCACAAACACAGACCACCAAGACCATGTCAAGTTTTCACTCTTGTCCCTAATGCTCCATGGGTGTCCTGACAAAGCTGGACAAGGGGTCAGAGCATCATCTTTTAGGTTCAATCGAGTGTGTGCGAATAGCTGCACTCCTCTGATAAAACCTCCAAAGTGAATTCTTGTCTTCCCAAAACAACAAGCAAAACTAATTTTGGGGGCCTTCTGTTCCCAGGTCAATGAATGATACCACCACTTGCTTAAGACGGCTGAGCTTGAACTTATCTTGACTCCACTTGCTTAAGACAGCTGAGGCTGAGGCTGAACTTACCCTTGACTCCTTTCTTTTCTCCCTTAATCCTTCAAATTCTGCCAGTCACAAAGTCAAAAGTCACCCCCACTCACCGAATCTCTTCACCCTTTTCTCTCTTCTTTAAAGCCAATGCCACAGCTTTCAAGTCTCCAGCAAACTCCCCCCGTCCCCACCACCTGGATAACAGCCAAGTCCTATATACCCTTCAAAACTCAGCTCTCCACATGCCCTTCCCCAGAGCTTTCCCAGCCCCTCTCTGTACAGCCCCCGTACCCCTACTGAAGGCAGGTTAGATATCAGCCCCTACCCCACCCCCATGCTTCCGTTATTTTTGCAGGTTTATCTCAACTTCAGAGTGCCTATAAATCTTTGTTGAATAAAGGATTTGTTTGGGGGGAAGGAAAAACGGGGAAAAGTAGAATTACTTTATTTGGGAAAATGAATTAACGACTTTCAGTCATTTGGTTCAGTTAAACCAAATGACTCTGGTTGTTTTCAAAATAAATTACTCTAATTTGCATAGAATGAGGCAGAATCGTGGGCAAAATGTTCCAGGATTCTTGATTTTTCATCAAAATTAGGCAACTTTCTAATAGAAAGAGACTCACTTTTACCTAAAAAGCAAACTTCAATTTCCAATTTTATATATGAAGACATGGAGGTGAAGGCAGGCATGAAGTCACTAACCCCGGAGATCCTGACTCCTAGTCTGGTACAGAACATGGCCAGACCCAGCCAAAAAAGGGCTCTGGAAGGAATTCTCTTGTTTGCAGTTTCCCCATCCCTAACACCCAAAGGATCTTTATGCCCAGATTACCTGACATCTCCACAAACATGGGGCTGGAGACACGTGAGTGGACACCCAACACCTAGAAAGGTGTGCCTTTCTCTGTCTAAAACCTGCAAAGGTGGGGCTCCTGGGGGCTCAGTCGGTTGAGCATCCAACTCTTGATATCAACTCTGGTCAGGATGTCACAGTCTTGACATCCAGGCCCTCACTGGGCTCCATACTGGGCGTGGAGGCTGCTCCCTCTCCCGCTGCCCTTCCCACGTGCATGCGCTCGCTCTTTCTCAAAATCGATAAACATTAAAAAATTTTAAATGCAAAAGTATTACTCCATCATCAAATTCCTTCCTGATAACCTACCCTCCACATGTTGGAACTGCTTTACACGAACAGAATATTAATCTAAGAAGCCACCATTTCTTCCAGCGGCGGGGGGGGGGGGGAAAAATTATTAAACATAAAATCAGTGTTCATGTGCAAGGGAAAAACAGTGGTTAGTAGCCACTAAATTCCATGAAAGACAACTAATAATGATTTCTGTTTTACAATTAGAATCTCAAAAAGTACTTGGCATAGAACATCAGTTTAATTGGTCTCACCAAAGTATGCCAAAGCAATAGATAACAATGAAATCAGCAATCTAGTCCAATTTCTTGAATGGTCATCTTAAAGAGAATTTAAAATGTTGAGTGGTTAATCACCTTTTAATGGCTTTATTAAGGTATAATCTACAGGCCACGGAAGTCATCCATTTTAAGGGTACAGTTAGACATGCTTTGTAAATTTATTCAACTGCAGCACAACTATCACCAAGAATAGTTCCACTGACACAACAGTTCCCTTGTACCTGTGTTTATGGCTAGTCTTGGCTCCCACCTCTGGCCCCAGACAACCACGGATCTACCCATGGCTTTGCCTTTTCTGAAATTTTCATATGAATGGTATCATACAATACACAGTTCTCGGTTTCTGATTTCATTCAGCTGCCACAATGTTTTTGAGGTTTATCCGTGTTGTAGCATCTATCAGTAGTGTGAACTAGTGTTCCCTTCTTTTTCGTGGCTAAATAATACTCCACTGTATGACCATTTTCCTCATCTATTCACCAGTTGACAAACTGGATTGTTTTTAGTTTTTATCTATCGCAAATAATGCTGCTATGAACATCTGCTTGCTGTTTGAATGGGCACAATTTTTATAACCTAATTGGGGTAGGACTCCTATATAATAAATTGCACATGTTTAAAATATGCAATTTGATGAACTTTTACATATGTGCACACCCATGAAACTATCATGCATAATCAAGATAATGAATCTATAATCACCCCAATGCTTCACTGAACCCCTCCCTTGAGAATCCGTTTCTCCCTCCTCCCCTAAGCATCCTCAGGCAACCAATGATCTGCTCTGTCCACAATCAGTTAGTTTTGCATTTTGTATAATTTCACCTAAATGGAATCAGACTGTATTGTTACTCTGGGTGGGGGGGGGGGGGGGAGGGGAGTGCCAGCTTTTTTCATGCAGTATAATCACTTTGAGATTCATACATGCTGTTGTATATATCGGCAGTCCATTGCTTTCCTTTACTGTGTAACAATTTGCTTATCCACCCATCTGCTGATGGGCATTTACACAATTTCTAATTTTTGACAACCATAGATAAAGCTGTTATGAACACTGTATGTAAGTTTTTGTCTAGATATATGCTGTTACTTCTCCTGATGGCCTACCTAGGGACGGAATTGCTGGGTCATATGTTAAGTGTATGCTGAACTTTTTAACAAACGTTTTCCAACAATGGCTGTACCATTTTATATTCCCACTACCAATGTGTGAGTATTCTGGGTTTTGTTTGTGTTTGTTTGTTTTTACATCCTTGCCAACACATGGACTGTCTTTTTTAGTTTTAGCCAGTAGAGTGGGTGCACAGCAGTATCTTACGGCTTGAATTTGCGTTTCCCTAATGATTAATGATATTGAAAATCTCTTCATGTGTGCATTTACCTACCATTCATGTACCTTCTCTGGTAAAATGTCTATCCAAATCTTTTGCACATTTTTAAATTAGGTTACTCTCTTATGATTGAGTTTTAAGAGAGCTCTTCATACATTTCAAGACACAAATCCTTTATCAGATATCTGTTTTATAAATATTTTCTCCCAATATGTGGCCTGCCTTTCATTTTCTTAACAGTGGTGTCTTCTGAAAAGAAAACTGCAATTTTGATGAAGTCCAGTTTATCATTTTTTCTTTTATATACCTCATGCTTTTTAGATCTTATTTACTAAGTCTCTAACTCAAGACAAGAAAACCTCCTGCTATGTTTCCTTCTTTATATTTCCTATGATCCATTTCAAGTTTATTTTTGTGTGTGTTGTAAAGTAAAAGTCAAGCACATTTTAGTTCACATGGGTATCCAATTGTGGCAGTACTGTTTCCTGAGAAGACCATGGTGTCCCTACTGAATGACATCAGTACCTCTGTTGAAAAGCAGTGGACCACACAGGAAATACAACTATTTCTAGACATTCTGTTCCACTGATCTATATGTCTATCCCTATGCAAATACCAAAGTCTTTGCTTTTGTAGCTTTATGGTAGGTTGTGAAACCAGGTACTACACATCCCCCAACTTACTTCTTTTTTAAAGTCACTTTGATTATTCTAGATTCTCTGCATTTCCATAAGAATTTTAGACTCTGTTTTCTCTATACATACTTCTCTAAAAATCCTTTCTGAGATTTTGACAACGTTGTTGAACCTATAGATTAATTTGGGGGAAACTGCCACATTAACTATATTAAGTCTTCCAACCTATAAACATGGCAATATGTTCCTCCCTATTTGGGTATACTTACTACCTTTGATTAAACTTCTCTCACTGAATTCATTTATATGTATTTTGGTCTTTTTGATGCTATTATGAATGGATTTCTCTATTCTTGACATTTCATATAAATGGAGCTATCTTCTTTCACTTAGTATAATGTTTTTAAGGTTCACCCACATTATAGCCTGTGTCAGTACACCATTCCTTTTTACTGCCTAATGGTATTCCACTATATGAATACACCATGTTTTAGTCATCCACTTATCAGCTGACAGACCTCAGTTTTCCAAGGGGTGGCGGTCCTCTTAGAAATCTGCTTGTACTTCTACGGTAGAATCTGCCTCTTCCATGAATGTGGCCCCTGTTGTCTTAGTTTTTTGTTTTGCTTTGTCTTGAAGTAATCTCTACACCCAACGTGGGGCTCGAACTCGCAACCCTGAGATCAAGAGTCGCACGCTCCACCGACTGAGCCAGCCAGGCACCCCTACTTACTTTTTAAATTCGTATTTCTGTTCTATGGCCTGGTTCCCTCCAGGCTACCTCTGTGTCTTCATAGTGTCCTGGTTAGCCACAGGCCACGGTGATTTGGGGAGAGGCTGTGCCCAAATACATTGTACCTGTAAGGCTTCCCCCCTCCACTGAGGAAGCTATATGTGGGTTGAAAAAGCATTCGAAGTTGTCTCCAACTCTCAAGGAACTCCCTGACTTTCGCTTTTTGCTGGGCTGTCTTGAGTCTCTATCCCCTAAGGCATGCAAAGTTCAGCCCTCAGCCATGACTGCGCGGAGAGCTGATGTCAGCCCTTCAATGGCTCTCTCATTTCAGGGATCTCCCCGTTAAATTCCTGGCTGGTGGCCCCAACCCAAGACTGCAAAACCAAGGTAGCAAAGCTGTAGGTTCTCCCTGTCCATTATGAACTGAGTGTGCCACTTTTAACCAGCAAAGCTGTGGGTTTTTACCGCCAACCCCACCAAACTGCATCTATCACTTCTGGTAAGAAGTACCCGCTGGTAAAACTGCAGTTCTCACCAAGTGAGATAAGAGGCGGGGGAGGGGCCCCGGCAAGAAAGGCCACAGAACTCCCACTCGTCACCCATCGTTCCAGTGTGATTATTGTCTGCCTTTCCAGTCTATCTCCAGTGCCAGAAATTATTGCTTTTGTCAATCTTGTCCAATTTTATACTTGTTTTATTAAGAAAGGACCACCCGATCTCTTTACATCATCATTAATGGGAGTGACCTTGGCTATCTATCCATTTTTAATCGCTCAACCTCCATACGTAAACCTCTTAAAAATATAGTATGACTATAATTCCACTTCGAGTATCAAATGCAGAACTGCTTTCCGAGTCTGACATAAAATTTATCATCATAGCCTGCGTCATTTTCCATTTAAGAGCCCTGCCACACAGTGCCAGCAAACTAACATTATATTAAAAGTACTAGAACAGTCAGTTGTTCAGTAATTTTGAGTTCCTAGGGGATTAATTGATTGACTGCTTGGATCTCAGCCGTGGCTCTTAACCACAAAACTCTATGATGGGCCCAAAGACGACGGATTTTGTGGTGTTATTAACAATGCCTGACAGGGGCAAAAAGCAAACTCTTGCAGATTCCATTAGTATTGTTATAAGTCGTCTCAATCCACATTTTGTAACACATTTTCTCCCCAGTTATTCAGAAGACCCTCAAGCCTAACTTGCCTTTAGCACTGTGTACTCGTGTGTATAGAAGGCTTTGTAGCCGACACACGAAAACCTCATGCAGGAGGTGGAGCAAATCTTATCCTCATTTTATACCTGTTGGAAGTGAAATACACAGGGGTTAAGTATTCCACGTGGCAGGTGAATCAGATCTAAGATCCAGTTATGCTGGCGACATTTTGTCTTGTGACCTTGGGCGTGTCTTTGCAGCCATCTCTTCCAACATTTTGGTAACTTCTTTAAAGGCAAGGAAAACAGATTACTGCCCCCAAGCAATAGCCTTCTCAACACTTTCAGTTGAGAATAGGCTCAGCATCTATTTCCTTAAAAATTTTAATTATAGCTATGAGAATACAGACCCTGAGCAAGAAGAAATGAAGTCAAATCTGTAACAATTATAAAAGCAACCTTTAACACAATGCCAACCTCTACACACACACACACACACACACACACACACACACACACACACTCCCCCCCCCTCCCTCCCCCCCCCTCTCTCTCTACCAAACACTGTTCTATGAAATCCTTCTGGGAGGGAAACAGTAACCCTACCCATACACACATACACAAGGTGGTGGTCTTAAATGCCACAAATCTGGTGGATCATTTTAGAAGAGTACCTTGAAATCTCTCCTAACGCACACATTGGGAGAAATGAGGTAATTTCTTTCGTCTACAAAACCAAAACCCTGACTCCCTTTTGCCTCCACAGTTCCTCAGAAGAGGGTCTACACTCACCCTCTTCCAGGCATTTCCTCCAAGCTCTCCCTCGAATCTGTTTCCCTCTGACTTCACTAAAACCTCCTCCTCTTGTCAAGGTCACTAACAACCTCCTCGGTGCTAGAGTCAAGGATCGATTTTCAGCTCGCGTCTTACCTAACCCATCAGGAGCATTTGACAGTGCTGGTTATTCTTGCTTCCGGAGACACTTTCTCCCCTTGGTGACTTGACAGTGCTGGTTATTCTTGCTTCCGGAGACACTTTCTCCCCTTGGTGACTTGAATATCCCAATGTCTACCTTCCCGTCTCTTCCTCACGCTTCTGGTTGAGACTCCCGAGCTCTGATTGTTGCCGTGGTCCTTTGTTTGGGTCCTAGACCTCTCTGCTTCCTTTTTTTTTAACTAATGGGAACAGCAGTACAAAGATCCGGCTTCTAGTCCTGGCTCTGCTGCTACACAGGCATGTGACCTTGTGCAAGTCCCTTAATTCCCCTGAAACTCACTTTATTAATCTCTAGGGTAGAGGAGGCAGGCTGAGAGGTCTCCAAGGTAAATTCCAGTCCTGAGACTCAACGGCCATATTTAAAAAGTACTAATTTCCAAAGAACTGACTTGATTATTACATAACATTTCTCAAGATTATAATGTTTCCCCTTATTAGATTTGACTTATTTTATTGCTTTTTATTCGTATCAAACTTAAACATGTATGCAGTTTATAGAGTCAAATACTCATCAAGGGCTTATGAAAAACGGCAGCCCACCATCCTCACATCTGTCCCTCTTCGGAGGCACTTGTAAAGAAACTTTTGAACTTACAGAAAAGTTGAAAGTACTCGGGTAGTCATGCCTGAATACCTACTAAAGGCCTACTGTTGACATTTCACCATGCTTCCTCCACCATTTTCTGTAATTCCTTTCTGCCAGACCATCCGAAAGGGGAAAATAGATGTAGGACATTTCACTCCTAAATACCTAAGTATGCATCTTCCAGAAATAAGAACACCTCCTATGTAACTCCAGCATCATTGCCACACCTGAGAAAACTAATTCAGTAACATCGTCCGATGGGCATCTTTGAGTGTGGATGATGCTACGGAATTACGGTCTGTTTCCTCTCCTCTTTTCCATCTGTGCTCACCGCCTCGGTGGCTTCAACTCTTCTTTGGGCTTTAAGTAATGATTATTGCTTATGATTTCCGATTTGCCTCTTCAGCCCCGACCTCTCGTTGAACTCCAGGCTCTGCCTACCTGACCTTTCCACTTAGATGTCTACAGAGGCTTCCCAGAGTTAATGTGTCGCAAACTAAGCACCCCCTCCCCGTCAATCTGTTCCTCCCGATCTCAACCAAAGGCAACTCCACTCCATTCCTCAGCTGTTAAGGTGGAACAGCTTGACATATCTCTTTCTCTCTCTTTCCACATAAGTCCACAGTAATGGGTAATTAATTAATTCCACCACTTCTCGTCACTCTCCTCGTTTATGGGCTCTCTCGCCTGGGTCACTGCGGTAGCCCTGAACCGGGGCTCTCTGCTTCCACTCTTGCGAACGCTCCCACCCTCACCCCCGAGCATTTTGTCAAAACAGCTTCCACAGAAAGATCCTGTCACTTCTCATCTCGAAACCCACCGACTGCTTTCCACCTTACTCGAAGCCAAAATCCTTGCAAGTGTTCGCCTGATGTGCCCACGCACTCCCTTTCATCTCGTCCTCACTCTCTCCAAACCATCACCACGCCTCCTTTCCCCATGCCAACAAACAGGAGAGCTCCTGCCACGACGTCTTTGTGTTGCTATTCCTTCTGCCTGGAACGCTCTGCCCCAAATATCCGGAGGGTCTTTCTCTCACCTTCCTCAACTCTTTGCTCGAACATCACCCGTGCAGTGAGGCTTTCCTTGAAAGCACTTATGGCTCTCTAACAGATTATGTATTTTTTTCTTACTTATCTTAGCCTGTTTTTAGTCTCTATGAGAAAGTTAACTCCATGAAGGCAGCAAGTTTTATTTTGTTCCCGACTGTATCACCAGTGCCTAGACTACTGTCTGGCACATGTAAGCACTAATAAATATCTGATAAATCAAAGAATCTTATTCTAAAAAGAATACAGATTTATATTCATTTATCCATGCACACACCAGAAGGTTCAAGCCTAAAGAATACCGCATAATGGGTAACTAAGAATTGTTAATCTTATACGATGACACGGGCTACCTCTGCCCTTTGGAAATATAACGTAATCCACAAGTAATTTAGAATTCTCTAGCAATCAGTCACATAGGAAAGTAAAAGAAAACATTAAGTGGCTTACTTAACCCAACAGATCTGAACAACTATTATTCCAACATGTGATTCATACAAAATTATTAATAAAATACTTCACAGCCTTTTTTTCAGACTAAGTCTTTGCAATGTGGTGTGTATTTTATGCATAACACATCTCCGTTGGGGCTAGCCACATTTTAAATGTCAGTAGCTACATGTGGCCAGTGGCTACCATATGGGACAGCACAGATATAGACCTAATTTAAATAACCCCATCGAAGAGGGGAACATCTTGTATATTTATTAATTGTTTTGAACTTCACATTCCAAAACAAGACCATGGGACAACCTCATGGTTTCCTAGTTTTGTTAAAACAGTTTCAAATGATATAACAAGACGAATAACAGCTTTCATTCTGAGAAATAATTTATGTCAAGATTACTGGCCGAACTCTTTAAATTTCATTCAGATGTTTTGATTAGAAAGCATGCATGCTCTTCTTTCTTAGTCTCCTCAATTAAAAACGAAAGTTAAATACAGAGAGATTCTATGTTCTTGTCTACGTTAGCAGGAAAAAACATCATTATTTTCAAATAGAAAGAGCTATTAAAATTCTACTTCCACAAAACAAACCAGTATTTATTTCAAGTTAACCAAAATACATTCTATGTTAAAAGACAATTTCTGTAAGGATATAATTGCATTTTTAAAATTCATTAACAGTTAACAGTCTTACTAATAATTTTGCATTTCTTAATATGAAAGTAAAATAAAGCACTAAGGAGAATGCTTTTAAATTTTTAATATATGCATTTAGGTCTTCAATATGTTTCTTAAAAGGTAAAGTATTATGCACGGAAAATGTTTTCACTAACTTTTTTTTATCATTAGGGGATTAACTTCTGGAAACCCATTATTTATAAATATTCACTTATAGGAATTACAATAATTACCATCATTATTCAACAACAAAATTTAAAGAACCCCATTAAAATGCATAATACTTTAAGCCTTTAAAGTTACAAAATTTAATTTTTTTTAAAGCAGTTAAACACAATACACAGCAGTATCTACTTACTCAGATGTCGATCATCTGAGGGTGTTATCGATCATCTCCCCTGAACTGGCAGGTTTGCGCTGAGATCATCGGTGAGTCAGAGAAACTCCAGAAGGTAAAATATCTTCTAACCTTCAAAGGCATTAATAAAATGCCTGGTGAGGAAAATAAAAAAATGGAGTTACAACCAAGAGAGAATTCTTGTGAGTGTCTTGTCTAGATAGGAAATAACTTGCTTCTTTTCTTTCTTTTCTCTTTAAGTGAGGGCTCAGAACACGTTAATTCATGGCCCTGGGATTGTGGGTGAGCAGAGAGAGCAATACTTTGCGTTCTAACCACCCTCTGTTTTAAGAATTCTCTCTGGGGAGAAGCCTAACTCAGTTTAATAATGCATGCAAAAAAAATTAAAAAAAAAAAAATGCATGCATCCTGGACTATCACCTGGTCACCCTTTTACCGGCCCGACCCTTCAACCGGTAGATCCTCACTCTATAATCATGGTGCAAAACTAAGACACTTCTGAGAGTGAAAAGAGGAACTTTGGAAATATTTATTTATTAACTAATAAATGGTCTTTATTATATTGGTTTATATTCCAAAAAAAATAAAAATAATTTACATCCACCACATTAAAGCAAAAAATTAAAGGCTTATTTACATTACATGAACGCTTAAAATACCACAGGCAGATTAATCATTCTTGGTACATATGCATGTCCTTCAATCTGTTTACTTAATAGAGTCTATCTCTCCTACCGTGTCACTGGTACTGTTGCTAAGAAAAAAGGCTGACATGGTATTATTTCTCAATCGTTCACCGTTGCCAAAGTCTTTTTCAAAGTTTCATTTTATGTTAAATAACCTGAAATCACTGACATTGTCTGACTCTCCTGTGTTGATATTATTTTTAATAAGAAATGCTCTCTTCACAGCTGCTAATTCTGCTCAAAGAAAATTCTGCCAGAGGATATTCTCAATTCTGTTTGTTTCACACCAAAACTGTTTAGTATTAAGGTCTAAAGATTTTCACAGATACTATCTTTTGGCCTAAACTGGTATCCCTTCTTGCACTCTTACCCCCTCCAGTCCATTCACCTTGACACACAGCCCCACAGGGGGTTTTCTTGCCCAATGCAAACCTCATCGTGTCACTTCCCGACTTAAAACTTTTCAATGGCTCCCGCTGCTCCTTGGACATAATCCAAAACCTTAACAGGGAGACCTGGTCCCTTCCAACCTCTCAAATCCTCAAAAGCAGCAGGCCTTCCCTGCCCCAGGGCCTCTGCCTGCTCTGTTCCTTTGGCTCAGAATGCTTTTCTCGGTCGTGGCCACGCTTCACGTCGCAGAGTCTCCTAATGCCCCCAACCTAAGTTACCCCATGGTATTCTCTCCCAAAAAGGACTCCTACTTTTCCTACAGAGTGTTCATCAAAATCTGTATTGACTTATTTGTGTGCTTTTGGAAAGCCCATCGCCACGAGACAGTAAAATCTTCAGGAGTGTGTAGAGATCACTCCTGTTTGATTCACCCCTTCATCTTCAGTCTTTACCCAGCACCTGGCACGGTCCTTGCCACCTTGTGAGCCTTCACTAAATATCTGGTGAATGAACGAATAAAAGACTGAGAAGGAGAAAGTAAGGAGACAAAGGACATTCTGGTTAGCGGAGTCAACTTGTTATCTATGGCCAAAACACCTCACAATCCTAAATCCAACTGTATCATCAACGGTCCCCTCTACAAGGGATGACTCCCTTCAACATATAAACAGTCTGAAAGGGAGACAGAAAAAGACCCCTCTCTTGACCCCACATTCCAATGAATAAACTCCCATTTCTCCAATCCAATTTTATAGGAATACTCAAAAGAGCTGACTATATCTGCGGTCTCCAATTCTTTCCTCCCATCCTCACTTGAACCCGTTCTAATCAGGCCTTTGTCCCCACTGCTGACCTAAAACTGCTCTTGTTAAAGCCACCAATGACTTCCATCTTGAACTATGTGAGGTCTGGATATCTATCCAACCCTCCAACTATCCAACCATCTTGAACTAGCCAGGCACTGAGACAGGCATTTAAAAATGAATTATCCAGGGATGCCCGGGTGGCTCAGTCGGTTAAGCATCCAACTTCAGCTCAGGTCATGATCTCACAGTTTGTGAGTTCGAGCCCCACACCAGACTCTGTGCTGACAGCTCGGAGCCTGGAGCCTGTTTCGGATTCTGTGTGTCTCTCTCTCTCTCTGCTCTTCCCTCCCGCTCATGCTCTGTCTCTCTCCTTCAAAAATAAACATTAAAAAAATTTTAAAAATAAAATAAAAATGAATTATCCATTTAAACTGTTCATCACAGCCACTCTATGAGGCAGGAAGTATTGTTATCTCCAGAGAGAGGTTAACTGAATTCATTTAAGGCTACTCAGGTCAGAAAAAAAAAAAAAAAAAAAAAAAGGCAGTAGAGACCATTTTTATCACATCTACTAGTCAATTCTCAGCTTAATGGACCATCACCCCATGCCAAATTCCAGATGATCCACCCCACTGAGAATAATGCTCCTACAGGATTCCCCATCTCAGTAAATGACAATTCCATCTTCCAAGTCATCCCAGACTTTTCCCTTTCCCTCACACCACATACCCAATCCATCAGCAAATCCTGTTGGCTCAATCCTAAAAATATATCTGAATTCTAACTATTTCTCCCTATATCCACCACCAAAAATGCTCTCTGAGCCTCCTTCACCTCCATCTGGATTACAGCAATAGCCTCCCAGCGGATTCTTCCCTTGCCTCGTTGCAGTTTTCAAAAGGCCAGAGTCCTACTGATTTTAAAAATTCAGATCATAACATTTTCTGCTCAAAACCCACCAAATGCTTCCCTTCCCATTCACAGTAAAAGTCACCATAGTGGCCTACAAGGTCCTTAACTGGCCCCAGAAAACCTCTTGCTTCATCGCTACCAGTCTCTCCCTCATTCACCCGTCTTATCCTACAGCCTTCTCTGCTACTCCTCCAGGATGTGAACACACTCGTGCCAGGGTTGTTGCAGTAGACTGCTGTTCCCTCTCACCGGAATGTGCTTCTTCACAGATATTTGCATGATACGCTCCATCACCTACTACAAACCCTTAATCCAAGTATCAACCTGTCAGGGAGGCCTTCTCTGGCCACTCTATTTCATGTAACACACCTCATCACCACCACTACAACTTTCTATCCACTTACCTTGATTTACTTTTGTTTATACCCATTCATTCATTTATTCATTCGTATCACTCCCACTGGGTACCTCCCTCTCCTCTTTTTTTCACCTTCCCTTGTAGACTTTAAGCTTCTTGAAGGAAGAAACTTTTGTTGGGTCCAATACTGTATCCCTCCAGTGGCAAGAAAATGCTTTGTCACCAATATATACTTACTGAATAAATAAATGGTTGAAAATAAGATTATGGGTAGGCAATCTACCTAAATCTCCAGACCTTACTGTTTTTAACAGAAAGCTCTTGGAGAACACAGACCATGCAGTCACAATCAAATCTTGCAGAGTAACTTGCACCGTATTAGTATAATTTCATCACTTATCATATTTTTCATTGAAATTTTAGTTTTCCCATATTATGAACGTTACAAACTTTAACAGTTAAGTGGAACATTTTAAAAGAAGACATTTGGATCTCAATTACCAATACCAAACTCCTTCAACTTGTACTGCAGCTATCCAACTGCATCCTCCTTTTGGGAGGCTTAAGTTTATCTGGTAACGCTTTGCCTGCGAACGTTGTCTTGAAAGAGTTACTCTGGAGCTCCCACTATTACGTTATTTGCTGCATTATCTGGAAGACCTTGTAGCTATGCAGAGGCCTAAACTGGATGATAGGAAGAACGGTGACTAAGAGTCTAGCTGTGGCTGCTTTCTTTCACAAGGTTCTTCCTTAAACTTCTCTGGTGTACCGACGAATTGCTGGAACACTTTCAGAGACATTTCTCAGCCTACAGCCAAATGATTTCGAGGTTGTTTTCATGAGTCTGCCTGCCTTCCTCCCACTGCCTGCACACATTTCCATCTCTAATCCCCAGACTCCAAGTCTAAGCCTAGTGTAGTTCTTAGTGGACGCTTCATAAAGAATATTTTATCGATGCAGTACTGCTATGTGCTGAACTAAATTTCACAGACAAAACTGGGGCAAGGTGGATTCTGATACTATTAGTCTACTTTTATACCCTGTTCAGCCTTGTCTCATATTACCAAGAAATTCAAAACCATTTGCATTATTTCCTGAATTATCAAAACCGAAAATTTAATGAGAAACTATATGCTTTCAATGTATGTTATTACTGCTTTTCTTAAGTGTCAATGTAAAACAACACTGCTAAAATCAGAATAGATCCTAACATGCCTCTGTATAGATACATACATCTAAATGTGTATAGTAAATGCGTATAGTACATAGATAGGCGTAGATAGGTGTATATATCTATATGAACAGTATATTATATGGATATTATATAGACATAGATGTATATATCTATATGAACAGTATATTATATAGACACTATATAGTATACCATGATAACAATCTAGTATACAGTTTAGAAAAACTGCATATATGCGGCCATTCTCAATAATATGAGAGAATGAAGAATATTTATTAAGTACCTACTGTATGCCAGGCATCTTATCCACATTATCACAAGTAATCCCTATGATATATCGCCTTGTATGGGAGGTATACAGCAGCAGACTTCAAAACCCCTCAAGATGCCTTCCTAAATCCCAGTACCACATCCTCTTACCTACCCAGGTGTGACTCAGTCTTAAGAAGCAGAAATTACTAGTTAAATTTGAGCAGGTAATAATTAACACCCATTTAAGACTGTTTTATCTGGCAAACACATAAAGATCAATCTCAAACCTACAGGACAGGCTATAATGTCTTAAAATTTTTTCAGCTAACTCACTCTGGAAGGCCCAAGGGATACAAGCATTCTTAAAAGAAACTGCACATTCTATAATGACCATACTGAAGGTTTTCATGGTAAAGACAGATAGTTACTTGTACTTGACCCTCAAAGTATTTCAGGCAAAATTTGTTTCTTCCATGTCACATAAGTTGTGAAGTCTTAAATTACTTTCTGTCCTGGAAACATGTTAACGAGTGCAAGCTCCTTGGGGAAAAGACGACTCCACTTCTGTCCTTCATTCTGATGTGAACCAGACTTCTGAGTGGGCAGAAATACAGACCCAGATCTTAAAATGCCATGAAAAATGCTGTGTGCTTCCTTCAACGCTTAAAAGCTTCACATTAATCTACAAAATAAAATATCTCCAATGTAGGTATTTGTTAGAGGGCTTAAGACAGACAAAATAAAATCAGCACCAGGGCTCCTGGGTGGCTCAGCTGGTTGAGTGTCAGACTTCAGCTCAGGTCACGATCTCACAGTTTGTGAGTTCGAGCCCCATGTCAGGCTCTGTACTGACAGCTCAGAGCCTGAAAAGCCTGCTTCAGATTCTGTGTCTCCCTCTCATTCTGCCCCCACCCTGCTTGCTCTCTATCAAAAATAAATAATAAAGATTTAAAAAGTTAAAAAAAAAAATGAAATCAGTACCTCTACAAAGCCACACTGACAACACTTAACATTCTAGAGAAATCTCTAACGGTCCTACTGGCAATCATGATTTTCTAAGCTCCTTCCTTCAACAGAGTTTCAAAAGAACAGAGGTGCTAGATTCTGTGCTCTCAAGAGCCCGTCTGCACCCCCAGCCCAGCGCCAGCGCACGCACCTCCTGAGCCACGGCTGCGTGGCCTCCTCAGCTCTGCTTTCTGGAACCTGATCCACGGGAACTGCACTCCTGGACCTTTTACGTAACTGTGGTTGAAGATATTTTTCACCAGGTTCTTTAAACAAGATTCACGTGATAAATTTCTGCTCGAGTTTAGTTCCAGGAAATGTTTGGTTTCTGCAGATGTTTGTAATGCTTCCGGTTGTCAGTACACGAAAATTATATAATTCTGTGTTTCTTTTTTTCACTTAAGTAGAAAACGTTAAAACCAAACAGATTGCCCAAATTTGCTCAACGCTGACTGACACTTGGGAGTACTTAACCCTCAACTTCTTTTAGTTCAGGTTGGTTTTATTTTTTTAAAAGTTACCCTACCTTTTGGCCTAAAATGGGTATGGTGCAGTAAGTGTTTTCAGAAACAAGAAAAGCTGCAAAATGTAAAATGTAAAAGACGTACATAATGTTGACCTGCTTGTAAGTTCCAGACTAAAATGGAAAAACAAGAAAAACACAGGGATGTTTTTACAGTGAGAAGGTGTAAACGCCTAGAATAAATGCCCCAAAATAAATTCTCTGTTATCCAAACGACACAAAAGATTCCATAAAGAGACAAAACAGCACTCCACCTTCTTGGTTTAAACCCGGTTCACACCAGTTTGTGAACATCCAAATATGCTCTCGGTTAAAATTTCCCTAGCAATACTAAAAAGTCTGACATTTTTACAAATTACTGTAGTAAGAGAGAGCTTCAAACATTACTCTGAAAATTAAAAATGTCTTAGAAGAACGAATTAAACTGGTTTTATGACAAGGATACATTCTAAGTCACTTCATTTGGAAAGCAGTCCAGATTACATGTCTGGATATGATAATCGTCACCAGCCCAGAATGGTTTTTAGCTCCTTCACAAAACTGATGTTCAGTGATAGGTGGCTCCTAATGTATTACTGTATTTATATTCTACCTCCTTTCACAACACATTTGAAACAGTCTATAAAAATGCAGACATTATAATAAAATTATAATTTATAAATATAAAAATTCAGACAAGAAAAAATACCATGCAATTATATAGGCCTGAAAGTTATTTAAATTAAGCCGTAAATTTGGCCCCATACTGTCTGGTTGATAAAGCAAAACAGAAAAACCAATGAACTGCAAAATTCACACTGGCCATGATGGGATGTGGTCCAGAGGAACAGAATTTGTCTTAGTACGCAAAATCTGAGAAATATTTCTCTAGCATATTATCACATAAATAATACACTGGGGTCTTCAATACTGGCCCTGATAGACATCCTAATTGGTTCATCCAGCAGTTTCTTACACTATGTAACATACACAGCAAAAATATAAAGCTCTCTGATAATCTGGATATATATTCAGATGATAAAAAATAAAACCTAAAAAGTATGTCCAACAGAACTTTCTGTGATGTTTGAAAACGTTCTACATCTATACTGTCCAGTATGGTAGCCCACTTGTCACATGTGGTTACTGCACCCTTGAAATGAGGCTAGTGCAACCAAGAAACTAAGATTTTAGTTACATTTAATTTTAATTTTAAGAGCCATATTAGAAAAGCAAGTATCTACCCACTGGACTGCACATTTCTGAAACATTAGTTATCAGACATTTTTCAGTAGCCGAGCCATTCTGGGGTTGGCAAACACAGATGGAATCGAACACGTAAGAAAATAAAGATGGTATCTTATATGTATTTATTTTTATAAGTTCAAATTTACAATATTAATTTATAGGCAATGCGAATATGAGCTTTCTAATCGGTGAAAATTAAAAATGGAAGGTTGTAAGCGAGAGCTGATAAACGCAGATCGGCCCCAGTAAACACTTTCTGTATTTCGTTCGGATGCACTTTGCAGTGCCCACGTGGCACTCCTAACTGCACATTCTGAGCCACCCAATCAGCACAGGCCACACACAGAGCAGCCATCTACTCAGAAAGCCTAAGAAGAAAACACAGCATGCCAGCAGGGCACTTTCACGTTATTTCTCTTCATGGGAGGAGTCTTCCCACGTGGCCAGCCCAGAACTTTGGATTCAGATGACAGCTCAGTGCAAGGAAATGAGAATCCCAGGGTGGGTGTAGAGTCACTCAGGCTTAGAAGTCTTACGTCACAAAGAGAAACCAGTATCTCACATGATGGTCCCAATCGCAGCTTCTAGGGACCCCACAAAGGACATACCCATGTCTGAACGGTGCTCCCAGGGAAGCTCAAAACTCCTGCTTCTAACCAAGAACTTAAGAGTTCATGTATAGTTCCTCCCAGTCCAAATACATTTACCAAGTAAAGGTCACTTTTATCATAAGCAACGTTGCCTAGTAACATAGTTGACTTTCCATTTTTATCAGGATTCAGAGGAACTAAGTAGAAAGTTCATCCGAGGTCAGATATGTACTTACAAAACGAGAAATGGTTTTGTTAATTCTTTACCTTTATGATTTAAAACTATATATGGGCGCCTGGGTGGCTCAGTCGGTTGAGCGTCTGACTTCACCTCAGGTCATGATCTCATGGTTGGTGGGTTCAAGCCCAATGTCGGGCTTTGAGCTGACAGCGCAGAGCCTGCTTCAGAGTCTCTGTCTCCCTTGCCCCTCCCCTGCTCTCTATCAAAAAGAAACATTAAAAAAATTTTAAACTCTGTGTGTGTGTGTGTGTGTGTGTGTGTGTGTGTGTGTGTATGGGCACCTGGATGGCTTCGTTGGTTGAGCACCTGACTCTTGACTTCAGCTCAGGTCATGATCTCATGGTTCATGGGTTCAGGCCCACGTCAGGCTCTATGCTAGCAGTGTGGAGCCTGCTTGGGATTCTCTTTCTCCCCCATCTCTGCCCCTCCCCTGTTCACACTCTCTCATTCTCTCAAAATAATAAGTAAATAAACTTAAAAAAAGACTATATATGTATCCTAGCATATCAAAAATAGGAAAGAACCTGGATAGGAAAGAGCATGTGACTCTTGATCTCAGGATCATGAGTTCAAGCCCCATGTTAGGCATAGAGACTACTAAAATGGGGGGGAAGGGCGCCTCAGTGGCTCAGCTGGTTAAGTGAATGACTCCTGATTTTGGCTCAGCTCATGTTCTCATGGTCATGAGATTGAGCCCCGCATGGGGCTCTACACTGAGCACGGACCTACTTGGGATTCTCTCTCTCCTTCTCTCAAAATAAATAAATAAACATTTTTAAAAAAGGAAAAAATATAAATAAGATAAAAATTTATGTGAGTTGACAAAACTGTCCTTATCTCCCAAGTGTTAATTATTTACATAGAGAATTATGAAGGAAAGCTATTAAAACTGATTTTTAAAAAGTTTATCAATGTTTCTGGAGAGAAGAATCAATATACAAAAGTTAATATAATTCCTACAAGCCAAAAAAGACCACTTTGTAATTTAAATAGGAAAAACTATCATTTAAAATGGTAACTACCAGGGCACCTGGGTAGCTCAGTCAGCTGAGCATCCAACTTTGGCTCAGGTCATGATCTCACAGTTCATGAGTTCGAGCCCCACATCAGGCTCTGTGCTGACAGTTCAGAGCTTGGAGCCTGCTTCAGATTCTGTGTCTCCCTCTCTTTCTCTGCACTTTTTCATTTGCACTCTATCTCTGCCTCTCCCTCTCAAAAATAAACATTAAAAAAATTTTTAATAAAATAAAATGGTAACTACTGCTATAAGCTTTCTAATAATCTAACAAAAAAACTTTAAGAGCTTTATGGAGAAAATTACAGAGTTGAGTAAACAGAGAAATATTTATGGGTGAAGATCTAATAAATATTCCTAAATTGAATTCAATAAAATTCTAATAAAACTTCCCACAGGGCTTTCATGGACCATGTTAAGTTGATCCTAAAATCCATAAGAAAAAAGAGCCAAGAAGAACAGCTTTGACAAATAATAATAAGAAAACAGGCAGCAAACTCGCCCTTCAAAATGTTAAGACTTACATAAAACTACGGTAAGTAAAATGGTACAGACAAATGAAAAAGCAACAGAGAACCCAGAAAAAAACCTCCCATATGTTTGGAAATCTGACATATAATAGCAGTGATACTGCAAATCAGTGGGGCAAGAATGGGTTATTGAACAGTGATGCCTGGACATAGGTCATCTGTAAGGAAATAAAACTAGATCCATGTTGCATACCACCGATAAACATGAAAATAAAACTTTGAAAACTTTTAGAAAAAAAACACCCGTGGGGTAATGCAAGATTTTAAAAATAAGATACAAAATGTTGATAACTATTACTACGTTAAAATTTTTTTTAATTCTAAACAACAAAAGACTGTTTAAACAAAATGCAAATCCAAGCCATGGACTGGGAGAACGTAATGATAACCAACAAAGTGTTCATCTGCAAAAAACACAAAGGACTCCTAAAAACACAAAGCAAACACAAACAACTCAATTTTTTTAAAATGGAACAAGGCACCTAGGTGGCTCAGTTGGGTGTCCGGCTCTTGATTTCATCTCAGGTCGTGGTCTCACGGTCGTGAGATTGAGCCCTGCTTAGGATTCTCTCTCTCCCTCGCTCTGTCCCTCGCAAACCTCTCTCTCAAAATACATAAATAATTTTTTGAAAAATGGAACAAAAAGTGTGAACAGCCAATTAACAGAAAAGAAAATCTAAATGGAAAATAAATATAAGGTGGGGTGCCTGGGTGGCTCAGCCGGTGAAGCATCTGACTTCGGCTCAGGTCTTGATCTCGGGAGCCTGTGACTTCCAGCCCCGCGTCGGGCTCTGTGCTGACAGCTCAGAGCCTGGAGCCTGCTTCAGATTCTGTCTCTGTGTCTCTGCCCTTCCCCTACTCGTGCTCGGTCTCTCTCACAAATATAAACGAAACATTAAAAAAAATTTTTTTTAAGGAAAATAAATAGAAGACATCCAAACTCAGCACAGTGCAATGTAACACTACAGTAAGATACCATTTCACACAAGACTAGCAAAATAGGACACAATAATGAAAGAAAAATTGAACTGATTCAACCACTTTGGAAAGCAATCTGGCAAGAATAAAGGTGAAGCTGCCCATGCCCATAACCAAGAAATTCCCCTCCTGAATATGGACAGTAGGGACACTGGCACGTGTGCAACAGGAGGCATATAAGGAATGTGTGTTAGCACTGCTTGTAACAGCAAAATATTGGAAACAACTCAAACATGAATTAATGGGAGAATGGATAAGCACATGGTGATATCATCTTATTATGAAATACTACATGTATGTAAAAGAATCCAAGACAGTCACATAATCAAACATGGGTGAATGTTCAAAAAAAAAAAAAAAACCACACTAGCTTCCACAAAGCAAAAAAAAATAATCAACAGCATGAAAAGCAACCCACAGAACGGGAGAAAATACTGCATATATGTATCTGATAAGGGGTTATTATCCAAAATACATAAAGAACTTCCACACCCCAACAGCAAAATATCAAGTAATACTCGATTAAAAAACAGCCAAAGCACTTGAAGAGATTCTTCCCCAAAGAAGACAGGTATATAAACAGACGCTCAACGTCATTAATCATGAGGGAAATGTAAATCAAAACCACAATGAGGTACTACCTCACACCTGTCAGAATCGCTGTTAACAACAATAACAAAAACAGAACAGAACAAGTGCGGGCAAGTTATGTGGAGAAACTGGAATCCTTGTGCACTGCTGGTGGAAACGTAAAATGGCACAGCTTCTGTGGAAAACAGTATGTCGGTTCCTCAAAACACTATAAACAGAACTACCATCTGGCAATCTCCACCTCTGGATAGTTATTCAAAAAAAATAAAAGGAGAATCTAGTAGAGATATCCGCACTCCCTTGTCCCCTGCAGCTCTATCCAAGAGGTGGAAACCAACTAAACGTCCATCAGCGGATGAATGGATAAAGAAAAGCTGGCATATACGTACAACGGAGTATTATTCAGCCATAAAAAGAAAGGAGACCTGTCATATGTGACACGGACAAACCTTGAGGCCGTTTTGCTAAGTGAAACAAGCCAGTCACAGAAGGACAAATGCTGCATGACACCACTTGCATAAAAGTAGTCAAACTCATAGAAGCAGAAAGTAGACGGGTGGTTGCCAGGGGGTGGGGGGGAGGAAGAAAAGGGGAATTGCTGTTCACTGAGTACACAGTTTCAGTCATACGAGACAAAGAAGTTCCAGGGCCCCACTGCACAACGTGGTGCTTACAGCTAACAGTAAGACACTGTGCGCTTAGAAATCTGTTAAGACAGAAGGTCTCACGTTATAGCATTTTTGTCCTGATGAAAGAAATGTTAGATGATAAAAGCTGCAGACGGTGACAATATAATATTTAATAGTTTGAAATCATATAAAATAGTGTTATATATATGCCACAGATATATACAACACTAGTAAAAGTGTAAAACGTGTTGAAATGTTGAACACTAAATTCAGGGTAGTGGTTTCTACTAAAGACAAAGAGAAGAGCATGAGATCAAAAATGCTGAACAGAAGACTTCTATCTTGTCTAGGATGTTTTATTACTTAGGAAAAAAAAACTAAAGCAAATACTACAAACTGGAAGGTGATAGCTAGTCAATTTTTCTATATGCTTGAAATATTTTATTATAGAAATAGTTTTTTAAGAACCTAATCCTAACAACGTTTTCTTCCTTTCTATGAGTATGTTTCATCTCCTCCGATAACAAAAGGATAAGCCCATTATTACAGCAAAATTGCATTTGTGTGTGTGCATTCAGTCTCCTCAGAAAAGGGTCCACGGATTTCATCGGAAGGGTCTGTGACGTAAACAAAAATGTTGAGAATCATAAACATAACTGACGATATTTGCCATTTTGCACCAGGCAACAACAACAACAAAAAAAACCCAGAACCAAATCTAAATGAAAGTAAGTCAACATATTTATAATCTTCTTCGTAGTTCTGATTTTGTTTATATGCTATTTCATTTTACATATTTTTGCCATAGAGTTGCCTCAAACCCTCTCTAAAAAAAGGCAAGGTATTAATTAAAAAAAGAAAGAAACCGCCTTGAAAGAATCCTATGGAATGGTAGGTAAGCAAGCACGCAAGAGAACAGTCAGCAGGGACGGACGTAAACAATGACACAGCAGCTCTGGGATGAGAGGTCAAGACAAAATGTTTCCACTGCGAACTTTAACAGGAAAGGCTACAGAAGAGGGTCTCACCCTTTGGGACACAAAAACCAAACCCCTATGGAATATGACAGCAACAGGAGCAGGTCAGAATCTGGGGGTGGGAACCATATTATTTAGGAAATTTCCCCAGGTCATTCTTATACACTTTCTCCCCATCCTCCCACCAAAGCCTCCAATCCCTGCCCCAGCTGAGATCTCTTGGTTAGATGTACTCTTTCAATCTGTTAAACATGTAACAGTTTATTGAGCACCTAGTGTGGGTCACTGTCAGGAAGGGAATGTTTTTATACACTTGCACACTTACAGCTTTCTGGGCAAATTTTACTGAGACCTGGATTAAGGGACAAGCCTTAAAATTTAAAGGATGACTGAGCTGGAGCTTTCTCTGGTGCACTGCGGTGTCCTTAGGAACTAGCCTAATGCCTGGTGACCGGTAAGTTTCTAATGTCTGTATTTATTCATGCTATCCTGAAAGTAGACAAGGAGACAGGGGCAGATCGTTAGTTAACAGCAGTAACGTTGGACTGGAGACTGAGTTTATAACCCCTGGAGAGAGCTCCAGCCCTCACGGAGTTTGCAGTCAAGCATTCGGACACACAAGTCATCTTACCACGCGGTACGGCAAGCCCGTGACAGGTTACAGGGCGTTGTGAGAGGTTAGAGAGATGTGAACGGAGACCTGCAAGATGAGGAGTCAGCCAGACGCCTTCATCTGAAAGGGAGAGAAAATCCCAAACCAACCAAGCTGTATTATCTGCACACAACAAGAAATCCCAAGGAAGGAAGTCTCAATCGTGCCAGCCAGGGCACAAGCTCCAGCTGTCTTCCTACTCCTCCGTCCTTGTGTGACAACTGGTGCTCACTCTGTGCCTGCAACATGGCTGGAGCACAGCCTACGGTGGGCAAGATCTTCCCAGAGAGGAAAAATTTTCCTAAAGCTCTTGTGGGCCAGAACCGGGTTCTGGGCTTACACCAACTAATCAGCTGGCAAGAATGGAAGCTTCTTGATGGCCAGAGGCTGGGGCCCAAGCCCACCTTCCCCAAAGCACGTGGACATGCAAAGACTTTTGAACAAAACTGAAGTTCCATTAGAAAAGAACAGAGCCGGGGCGCCTGGGTGGCTCGGTCGGTTAAGCGTCTGACTTCAGCTCAGGTCATGATCTTGTGGTTTGTGACTTCGAGCCCTGCATCAGGCTCTGTGCTGACAGCTCAGAGCCTGGAGCCTGCTTCCGATTCTGTGTCTCCCTCTCTGCCCCTCCCGTGCTCATGCTCTGTCTCTCTCCATCTCTCAACAATAAGTAAACATTAAAAAAAAGAAAAAGAAAAGAACAGAGTGGTGAAAGGTTGCGGGGAAAGCAACCAGGAGGAGGATGTGCTATAGCCATTAAGTTAGTAGTTCCCTTTTTCAGAATATTATGCTCGCATTAACAGGAGATATAAAGAAATAAAAGACCACCTTGTTCTTCAGCAACCTCATAGACATAAATTTTTTAATTCTAATACACACAAAAAAGCCTAAAAATAAATGCAACTAACATAGAATGAACTAAGTACCACAAGGGCTAGGAGATCAGAGCCATGGAGAGAGATGAGGTTTTGAATTTGCAAGACGCAGTCCTGAAAGAAGAGAATTCTGAAATGACAGAAGTTGATTCGTGTTTAAAGGCACAAAGGTAAAAATTTAGGCGGCAAAAGGTATCTTTGTTTAGCCGGAAGAGAAACTCTGTGGGGAACACAGAAAATGAACAGGCAACCCTAAAGCCCACGAGGGCACAACCCCTGACAGTCTGTCTTGTATTAAAGGCACTCATACATATTCGCTGAATGAATGAGTGAATGAGTGAATGAACGAACAGGCTTGGATTTGAAATCCTGTGTGACCAGAAACTACCAAAGGTTTTAATCGTTGGAGAACTCAAGGGACCAAAACCATTTTTGATAAAAACTCTTGTTGTCAATAAACCGAATGGACTGGAGGAAAATGAGACAAGAAGTCCGATCAATCAGGAAGCTACTGAACTCATCCAGGCATACGGTAAACCAGGGGCTGGGATCAGAGGTTCAAGAACTAAAAATGAGAAGAGCAGTTTTTAAAAGTGGTGGTTATACGCTGAGTATACCTACTTGATTTATAAACCACGTTACAAGCACATAAAGAAGCAGTGTGCATGTGTCAGACTCATGAACTACCGCATTATGAAAAATAAGATAATGAATTTTTAATCGAGTTTGCCTGATCCTGAATTTTAAGTTTTTACAGCATTTCAAGAGGGCTCTTTAGCCTCGGTTTCTTCCTCAAGTCTGACAGGAATGATGCAGGACTAAAACTCCTCCATCAGAATCCCAATCTCTGTGGCCTCCTAGTGCCGGCTGTCTAGCATGACAGCTTCTGTGGCAAACTCTACTTGCTAAAATAATGTGAACTCATTCTCTCGTCTAGTTTTTCCTCCACGTTTACATATGGTAATAACACCACCCCCCAAAACAACATCTCAACGCTACCCACAGCCTTACCAAGTCCGTGACTGAGGTAAGCAAAGTATCTACCGAGCTAAGAGTCATTAGATCGTTCATGCTCATGTGGCCAGCATTATTTTCTTTAACAATCTGTGAGAAGCTGTACTCCCAGGGCTTCTGTTTTACTTTTGTTTGTTTCAAACAAGATTTGAACTGCTGTTTGCTCATCTCGTATATGCCATTTAGTCTAATTTCACTGTTGGTAACTTTAATGGATCCACTCTGCTTCTCCTGGACTATTCACTATAAAAATTAACCAGTGTTTCTACCCATCAAAAAACTTAAGTAAGTCTCCTTAAGCAAAGAATCCCTGATCTTCTGACTGGAATGAGGGTATTTCTAAGTTTATAATGCGTATTTGAGGGGGCTCCTGCTGATAAGCAGTCTTGGTCCCACTCAAACGGGGCCTTACCTCGACCCAGACCCTGAGTCCCACAGGCCCTCCGGGAGGCAGCCGAGATGCTCCAGCCAACCTGAGAAAAGACCGCCGGTCAGCCAGGAAGGCTGTGTGCTGGTGGGCTACACTGCCCGCTAGTGATGTGATCCGCACAGAATCCCCAGGTGTCTGTTTCATGGAACCATAAAGTTGTAGAGGTACAAGCAGTGTAAGTCTTCACATCATCTGGACACTTCATTCTATGAATGACAAAGTATTTTATCGGAAGGGCTAAGCAACTGGCTCAAGGTCACATATCGTAACTACATTTAGACACCTGGGAAACAATTTACAAATGAGTCGGTGATAAATACATAAAATCTAAGAAAACCAACAACAGCCTCCTCTCTAAAAAAAGACAATTATTAACACCAGACGCAACTTTCATGGATTGTATGCCTCAGCTGTGAATAATGTTACCATAGTGATAATAATGTAAACACTGACTCTTACTCGAAATTTAACTATGTGAGAAGGGAGGAGGGCTCTGCACATAGGGTGAGATGCAAAAGAAATATTAAGTCCTCTTCTTCTACCATGAGAAGTCAAAGGTAATGCCTAAGACTGAAAGTTTAAAAGCTGGGAAGAGCAACATACATTTAGAGATTTGGAGGTGAATAACAAGAGAATCAAGTCTTAGAGTTGAACTCCCAAGAGCAGGGAGCTGGGCGGGGATTTTATAAACCAGCCTTGTATAACTCTTGGATTCTAAATTCTAAGCACGTAGAACTAAGATTAAAATTAAATTAAAAAGTGGCCAAGGTGGGGCGCCTGGGTGGCTCCATAGATTAAGCGTCGACTTCGGCTCAGGCCATGATCTCGCGGTTCGTGAGTTCAAGCCCCGCGTTGGGCTCTGTGCTGACAGCTCAGAGCCTGGAGCCTGCTTCGGGTTCTGTGTCTCCCTCTCTCGCTGCTCCTTCCCCACTCGTGCTCTGTCTCTGTCTCTCAACAATAAATAAACATTAAAAAAAATTTTTTTAAGTGGCCAAGGAGACGCTAGAACCTAGGGTTTCTGACTATATAATACTTGTTTTAAAATTATATATATTCTTGGGGCGCCTGGGTGGCGCAGTCGGCTAAGCGTCCGACTTCAGCCAGGTCACGATCTCGCGGTCCGTGGGTTCGAGCCCCGCGTCGGGCTCTGGGCTGATGGCTCAGAGCCTGGAGCCTGTTTCCGATTCTGTGTCTCCCTCTCTCTCTGCCCCTCCCCCGTTCATGCTCTGTCTCTCTCTGTCCCAAAAATAAATAAACGTTGAAAAAAAAATTTTTTTAAATAAAAAAAAATAAAAATAAAAAAAATAAAAATAAATTATATATATTCTTTCCACTTGAATAAAAGAGAGATAGAACACTGATGTTTTATCTGAACAACTTAATTTTTCTATTGTTTTCATTGTGGCTATTGTGTTTTCATTCATGGAAGAAAAAAAATCAAACGTTCACCACTGAACTGGAGACTTATGAACATGTTCCTGAAGCTGAGAAAACACAGGACGAAATGCTTCCCTTCCCTGCAAAGGGTCACTCTGTATTAGAGAAACACACAAATAACCAAAAAGCAAAAAGCAATGAGATAAGTACCCACAATTTAACTGCTCTGTGAGCCCTGGTTTCTTCATTTGTGAAATGCCTCCTCAGGTTTTTGTGAATATTCAGTAATTCAACGCATCTAAAGTTATTAGTGCACTGCCTGCCAGATCGTAAAAAATTTAGACTAAGAAGACACTTACCTGCCTGATTTTGAAATCCACATTCATTCTGTCACATCACATTTCTAAAATAACGCTATTCTTTTCATAAACTAAAAAATTATTTTCCTCCTGGATCTAACTAGTAGCCAGTAAATGAACAAACTGTGATTCATTACATATGCAGACGCAGAATAAATTCTAAGGATAAAAAAAAATCTTTTCTAACTCTTTTTTTCCTTTTCTAGTTCTTTCTAATTATTTACAAATTTCATTTAGAAATAGTCCCCTGTAATGTCTTCTGAGTTAGGCATAACTGAAAGTGAAGTTCTTGCTTTATTAAGAAGTAAAATGTGGCAGTGGACTATTTTTTTTTTTAATTTTTTTTTCAACGTTTATTTATTTTTGGGACAGAGAGAGACAGAGCATGAACGGGGGAGGGGCAGAGAGAGAGGGAGACACAGAATCGGAAACAGGCTCCAGGCTCTGAGCCATCAGCCCAGAACCTGACGCGGGGCTCGAACTCACGGACCGCGAGATTGTGACCTGAGCTGAAGTCGGACGCTTAACCGACTGCGCCACCCAGGCGCCCCTGGACTATTTTCAATAACCGGAAAGTAAATTATTTATCACTAGATGGCACTGTATTGGATAATTTTTTAAAAATTTGTTAGCATGAGATCCACTTTACTTGTCAAGTTAGAAGAATAATTTCTTTTAACAAAAGAAGATGAGTTATATTACTCCTGTCTTATTTCATGGCTTTAAAAATAAAGATGTGATTTAATGGAAAAGAAAACCATGATATAATCAAGTTAATTTTATTTTTAAGCTATCATGATATCTTAACTATTCTGATTATTTTCTAAAAAGTTTTTAATGTTTATTCATTGAGAGACAGAGCGCGAGCAGGAGGGGAGAGGCAGAGAGAGAGGGAGACAAAGAATCCGAAGCAGGCTCCAGGCTCTGAGCTGTCACCAGAGAGCCGGATGCGGGGCTCGAACCCACGAACTGTGAGATCACTATCTGAGCCGAAGCCAGACGCGTAACCAACTGAGCCACACAGGCGTCCCCGACATTTTCTAGGCAGCAATAATTGTGAGTGTCTCTCCTGTTTACGATACAACAGTAAGCATGGGAACGTGCGGTGGGTTGTGCTATGGCAACTTGGTTACGGTGGAACTCCGTTTCCCAGGCTCCCCTTCCATAAATGCTGCTAGGTCAGAGGGGCCAAAAGGGGAAGTTACTTGAGATGTGGAAGGGGGAACTACAGCAGCAGTCACTCTCTGAAATCATGACTCTCTTCTTGGGTAGATGTGGTGACAGACGTGGACACTGGCAGGTTCCGGCGTGCCCTCACACCCCACCCCGCTGGTCCACGTTCAGCTCTTTTTCCCAAATATTGGGCCTACTGACCAACAAGGGCCCAAGACCAATATCAGACACTTGGAAGGAGAAACAGAGGTGGCATTCAAGAAATATGTCATGACTGACGAATGTGTATTTAATTCGAACCGTGCAGTAAACGGATTAAACTCCCCTTCACATGGCAGCTTCAATGTATTGGTAATATTCCATTAACTTACAGAATTATACAACTTTTTGCATATACCAAATATTACACAGTTTTTTAAGAATAAGGCACATCACAGAGCAATCAGTGATATTAAATATTCAGACATTAAAATAAGTTGAGACCACAATGTCTGAGCAAAATAGTGAGCTAAGCAATCCAACTCGACCTCTTCTTTACTACTTCACAGTTTCATGCATTTTGCCTGAAAACCCTCAAACATTCAGAACCACGTATCTTTTTTTTTTTTAATGTTTATTTATTTCTGAGACAGAGAGAGACAGAGCATGAGTGGGGGAGGGGCAGAGAGAGAGGGAGACACAGTCAGAAGCAGGCTCCAGGCTCCGAGCTGTCAGCACAGAGCCCGATGCGAGGCTCGAACTCACGAACCGTGAGATCGTGACCTGAGCCGAAGTTGGTCGATCAACTGACTGAGCCACCCAGGCGCCCCAAGAACCACATATCTTTAATAGTGGGCCAAGCTCCTGAGTTTGAGAGCCAACCACCAAAATGGCTCTTCAGCTGTTTGATACGCAGCGCTGATAAACTACATCTAGTGCTAGAATCCATGACAAGAGTACACAACAGGTTCAGTGACTGTATCCTAAAAAAAACTGATGAGTTAAGTTATCTTCATATTGATGGCAGGCTGATTCAACTCCTTTAACATCTAGGATGTTACCACAAAGTCAATACACAAATTACCACAAAGTTAATAGAAACAGAACATCAAAGAAAATAAGAAATATAGTATGTTGCCAGTCCACTTTTGTGAATAAAAAAATGTAAGATTCTGTGCTCGGTCTCATCACTTCCTGTATGTGCCTCTGGCAATGTTTTCCAGTGTCTTTCGGTCTCAGTCATTGCTTCCACACATGTAACTCCCCAAGTTGTATCTCTAACATTGAACCTCCAGCAAAGTCATAATGCCCTGGACCCATCGGAAAGCATTCTACTCAAATCTGTGTGTGCTCCAAAGTTGACAGGGGCCTTCCTACGTTCTAAATTCTGTGTGGCCACTATCTCTTTAGGGCTCCGGCACTCCTATGAGACAGGGACTATTAGGTCCTGGGGTTGCTGTATACTAGACGTTTAACCTTGGAAGCCTCAAGGAGATTGAGTAGCTTTTCCGAGGTTATCTATCTACCACATGCCAATTCCAGGATCTGAACCTAGGTTGGGTCTGACTGCAGAACCCATCATCTGTCCCATTAGATCAGGTAACTTGAGAAAAATGTCCACCTCTGATGCATTTTAGTATCCACCCAAAGCATGCAGTACACTTGTTTTTAGCATGTGCCCACAGGTGACTAAATATATACTAAGAAAGCCAGCTGACGTGTTGCCTGATATCAAAGAATAATTCTGGCTTCAATGTAAACTAGAGAACACTCTACTAAGTTTTACAAAATTGAACAACAGTGCAGACAATTCCTAGGAGTCCGTCCTCTCTGTCAGGCCACTCTGCTTCTATCCAGATGCAGGCACAGGTTCTGAGGTAAAGAGGGCAGGTGCTTTAGCCTCTGGGCCCCAAATCTAGTCCTTTCAGGTCAAAAGCTTTCTCCTCAGGCACTGGACCCACCACCTAACCACTCAGCTGTCCCCCTTCCAGAGACTTCCTTCTCCTTGAGCATATTCTCAGCCCCACACCTGCTGTACGTGGCGCAGGTTCTCAATCCTTGCTCGAAGTCAGTTTTCACTACAACTCTGCCCATCACCCACTCACCTGACTCAGCAAGAGTCACACAAGTTTTGCTTTAAAAGGATCTTTGCTATATAACTTGAGCATTGTTCTTTCCTTCACATTTGAATAAAATGACACGGCGTGAATGTCTGATGATAGTTTAAGTCCCTGACTTGAGGCAGGCAAATGTGCTCTTTGTCCATGACTTTTACGACGAGAAATTTTTCACTACGATGTTAATTAGTTGTTTTTAAGTTTTATGCAGAGCCTTGATGTAACAGAAGAGATTCCGCACCTCCCAATCACCTGATACTAAAACACTGCATTCAATGTACCACGGACCAGGGCTGTGAAATTTCTAATTCTGTCAATCTTCAAGAAAAAATAAAAAACAAAATGGTCAGAAACAACGATATATCCTGGCTAGCTTGGTATTATCTAGCTGAAGGAAGAATTTAGGGTGTCTTACGTTACTTCCAACTTCCCTGTTTGCATCGTTACTTAGAAAGTAATGGTCCCAGAGAACCGCTTTTCCTTTTGCAGGCCTCCACGATAAGACTGAACCTGGCTTTGGGTACTCTTCCTTCTTTAAACTCATTCCAAAAAGGAGCTTCAGAGAATGACTTTCTAAAGTCAACACAAACTTCAGACTTTGGGTCTAACCATCAATTGGTCACGGAATGCAGATGAAACTCAAAAATTCAGTGGTGCTCCCAAAGCCTTCAGAGCAAAACACTGAACAAAGATGCACAGATAAGCACAGCCTTCAAACACCACAAAAGCTCACTGGCTTATTTCCACAAAGGTCCCAAGTTCTGGAAATAATTGTTCTGTGACTTTTTTTTTTTTTTAATCAGGATCATCCACTCCAACAACCTTGAGATGTCACTATCATCGCTTAGATCTTTAAAGAAAAATATCTTTCACTGGCACAAGACAGAGGATTCAAGAATTCAGAAAAACATTAATAGGTTAAAAAAAAAAAAACCCTTCAGCAAGGCAAATATCAGATTGTGGCTTTTGGCTTCAAATACTGCTTCAAATACTGCAGTCGGATTACTTGAATAATATTTTGTTTTGTGAGATCCTCAAAAATGAATAGTTATGTATTTTCATTTAAAAATTCTTCTCCTCTTCTGTTTGTGGTTAGGACTGAAATATATACAGTCAATAGAAGTATTTTCCTCCAGAGACCTATGCTATCAATCAATCAACTTAGTGCTATAAATTATCTCAGATAAATTCCAAGTTGGATAAATACACCAGACAACATTAACTCACTACATGAAGTCAATTAATTACACGAGTAATTCTCCACTTTTGGCAAATGCTTGATTCTGTTCTTAAAAGCTTAAATATAAAATAGGAATGCTTTAATGCTCATGAGGAGCCTAGTACGTTCACTGAACACCAGGAAAACCTTAAAAAGTACATCTTCGTTAAGTCAAAGCAAAGAGATTAGACTCCTTTAGCATAATATGATTAGATACGGTACTACACAGAGTACTGAAGGGTCGTAAAAAGAGCATGGAGTCTGGTATCAGGATGACCAGGATTTGAATCCTGGGTCAGTTACTTGCCAGCTGTAGGACCTTGTACAAGCTGCTTAAGCTTTCTGAAATTCCACTCGTTCAGCTGCGGAAGGACAGTAACAGCAATATTCACCTCCCAGAGTTGTGGTGATGGCGGATGAGTCACATGAAACTTTTGCAACCAACGCAGCACCCGACACCTGGTAAATGGGATAATGTAATGAATGTGAACTGTCTTCTACCTCCCTTCCCTGTGGAAAACTCACGTCTTGAGACTTCATAATGGTTGTGGAGCAGTTGTGTTCTTGGAAACACGGTGCGTTCAAATCATATTTTAAGAACAGGGAAGGAAATTTTGACATATGCTACAACATGGATAAGGCGTGAAGACATGCTAAGTGAGTAAGCCAGTCACAGAAGGGCAAATGTTGTATGATTCCTCTTACACCAGGTTCCTAGAAGAGTTAAATTCATAGAGACAAAAGGAGAATGGTATCTGCCCAGGGCTGGGGAGGAGGACCAAATGGGGAGTTAGTGTTTCATGGGCACAGAGTTCCAGCTGGGAACGAGGAAAAGGTTCTGGAGATGGATGGTGGTGATGGATGTGCGATACTGTGAATGTACTTAAGGTTAACAGAACTGTACACTTAAAAATAGTTAAATTTTTTTTGTTTAAAATGGCAAGTCTTACATGGATTTTATCACACACACACACAAAAAAAGAATACTGGAAAGTACTTGTTATTTTAAAAAACCTAACAATAGGGGCGCATTAAGTCAGTTACGCATACGACTCTTGATTTTTGGCTCAGGTCATGATCTCACGGTTCAGGAGTGGAGTAGCTGTCAGCGTGCAGCCTGCTTGGGATGCTCTCTCTCTCTCTGCCTCTCCCCTGCTTGTGTGCGCACAAGCACTCTCTCCCTCTCTCTCAAAATAAATAAATAAACTTTTTAAGAAATCTTAAAAAAAAAAAGACCTTACAGTACATTATTTTGAAAAAACAATGATTTAGTAAAATAAACAAACATGTAGTTTACTTGTTCCAGCTCCCAAGATAAAGAGTGTGCTAATGGGAGAAAAGTCAGGTAATGCTACCTTTGGTAGAATAACTTGCTTTCCACTTCAGCCAGGCCCTGGTTGCTGGGCAATGTGCCAGGACCTGTCCCCGGTCAGCTCTTTCTCCATTCCTACAGTGGCTGTTCCAAGCATGTGTAAACACGTTCAGACCACTGCATTATACTTACACTACCTTACACTAGAATTATGATCTTCCCTCTACCCTTTATCTGTAATTAGACTCTTAGTTTTTAATTGCATTAAAAAAAAAGTGGTCTATATTCATTTTCTCTACCCTTTAACACCCACTGCACTTAGTCCCTGGAATGAAGTTTCTAATGCCGGTTATTACAATTTTTCTCATCGAGAGCTTCTGAGTTGGTCAAACCCAATGGCCTCATTTTACTTCTCATCCCAACTTAACCTCTTGGTGGCATTTGATGTTGACTACTTCCCGTTTGGAATCTGTTCTTACATGGCCTTCCCCTGAGTATGCCCTTAAATGTTACAGAGTCCCGGGTCTTTCGCTTGGCCTTTCCTCACTGCTCGGCTAGCTCTCCCTTTGTAATCACACCCTTCCACACACGTGACTCCACACTCTGTATCTTTTGCTCCTCAACTTGGGAGACCATTCCTAACGGTCTGCTAGTTATCACCATTTGGATGTCCCATTCTCAAATGTCCAAAACCCACCCCAACGCTTCCTTTCTACTTTCCCAGCCAGTGGCTGGAGGATTAAAAACCTACAACCACTGTCTATTCTTCCACGCAGGTAGCTCAACAAACAGGTCATAAATCCTGCCTCCCCCACATCATACGCCACACGTTCATTGCCTTCTCTCCACACCTCCACTACAATGCCTTAATCCAGGCCCTTCATCCCGCACACCTGGACTCTTGCACCTGTTTCTTAACCAGTGTATCCACTTAAGTTCTGCCCTTCCCATCCAATTTTCACCCTGCTGCCAGGCATTTTTCTAAAACGCGAATGCGTGCCACTCCTCTGATTTTAAAGCCTTCAATGGCTCCCCGCAGCCAAGAGAGTAAAGACCAGCTACATCATCATTACACATGCGGCTCCTCCTGATCTCACTTCCCGCCACATTCCCATTCCCCAACTCCCGGGAACCTCCACCTTCCTCTCAACTCCTCAGAAAATGATCCTCATACCTTTACAGCTTGGCACATGCTCCTCCTTTTCCACTTGGTGAGCAACCACATACTCAAAGACTCAAGTCAAATGCCAGTCTTCCCAGGACCTCCCCAGGATGAATTAATCACAGGCTTCCAGAGCAGCCTGCGTATGAGGTCTCTCCAGGGACACCCACACAGCACTGCATAATTTGTTTCCTGCTCCCAGCCATCCCTCAATCCTTCTTAGTGGAGCATCTCTACATCAGAAACTCCACCTTACTTATTTTTCAGGCCATCCTGATTTCTTTAAGGCTCAAGTGGTCTATCTCCGTAGCCATGGATCTCCCAACCATCAAAGCTCAGTGACATCACTGCACACTGACGGATGGTGGGGGGTGTGTCTACTACAAAGCATGGGAAATCATTCATTTGTCCATTCAATTAACATTTGTTAGATGGGAAGACATACAGGTGAGTAAGAACTGACCCCTTCCGCTAAGGAACTCCCAGTCTAGTGAAGAAAAGAAACGTGAAACAGATACTCATATAACATGCTGTAGAAGCCCGGTGATGGAGTGATTCCCAAGACTTTCTGGAGAAGGGGCATGGAGGGGACACTTAGCCCGGCAAGTATTGGGCACTGGGAACGGAAGCAGCCGCTGAAGAAAGCTTCTAGGACTGATGGTGCCTAAAACGAGCCTCAGCAAAGATAAGGCAAAGAGGCGAGGACAGGACAAGTGGGAGACGGGAAAAGGAAACTGCATCAATTAACCACACTAACCTTCTGACAGCTGTCCAAGTGCAAATAGTAAAAGTCACGACAATCTTTGCAAATATATCCAGACCCTTAATTGTGAAGACAAACAAATCTTCGCTCTCCTGACACCCCCTTCTCACTCCCTCTTCTTTCCCTGTCCCTCTCTCACACGCCCGACACACAGGAAAAGCTTAATATGTGTAATAAAAAACTTCATGAGGGGCGCCTGGCTGGCTCAGTTGGTGGAGCATACGACTCTTGATCTCGGGGTTGTAGTTTTGAGTTCCACACTGGGTGTAGAGATTCCCTAAAAATAAAATCTTAAAAAAATTTTCATGAAAGAACCTTCATGGCAGTGCTTCTCTGTCCGTGCCTCCTTCAATTGCCCCTTGTTACCTGTGCTGTCCACACCAACGTCTCTCAGACTCCCCTCCCTCCTACGACTTGGGCTCGCTGTCCCCCAGCCCCTTTCGTCTCTCCCCGGCTCACCTTCTATGCATTCTGCAGAGCCAAGTTACATCACTCAGTGCTGCCCTATTTATTCAAAGATGATGTGACTGAGAACAATGCTATCTTTTTTGCTACAAAGAATTGATCAATAATAGTTGTTTTTTTTTTTTTTTTTTCACAGCAAAAAGTCTACTCTTTAATTTGGAATGATGGTTGATAGCTTTTCTGTTTAGTTTCTTGAAGTCTTCAGTGAAACCAAAGTTTTTCTTTTCTTTTTTGTTTTTGAGAGAGCGAGCGAGAGCGCAAGCAGGGAGAGGGATAGAGGGAGAGAGAGAATCTTAAGCAGGTGCACCCTCAGTGCAGATGGGAGTCCAACACGGTTGTGAGATCATGATCTGAGCCAAAATCAAGAGTTAGACACTTAACCCAGGCAACTCCAAAGTTTTTCTTAAAAGAAAAGTAACACTACCAGAAAAAATTAAAATAATAATCATATCATGTAGTGGAGAAAACTCAAATTTACTTTTTTATAGCTTTGTCAGTATTTCACTACACAATTTCTTGGCCCATTAATCTCAAATCCTTACAGAAATCTTGAAATATACTGTCACACCAAGTGATTGTAAGAATATTTTCATGTTTTTGTTGACAAGTATTTCACTAATTTGAAAACTGTACATGTACAGATACTACACTGAATTGTAAAAAATCATTTTCAATTTAGTACTGACATTTGTCAGTTACTAATTTTAACCATATCTAGTACGCATTAACTGCCTGCCTGCAAGTTCAGTTAACAAAACATGAGAAGTAGAATCACTCTCCAAGTTGGGGAGTCAGGGAGAGGAAAAGGGGGATGATCTCAAGTCTGGGATCTGATCTCAGAAGTCATACAAACCAGGGGAAGGAAAAGGAAGGACAAGGAAGGGAGGAGGGCAAGAGCACAGGTGAGAGTAGTTAAAAGCAGCAGGTGAAGTAAAAGAATTCTAGACTAAGCTGACTTCACTCACAGTTTAAGATTCTCTGGACACAAGTGAGGTAAAATCCTACTTCATCCCTCAATCCAAGCACTGAGAACCATTCCAGGGAGGGATGGTGGGGCTAAAGGGAGGCAAGAAGCATGTAACATCTCAAAATCTGCAGGCATGCCAGCCATTCATCCTCCTACCTCGAGCACTTTTTAAAAAGTTAATCATCGAATTAAATGTTATAATCCAATTTCCAAAATTGTTCTACTCCACTTACACTGCTGTCACCTCTAATCATCTCACAGGCAAATGCACTCATTTCAAACACCATTCTCTTCAGATCCTGCGACATCTGAAGTTCTCGCTTCTCCACTTGTTTTGTTGTGCCCACGAACAGGGGCCTCTGTCTCTCATGGGGCAGATCCAGCTGTCTGGCTGGCGGTACTCTGAGCCACGGCCGCCCCGGGGCTTGGTCGCGGCACTCTGGCCTCCCTGCGTACTCCTCCCTTGAGAAATTTAACCATCACTTCTGGGTGACAGATATGAACTCTCCCTCTTCGGATGGACATCTCAACAAGAGCCTGGCTCCCTCAACTGCTTAGCAATGTTGCCTAGAGTGTCTGAAACCAAACAAGTACCCCCTTAAATCTGGCTTCTCTTTCCAGTAACTACATGGGATCCTTATGTAGATCTGAAAGCCCCTAGGGCCACCTCGACTCCCATCTTCCTCTCTGTCCTCATTCTGCTCATCCCTCAGATGGGGTCCCACCTCTCCTTCCTCATCAGCACCTTCCTGCTGGATCACCTCACTCCCATCTACCATTCCTCCCTTTATCTTTCACACTGTCACCAGATTAATCTTCCACTAGATAGGATGGTTTTTTTCAGTGTCAAAATCATACCACCACCCCTCTTCTTCACAACACAGTGTGGTGGTTTCGAAGTGTGTTCCCAGAGTCTTTGACACCCCTCTCCTTAAAACGTGCAACTTAGCACTCCTCCCCCGGAATGTGGGCTGAACTTACTGCTCACTTCTAAGGAGGGGAATGCGGCAAGAGTGCTCCCCGCTCCCAAATCCCAGATGCACAGAAACCGTTAAGAGACAATAAATGTTTACCGGTGTCCAACGCCACTACCATGAGGGGTACTTTGTTACACGGCAATAGATGACCAAGTCAGGAGGCCTCTACTGCCGAGTGGATCAAATCTAAACCCTGGCCACTCAAGGCCTTCCGCGGACCACCCCACTCTACTTTTGAATACAAACACACGGCTTCAGCCCGACACCAGGGACTTCACTGACCTCACAGGTGACGGCAAGATCTTGCTTCTATGTGAGCCTGAGCTATACCCACGTGAAATGTCCTTGATCCTCTCCACTAAACTAAATTCAACACTTCCTCTTAGGCTCCATTCAAAGTCCACCTACCAAAGATATGTCTCTATTTTTTAACGCATACAAATAAATATACATGTGATTCCCAAAACTGTAAGTTATTTAAGGTAGAAATCATAATTCTGCAATGTTTATATTCCCCACACTAATACACACATAGAACTTTTTGTTTAGAATTAACTCTCGTGGAGCTTCTTTCAAAAAAAAAGTTCTGAATGTCCTTTTTTTTTAAGTTTCTTTATTTATTTTAAGAGAGAGAGAAAGGGCAAGTGAGCAGGAGAGCGGCGGAGTGAGAGGGAGAGAGAATCCAAGAAGGAGCTGCACTGTCAGCACAGAGCCCAACATGGGGCTTGAACTCGTGAACCCTGAGATCATGACCTGAGCCGAAACCAAAAGTCAGATGCTTAACCGCCTGAGCCACACAGGCGCCCCAGAATGTCCTTTAACAACTGACATATACAATAAAAGTTTACTTGACTTAGAAAGTGTCACATCGGGGCGCCTCTGGGTAACTCAGTCAGGTGAGCATCTGAATTCAGCTCAGGTCATCATCTCCTGGCTCGGAGTTCCAGCCCCAGAGCGGGCTCGCCGCTGTCAGTGCGTGGACCCTGCTTCAGATCCTCGTCCGTCTCCCCTCCCTACCCCCCCCCTTGTGTGTTCTCTCTCATAAATAAATTTTTTAAAAAGTGTCAAATGATGTGAGAGGATAATGTGGTAGAATATATTACCAAAAAATTCTACATGGCCTAAGAATAAGCAATTCCATTTCTAGGAATCTATTTTACAGATACAGTAACACAAGTGAGCAAAAACATAGGTAGAAATATGTTCTCCACAGAACTATTTGTAATAGGAAAAAATCAGAAGCAACATAAAATACATCAATAGAGAAAAAATTAAATGAAATTAGGGTGCAGTACACTACCATGAACCCATTTTAAAAAACAAAATAAGAGTACACGTACTGACATGACTGTTCAGATCTCCATGATACAGTAAGTGAAAAAAAAAAAACAATTTTCACAGAGAAGATATTTAAGAATAATTTAACAACAAAGGTATAAAACCCATCCAAGAAAAACTTTAAAACATTCCTAAAAGGGCACATACTTTCACACACAGAAAGACATTTCTTATTTGGGCATACAGCACAAGTCAGTATCAAAAATGTCAAGTTGCTATAAATTAATTTATAAATTTAATGCAATCCCCACAAATATACCAATAATTCTTCTAAATGAAGCTAACGATTGATACCGAACTTCATATTAAAAACACACGTGCAAGAACAGTCAGGAAAACACTAAATGCTAGAGGAGAGGACTGGTCCTTACAGACATTAAATTATACCCTGAAGACTCTGTAATTAAAAGTGTGTTGCTGACCCATGAGTAGACAGACAAATCAGTGTGGTAATACAAAAAGTCAAAAACAGACCCAAGTTGAAATGGAACTTTAATACTGTGTGTGATAAAGGGACCATCTAAAAATCACTGGGGCAAAAACTAACTTTTTAATAAATGGTTAAAACAATTGGTTAGCCATCTGGAAAAAGATAAAATTAGACCCATACTTCATACCACGCACAAGAACAGACTCCAAATGAATCAGGGATCTAAATGTAAAACAATGAAGCTATCCAAGTACTACAGGGGAAAAAATGGTGAATCTTCTCTAACGATGATCTAAGGAAAAGAATGTTAACTATGACTCAAAATCAGGTAGACTACAAGAAAAGACTGACAATACGCTTACACCAAAATGTTTAATAAAATCTGCATGACAAGAAAAAAACACCATTAACCAAAGACAATAAATAAAATGAGATAAAGGGCTAATATCATAATATATAAAGAACTCTTGAAATTGAAGAATTAAATACTAGTAACTTGGCAGAAACACGGGCCAAAAACATGATTACACACACACATATACATATGCATACATACCCCTTAAACACAGGAAAAGACGTCCAATTCAATTCGTAAAAGACACAGAAGTTAAAACTACACTGAATTGCTATTGCTCACCCACCACATTGGCAAAAAGTAAACAGTTATGCTTTGGAGAAACAGGGATTCTCACACAGGAAGAATGGAGAAGTGGCCACTTCCAGGGCTGACACGGAGAAAGTACACAAGGACTATTCTGTGCCAGAAAGTAAGGATGTGCCCAAAAATGACAGTGTCAAAAGGGCCTAGGAGACTGCGTGAAGGAGCTCCCACTGGCCAAATCCAGAACAATTTGAGCAACGCAATAAGTGAGGATAATATAAAATAAGAATACAGTAAAAATCCATGAGTCAACACCAATATAAATAAACAAGAGTTAAGGGAACACTCTTCTTTGTGGAAGAAAAAATAAATGAAGAGGGAATGATGGCATTTTTTTTTAATGTTTTTATTTCTTTTTGAAGGAGAGAGAGAGACAGAGCACGAGCGGGGGAGGAGCAGAGAGAGGGGGAGACGCAGAATCTGAAGCAGGCTCCAGGCTCTGAGCTATCAGCACAGAGCCCGACACGGGGCTCGAACTCACTAATCGTTGAGGATCATGACCTGAGCTGAAGTCGGACGCTCCACTGACTGAGCCACCCAGGCGCCCCGGGAATGATGGCATTTTAAATCACCAGTGGGCACCATAAGAATAACCAGTTCAGGCAAGAGTCACCCAAGGATTCTAAAGCCTATGAGTAAAAGTTTGAGGAGTCATTAGGACATTAACTAAAAACATCACTCCACAAGATAGTTATTGTCTGTAAAGAGGGAAAGAGTAGCTTTACGCTGGGCAAACCTAACAGACCGAACCTTAACCAAATAAGCAAAATGAGTATCACCAGCAGTGGGACAGACATCATGTGACTCCAAGTATGACGCACTGAGAAAAACACAATGTCCCTTGTGCAGCATTTCTGCCAGAAGTGCAAAACCTGACTCTAACCAAGAGGAAACTTCAAACAAACCAAAATTGAAGAACATTCTCGAAATAATTGGCTAATACTCTCCAAAAATGTCAATGCCATGAAAGTCAGACAGGGAAACCGTTCCAGATAAAATAAGACTAGATGTAACGTATGATCTGGTAAGGTCTGTACTTAGATAATATTATTACATGAGTGTTAATTTCCTGATTTTTAAAAAGAATAAACTTATTAAGAAGGGGAACAGGTAAGTTGTGGCCCATAACCTGATTCTAAAGATGAGGAAACATCAGACAAACACACAATGAAAAAATTTCTATTAAAAAAAAAAAAAAAAAAAAGGACAGGCATGATTATCTTCTTCAAAAATGTCAATCTAAAAAAAGACAAAAAAATTGTAGAAATATTCCAAATTAAAGGATATAAACAGATACGACAACTAAATACGACATATAACTCTAGACAGGATCTCCTACCACAGGGGGAAAAAATGTTACAAAGGACCTTACTAGGGGGCACCTGGGTGGCTCAGTCGGTTGCACGTCCGACTTGGGCTCAGGTCATGATCTCACAATTCATGAGTTGACACCTGGAGCTGTCAGCGTGAAGCCTGTTTGGGATTATCTCTCTCTGCCTCTCTCTCTGCCCCTCCTCCATTTTCTCTCTCTCAAAATAAATAAACTTTAAGAAAATATATTTTAAAAAGGACCTCATTAGGATAACTGATAAAATCACAATATGTATAGCAGATTAGATGAAACTATTTTAACAACATAAATTTATGAGGTAGTAACTGTATATAACCAAAAATCTCTGTTCTTAGGAAATGCCCACTGAAATAGAGATAAAGGGTCATGCAATATGTAACATCCCAAATGACTCAGAAAAAAAAAATAATACATGTAACACACACATATATACATAAATACAGAGAGCAAGAAAATAGGCACCAAGTGTTAATAGGTGAACTAAAAATAGCTGTTCTTTGCATTATGTTTGGGGGTTTTTGCAACCTTTTAAATTTTTAATGGTCCATCCTCCAAATGAAACTATTCAGAATTATCATAGATTAAAATCAGCATCTTAAAAAAAAAAACTACCCTAAGAGTTAGTGCTTAAATATTTTTTTTTAATTTTTTTTTTCAACGTTTATTTATTTTTGGGACAGAGAGAGACAGAGCATGAACGGGGGAGGGGCAGAGAGAGAGGGAGACACAGAATCGGAAACAGGCTCCAGGCTCTGAGCCATCAGCCCAGAGCCTGACGCGGGGCTCGAACTCACGGACCGCGAGATCGTGACCTGGCTGAAGTCGGACGCTTAACCGACTGCGCCACCCAGGCGCCCCAAATATTTTAACATTAACTACATTTCCTACGTGTTCACTTGGGAGATAAGGGGTCTCAAAATGACCACGCTATATCCTAAGGAAAACACAACTGGAAAGAAGTTGCAATGTGCAAAAGAAATTCTATCATAAGCTAAGATCATAAGCGTCTCCAGAGTCAGGCCACCTGGCTTGGAACTTGGGCTCTAAGCCCCAAGCTTTCCTAAACTTTGATTTTCTCGTCTATGAAGTGGGAATGATAATAGTGCCTATTTCCTAGGGCTATTATGGGATTAATGGAATTACAGAAGAAAAATATTTTAGTAAAATGCCCAACACATGCTAAGCACTCACTATTATTATTATGTCTCCCTTCTGTATTATAATGTACCCGGCATAAATAAGGCTATGGGGCCTTTGGTAACTGATTACAAAGGGAACTGGAAAAGAATTCATCCTGTTCTTATCTAGCACCACACTATACTAAAGAGGCTCTACTTTTAGGCCCCAGTTTTGTTTTGGGTTTGTTGTTGTTGTTGTTGTTGATTTTAGAGAGAGCGAGCAAGCAAGCGCGTGCACACGCGCATGTGCGATTGGCAGAGGGAGAGAGAGAGAGAATCTTTTTTTTTTTTTTTAAGTTATTTATTTTTAAGAGAGAGAGAGAGAGAGAGAATCCCAAGCAACAGCGGAGCTCCATCCCAGGACCGAGACATTGTGAGCCAATATCCAGAGTCTGAGCCACCCAGACTCTGAAGCTTGCGGGGGGGGGGGCGGCGCATATCTTAAGCAAGTATGGAGCCCAACACAGGGCTCGATCCCACAACCCTGGAATCATGATCTGAGCCAAAATCAAAAGCCAGACACTGAACCAACTGAGCCACCCAGGTACCCCAGGCCCCAGTTTCTAAGCAGAATAGCCCCTGGGGTAACAAATAAATGAAAAGTCCTCTATCAAATTCTAATGACTTGATGGAAATAGCAATTGAAAATATCTAATGTGCCCCCCCATCTTATTTCTATGTTCACCAAGTAAAGTTATGATCCAAATGTCATCCTTTCAACAAATTTACAGCTGGCCATAGTACATCTCCCACTGCAAATTAACACATGGAAGTTCAGTCTCCTGTAAGCTTGTTTGGCAGGCTTCATTCAGTCTCACATTCCCCATCAACTCTGAATGAACTAGCAAAATCAGATTTCTTCATCTGCAAAGTCACACCCTAGGTGCCTGATTAAGCAGCCTGGAGTTCCTTTCCTCTTGAAGGCTTGTCCCAGCAATCAGGGGCTTCCCTCCCTGACAGGAATTTAACTACCACTGTTGACAAGTTAACTTTCCAGAAGCATCTATCAGGAGCAGGCTATCTGTCTTTATTAACCACAGGATGCCTAATGGACACTGGGAGCAATTCAACACTCACTAATTAATAAACACTGCCCTTCAAAAGAAAAAGGCACTAAGTACCAATCAATAACTTTGTTAATCATACAACAACAGAAAATAAACTGTGGCTGAGTTAACTCCAAAATTAATTTTAACCTTTCATGCAATGTATTTCAAAACATTGCAAAAAAGTTATTTTTTAAAGATAAGTATCACACAAATTCACTATACGATTCTATAAAAATCATCACATGAAATAATCAAATTGCTATCAAATGGAAAAAATTTACCAATAAAACAGATTTCTGCTATACTCTCAAAAAGGTTGTTAACCTTCATACAATCAGCAATAAAACCCAAGAATCTGCCTTTAAAGAAAAAAGACATTATTCCTAAACACTCATTTTCTCTTAGCAGCTTTTTAAACACACTTCTCTTTTATCATCAAAGGCAGCATATATATATATGCAATGTAAATTACATATATTGTCCTAAAATCAAGAGTCAGACACTTAACCGACTGAGCCACTCGGGAGCCCCTATAAATTCTCTTTCTGACACTCTCCCATGTCTTGTTCTTACTTAAGATTGTATCATGAATAGATCATGAATATATTCAAGAAAATAGTGAACCTCTTTCTATTTCTATGACTATATGTGACTTTTTAAATACGTACAAACCAGTTTGTGTCTTGTCCCACCAGTTCAACACACACTGTGCCAGATAAGTCTTCCTGATTTTAAAAACAAAAATAAATACACATTCCACTCCCAAATTAAAACATTTTGTATATATTTGACCATGTTATTATATCAATGCTAAACTTCTTAGGTGTGATCATTGTAGTGCGGTTATTAGTTATTATTAGAAGAAGGTCCCCTTTAGCAGGTATTTAGAGGTGAAATGTCATGGTATCTGAAACTTATATTCAAGTGGTGATGCAAAACATTATAAATTTACTCACCACATTTGATTCAAAACACACACATAAGTGAGCATGAGGGAAAGCACGGCAAAATGTTAACGACTGTTTCATCTACAAGGATATATGTGTGCTTACGGGACTGTTTTGCTAAAGGTTTCAAGCTTTCAAAATAAAAAGATGGGGTAAAAAGGCTCTGGTACTTTCACAGGGTCTCCTCATTTGCCACTTGAAAACATGCAACAGTCATTTCCTAACACCCAACCCTGGGTCCTAACCTAGCCCGACAGCATCCCTGCACTCTCGGGCAAAAGAATATGCAAATGAGTTCTCTAGGGGTCCTTAACTACCAGGGCTTCAGGCTGCTGCAACTGCATGGCTCCCCAGGGTCTTTCCCTACCGCTGCACTCTTTTCTCTCTCCTGCCTCCACCACTCTTGGGGCACTTAGACGTTCACCCACTCCTTTCACGGCCTATGCATCAGAGACCCAGCTGGAGGGTAAACATCTAGAGGAAGAAGTCTTCACGGATAATTCTTTTGTAATTCCCCTCGCACCCAGCTCGATGTGATGCACAGGAGAGGCGTTCCAAAGTGTTTAACTGAAACAAGGGGTTTCTTTAGGCAAAGCAGAGCATGGTAACTGCTTCTAAGCAATGAGGGAAGGGGATCAGAGTTCACTGTCACACTCCAGCCTCCTCATCTTTCTCTCCAAGGCTTTCAACTCCTCTTATCTTTCCTATCCTTCCAGATTGTCACAACTGTCTTCTCTCTGACACAAACAATGCCAGGTTATCCTACTAAGAATGGAAAAACCTGTTTCACAATCCCAAATAAAGCAACTCTAGAAACCAGAAGAGCCAAATTCTCTTATATCTTATTTACATGACATTACTTTCTAACACCGTAAGAAACTACAAACAATTTGAATAAAGCACCTCTTAGGTATCCACCTATGGAATATCCCATATGGTACCCTTCCACCAGTTTGAAACTAGGAGAGACCTGCCTCTAAATGTTTTTACTTCAGTTAACCAAGATGAAGCTGGAGACACCTGAATACAGAGGCAACCACAATATCCTTAGAAAAGCTGATTCACTGACAAGAAAATACACGAGTGATACCTACCAAAAAAAAGCAGGGTGGGGGGGGGGGGACAGTATCTACTTGAAATAAGACACACACTGAAATCGCGGAAATGCACAACAAGAAAACCTGTGTCTCTTTCATTTTTCTCACCTGAGTACAAGTCACGGTCCTGGAGGGGAGCTTCAAGTACATCCGTCCAAAACCTGGGATCCAGAGAAGTTAATCACCTCATCCAACACCTCATAACTAATAAATTCAAGCCAAGCTAGGTTTAGAATGTGTACATTCTTCTCAGGCTTCTCTGCCCATTTTACCTCGAAATTTCATAAATTAAACTTTTTGTCCAAAAAAGCAGGGTGGATAGTGAAGTGGAACACCTAACTGTGGTCATCTATGCCACTAACCAGCCGTGTAAAATTAAGTAAGCTGCCTTATTTATAAAATAAGAAGAGGCATTCAATCAGCTGTGAAGCCACTGGAACTAGAATACACTCTGATCCCTTGAGGATGGCATAAGTAATCATCGCGTATTTACAACCCATTCGACTGTCACATTTTTTCACCAAACTTTGTTACAGCTTAAGCAATTTTAAAAAAAAATTCTTTTTAACGTCTATTTATTTTTTGAGAAACAGAGCACGAGTGGGGGAGGAGCAGAGTGAGAGGGAGATACAGAATCTGAAGCAGGCTACAGGCTCCAAGCTGTCAGTACAGAGCCTGACGTGGGGCTCGAACTCACCAACCACGAGATCATGACCTGAGCCAAAGTCGGACACTTAACCAACTGAGCCACCCAACTACCCCAAGCTTAAGCAATTTAAAATCATTACGTTAACTCAGACAACATCGCCGTTTACCAACAATTTCATAAATAGAAAGAATCCTGAAGTTCATTATCCGTATGATTACTATTACCTAAATTTTGGCAGAATGTCCTTGAGCACAAAATCTGAACATCCATATGAAATGTATCTCACATAGTATTTTCCATTCAACATAGAATATGCTATATAAACATATGAAACTCTTCAGAGATCGTTTGCATCAGCACAGAATCGTAGAGGAAAACTTGTATTTAGCTCTGGGCTGCCATTAGGTTAAAAAAAAATGCCTACAGTTAACTTCAGGGTGTCACTAGGCTATCCATACCAGGAATGGCAAAGGGAAAGGAGAAAGGAAGAACAGAAGAAACAGAAAAGAACCCAAAGAGGGGGGGAAAAAGGGAAAGAAGTGAAGACAGTAAAGAACACAGGAAGAAAAAAAGAATAAACAAGAAAGAGAGGAATGGCCAAAAATGGCTTGTCAGTATCCCAAGGCCATGGTGTGCCAACATCACACAACACTTTCACATGGATCCCAGACATCTTTAAGCGTTGTTTGTTTGTTTCCTTTGGTTTACTTTTGGACACAAAAGTTGCCCAGAGAGGACATACTTAACTAGGGCCTGCTCCTAGACTCCAGGTCCAGGATTAGGAGGATTCCAATGCATGAAAAGTAACACAGAAAAGTGCTGCAATCCAAAATACACTGGATTTTACCAGGAATATCCAGGACCTGACCTGTTCCTAATTAGTCATCTCCCCAGAGTTTAGATCCCTTAACTCCAAAACAGCACAATGATCCAAAAAGATGTAAGCAAGCAATATGTATATTTATACAACTGCATTTCAGTGCTTTCAAACAACGAGTACCCTGCAAAAACAAGAACGAAACGCAGTAAGGAGGAGGGCGTTTCCAGTCCCTCTCGGGGTCCCACTGCCAATGTCCTCTAAAACTGCTGGGCCCTTCCTGGGGTTAAGGGGCTGGGACCATGAGACACAGAATGAGCCCAGGATAAGCCAGGACACCACCATCACCACCACTTTCCCATCCCCACCCCACACACATAGGAGCAAATGTTCTTCAGCTATGGGGAGTCATTTCTTATCTGGATAAACATTTTAAAAATCTTTTTAAAGCAAATCTGTTGTTGGGATATTTCTGTTGTTTACAATCGCAAATGATCTGCTACTACTGAAAAATATTCTGTAGCTGATATGAAAGGACTGAACAGCATGTTGATTCACTAAGCCTACAAAGTCTTTGTTCCAAACTACTAGCTAGGTAGTAACAAATATAAATGGCAAAGAGCAAACTCCTATGTTCCCTTTCAGAAGAATTAAATTTGTAGCAGAAAGAATTTTAATTTTGAACCCTTTAAGAGTGGGAGAAAAACAGGATTTTTATACCTTTTGTCATGAAAATAGGAGAAGCTTATAAACACAGCAACCACGGTTAACTGTTCACAAACCAACTAAAAGGCATAATCAACTAGACCACAGATTTTAAAGATAAAGTCCAAAGAAAGCCTATGAATAGCATTCTATTTAAAAATACTTTTCACTTGGGGTGCCTGGGGGGCTCAGTCAGGTGAGCATCCGACTCTTGATTTCAGCTCAGGTCTGATCTCAAGGTCATGAGACGGCGCCCCGTGTGGGGCTCTGCGCTCACAGTGTGAAGCCTACTTGGGATTCTCTCTCTCCCTCTCTCTGTGCCCCTCCCCCGTGTATGTGCATGCACTCTCGCTCTCTCAAAAAAATAAATGAACTTAAAAGAAAATACTTTTCACTTGTTGCTACCAAATACTTGCATCCTCGGGCAGTAATCCCTAAAATTCAAAGAGTCCTCACAAATTCCTTTGGGATACAGCCTCTAAGAATTAGGTACCATACAATTTTGAAAAACTAAAAAAGTAGGAAAAGCTGAAGGAATATGAACAACACTGAAGACAAAGCTGAGTAAGTAAGTGTTCCTAGCACAGCAATGATTAATCTCTCTGGAAACATAAAGAAACAAAAAAGATAATCATAGATTTTTAGAAAATGGACAATACGTGCAATGAATGCACGATACATCAATACGAAAGCAGAAAGCAAAACAATTGTCAGTGGCCTTGACAATGAACAGATAAGTAGCTTGGCGTAGCTGTGAACATTACAGAAAGATTCAGTACTAACAAAAATTCCCCTAGAACTAGGAAACAGGCACTCAAGGTCACAGACCACGTATAATTTTGCAAGAGAAAACCTGTGAGGTAGCATTTTTTTAATAAGCTGTTCAAGAATTAACAGAAGAATTAAGCAGGTTCCCAGAAACTCCCCTAATGAACCATCAATGAAAAAAGATGTCTTTAGAAGCAGAATGCCACCACCATGGAGATGAGAAGTGGCAAAATCTTCCAGATCGGGGTCAACAACCTTTCCAAAGTGGAGTGTTCAGGTTCAGTTTTCAGGTCTTCTGCTGTAGATGGCACAAGAATGGAGAAGGGTGCCCTGAGGCTCCTCCCTGGCTTCTGAAGGAAAAAGAAGGCCGGCCACACCGCAGGCAGTCTGAAATAAGGAGTCCCGGATCCTGCTCCTGGGATTGAGCAGCAACACCCCTACACTGAGACCCCAGTCTTGAGTAACACGTACCTTTCAGAAAGCTGAAGTATTCCTGCGAGGGTGAATAAACTCAATCACGACATTGTAGGGCCAGACACACCTCACTCCACCAAGCCCCCGTTTTCCAGATGACAGCCTATGCCACAGAGTTGGACATTCTCCCCCACGGTTCCGTAGCAAGTGGGAACTAGGATCCCGCGGGAAGAACACGAAGCACTTAGCAGAGCATCCCAAGGGGCACGTACCCACTAATCGTTCTTATAGTTACTGACACTACTCTACCTTAATACCCTTTCCACCAAACTAAATAAAATCGGCCACAGCACAAGGAGAGAACTGGCAGGGAAAAGAAGAAGAGAAACACGTGGAGGCAGGATCATGAAGGAAATCCACAGATGGGGGGGGCTTTGGCCGACCAGAAGTCAGCCTGAGAAGCCAGATGCCTAACTAAGAAAAGAAGTGACACAAGTTGGAAGAGAGGAAACTGAAGACATGTGACAAGGGCAAAGACGATGTTGCCCGGTGCTAATGTGATTAAATACAAGAAAAACACTAAGTGTCTTAACTCCCCGAAGCACAGGAGGCTTTTAAAAGATGCTGAGGAAGGGGAAGGCGGGAGGTAACACAGCAGCACACCCCGCCTCCCGCTGCTGAGTGAAAACTGGTCCGAGGGCCATCCCCAGCACTCCTGTCATACAGAGACTGCCAACCCCAGCCTCAAACTCGCAAGTCCAAAGAATTCAAACCAGTGTCACAGATTTAGTTCCAAAGATTATGTCACAGATGTTGGAGTCAAGAAATGACGAGCAGCAAGTCACATGTGGTCCTTTTCAAAGAAATAAACAGTACATCAAAATCTAAGGCCCTTTCCTTGAAATGCAGTCTAAATAAAATCAATTATATGGATGCTGACTCAACTTTAAGATTTAAGGTTCAATCATTTTATAAAAGCAGTTAGAAAACCGAGAATTTCAAGATAAAATTAACACCAGCAGACGTGAAAAGCAGTGAGATCTCATGGCCTCCGCCCAGATTTGTGGCCTGTGCTACACAAATGATTTGCTTCCTAATCCGTAAAACACATCCAATAATAAACACTGTGTGTGCCTTCCAGGAATTTGATTTAAACAAGTTAATGATCATAAAGCAATCTAAAAAAAAGTAAGCACTGTATGGATCTTGGGCATAACGTTGGAAAGGCATGCGAGAGAAGTCAAATAATAGCATCTGGTGGTATCTTGAAGCATTCACTGGAAATTAAAAGGAAAACTCATTAAGTTATTTTCTAACAAAGAACCCTGTGCTATTAACTAGTCTTGACATACACACCGTTTTAGAACATTTAAAAAACTTAAAACCTTTCATTTCTACCCTGCCATCCCCTACACCTCACCCATTTCTTTTTTATTTCCTTGCTCTCAGGTAAGATTTTTCCCTTAAAAACTCTTGCTATCCTGGGGTACCTGAGTGGCGCAGTGGCTGGGCATCCGACTTCAGCTCAAGTCATGATCTCCCAGTTCGTGGGTTCGAGCCCCGCGTCGGGCTCTGTGCTGACAGCTTGGAACCTGGGGCCTGTTTCGGATTCTGTGTCTCCCTCTCTCTCCACCCCTCCCCTGTTCACACTCTGTCTCTGTCTCAAGAAAAAATAAACATTAAAAAAAATTAAAAAAAAAAATTCTTGCGATCCTTTCTTCTCCCATAAATTCACTCACATTAGAATGTACTGTCAATCCTCACTTCAACTCACCTCAGACTGTGAGTCCATCTGGCTCTTGGCACCTGGGAGTCTAGTTTAACATGGAGTATTTCCAGAGCACAACCTGTCAGAATGCCTTAGAATCGCCACCAACCCCTCCCCAAAGCCCCTTCACTACTTCCCCCTACCACCACCACCACCACAAAAATAAACACACACTCTGGGTAAGAACAGTACACGTGACCTGCAAGGGCCGCTTTATGACATCTCCCGGCTCCACAGCCGTCCTACCAGATTTTAGCCCGAAACGCTCCTCATTTACAAACTGCAGAGCCTCCGCTGTTCCCCAAAGTCCTCAAGACAGGGAATGGCCATGCCGTGACAACTTACTCTTAATCCCCTAACGAGCATCTCCTTCCTGTAGCCGTAACTCTTCTGCTAAAGCAGTTAACTTGGAAGGATGTCCAGGTTAATGCTATCCATCTACCAAGAACCCAAACTCACAGAGTTTTAACTAGGAAAGGAGCTTTGTCTCATAAACACCATTTTATTTAGTGAGCTCCCAATTATGTAATGTGCTCCATCATATCCTGGAGCTATTATAAGTTGCTTGGTTATATTTGATAGAACATTCAGGTTTAAGAAACAGAGAACAGTGTTGTCTTTTAACAACATCGGAAATATTTCAGTATAATTTAACTGGGGACCTTGACTACTGGGTGAGAATACCCAATCTAAATTTGAACAGATCCAAAGATTTTGCAAAATACCTGAATTCTCATAAAATTAAATTAATCCATTTTAAACTTTTACAACTCAGGCTGCCATCCAGCAATCTTTAAAGGACACGATACTGCAGAATTCAAAGGACAGGTGCCTAACACTTGAAAAACGAAGAAACAGGCCCAAGATTATACAACTTAACAAAAGATGATCTGATCCAGTGGTTCTCAAAATGTAGTCCCAACCAGCAGCAGCATCTCCTAGAAACTTGCAAAAACTACAGATCGTGAGGCCCACCCTAGACCTGCTGAGTCAGAAACTCTGGGCCGGGGGTCCGACAATCTGGGTTTAACAAGCCCTGGGTGAGCCTAACGCACGCTGTCTGGGAACCAGTGATCCAATCCACCCACCCCAGTGAGGAGAAAGAAATGAAACCAGTTAACTTCCCTCAATTATTATACCAAGTTAGTGACCGACGTCACTAGGGACAGTTCTCAATAAACCTGAAATGATTCTTTAACTACACACCTGAATCCGAAGTGGTCCCACAGGATCTTCTAGACAAATACATCCATCTTGACCTACTGCAATATGAATTCTTTTATTATTGCTACATGGTTAAACACATATAAATTCTTTTATCTAGAATAATTTACATTTAGTGCCTTTAAAAAAAAAAAAACCCTTCATGTTACTGACCTCTACACAACTCAACTCTCACAGTCCTTTATATTTAATTGATTGCTTGGGTTAACTTTTGTTGCTGACAGGAGAGGTTAGCTTTGTCTTGTTATAGTTGTGTTTTGGTTTTGGTTTTAAGGGTCCCCAAATTTATGGGACACGTGGTTAACAGTTTTGGGGCTTCCCCCCACTACCACTGACATCAAAGAAGCGCACACCAAATGTGTGTAAAGAGCCATGGATTAAGAGGCCAGAAATCACTAAAGGGAAAGTTGCCCCCCCCCCCCCCCCCCCCCCCCCCCCGAAAAATGCACTTCATGTTTTATCTTGGAATGTATCACGTGATCTTTTCTAAATGATAGATTTGCATTTTCAAATATATTTTACTTACTCTAGTATAAAATTAGTTTTCATTTGTGGAACACATAGTGGCAGAAAAATAGGAAGCTAGCCTGCGTCCTAGGCATGAGGACGAGCCTGTAACCCAGCCACACCTCACACCACGAGGAAGGGAAGTCTGAGGCACAGCGGTGACAGCAGCTTGTGCACCACCTTCGACAAGCACCAGACCACATATCGGGCTCCGTCATCAACTCCCCAATACAGCACCCACCACATGAAATGGAATCTACAATTGTGGGCCTTGGGGCTCTCGTTCTGAACAGATGTTTGATGTATATAGTACCTTTCGACATAAATATTTCAAAGCCTGGTAGTGGTTATCTGCACAACCTAAACATCTGTTTCTATTTACGTTTTTAAATATTCCCTTTGAGAAATTTATAACTTGGGTGTTAGGATTACCACAGACTGAGATTTAGAGATTTAAGAAATAAATGCTTCCGTTCCTGTTTCTCATGTTGAAGCTCTTTTCTCCATGTCATGCCATACTAGATGTATTTTCAGAGCTGTTTTCAGACTCTATTAACATACATAATTACCTTCAACTTTACAAACCAAATTTTCTAACATAGCTCAGTGCCATGAGTTTATTTCACTGAAAAAGAATCGGGGACGAGTACATAAGGCAATAGAAGTAACTACTTCAATCTGACTTACGCTTCCAACTCTCTCTGTATGACCTGACCACCAATCTTCTCGTGACTTTACTTCTGTGTTATCAATAAAGGATCACAAGTCCTGCTACATACCTTACAGGGAAGAAATCAAAGTCACTGAGTGAACAATAACGTCCTGGGAAAGACTGCGTTCCTTGGAAGAACCATAAATACGGTGTAGTTACTGGTACTCAGCCTCTTGTTCAGCTCTATACACGTACCTTCTGAAGCCACATTAGAGGGGTTAACCTACTTGAACATTCATCCATTGGACAACTAATTATAAACGCTTGGTATGTGTCAGATACTGCATGAGGCACCAGGGATACAAGGGTCAGCAGGACAAACACAGTGCCTGCTTTTCACAACACATCTTAGAGAAGTAATGATTATGCTTATGGGACTTTCATTCAGTTTACAGGTCAAGGGCTCAAATCCCTTTGACTTGTAGCTACTCATAATTACAACTATTCATAATCACTCCACTCTGCTCCTAAAAAAAGGGAGATGACATGAATTACATGGAAAGTTCCCAGAACACACAGACAAATGCTCTATAATACGAAGACCTCATATAGGTCGAAAATATCACCTAGTAAACACCTTATCATCTATGAACGAGAAGCACAGTGTTAGGCCCTAGGAAATGAATCAAGATTTTTCTTGTAAAGGCAGAATAACTTCAGCCTAAACGTTTACCTGTCAAGTACCAGACTTAACCATAAGCGAATCCTCCGTAGCTGTGCTGTCCAATACCTTTGCCCCCAGCTAGTGGTGGCTCTTTACGCTGAAATCAACTAGAAATCCGTTCCTATGTCACACTAGCCACATTTAAACTCTTCAAGTGGCTAGTGGCTATTACTTGAAGTCATTTAAATATATCAGTAAAATTCATGTCTATGGTCTCAGAAAGCTCTACGGGATAATGCTGCTCTATAAATACCCCGGTAATACTAAATCTAAAAATTACAGTGTAATGAAAAGTGATTAAGCATCTATACTCTGCTATGGCACATAAAATACGTCCATCTGTAACAGAGTGCCCTTTCTTCTTTCCTAAACAGGCTGAAAAGTGAGGATGTTGAGCATCCGTCCCAGTTTACAGGAGTAACCAAGAAAATTCACGCGGTCCAGTTAGCCAACTGGGAATGAAACTCGGAAACAAGTGAAAATTGATTACATTTTGCTCCTTCGGTTCTGTTCCTTTCACAAGAACGTGTCCATAGTATTCCGTATTCTCTGTTCAAGGATGTGTGCTTTGAGCCTAATAAGCTAGCAGCAGAGGAGATGAAGACATTTAAGAATGAGGATGGGTGACAGAGGCGAACACCACGTATAACGCAACACAAATTCAATTCAGACCCACACAATAAACTTACATGCCTACTGTGTCCCAGTGATATACAAAGAATCACCATTAGCACCTTTGACAAGCTGGATTTAGTCAGAGTGTCTAACATGTAAACAAAAATACCCTGTGTTGTAAAACATGCAGCAACACAGATACATACAGAACACAGCGGTGACACAGGGAGGGTATTTAAATGTTTTCTGAGCAGAAACCAGGGGAAATTTGGAACCAGGTCCTCAAGAAGCAGAGGAACAACCTGTGCAGAGCTGTGCAAATGAACCACAACTGGTTAGGCAATGCTGGAGAAAAGTGTTCTTGGTGGCTTAAGAAGGACAGGGATGACAGGAGAAGGAGAGAGATCATTTCCATGCCAGACCCATGACACTCATATTTGTGTCCGGCTTGCCTCAGTGGGTCTATAAACTTTTCTAACCCAAACTGCACGCCACATGAAAACCAATCCCTAAAACTTGATAATATGCCCATGTCTGCTTTACAGCTAACAAATACTAGACAGCAGTCATTAGTAAGAACCGAAGGGGCTTATTGTGGCTGCTCATGTAAATCCTTAGAAAATATCTGCACCTTCCAGACTCTTCACTTCACAAACGCTGTGTTCAAGGCTCAAAACAAAAACAAAACAAAAAACTTCCACAGAATCTGTTCTCTTCCCATTACCCGGATCCCTCTCTCTACACAATAAACTTCATGTAAATATTAGTAGCCTATAGGCCTTAACGAATTCACCAAGTGATTCTCCCCTATCCCCCGGACAATACCAGTAATACTTCGTAGATAAAAAATATATATAAACATACGCACATACACTCGCGGGATCGTGGGCAAACATGTAAGTATTCCTATTCACTCAAATCCATGGCCCTTAGGTCAAGGTGTTATTTCAGATGCAGCATATGCAATGGTCTAAAGCATGAGGTCTGGAGTCAGCCTCCCCGGGTACTAATCAGGTATCATCACTGACCAACTCTTACCTCTCCTCGTGAATTTCAATTTCCCAGCTGTAAAATGGGGACGACAATGTTTCATCAAATATCCATACCCGCGTCGCCACAGTGCAGGCAGTGACCCATCTAGTGTTAATACGTGTTAGCTAAGCTATTTTTACTATTTCCTCCCTACAGATCGTTTCACAAACATCTATGCCATCAAGCCGGCGACCTCTGTAAGTTCTCGCCCCTCACTGTACATCAAACACACGGAGAAAGGTTTTTTTCTAAATACTCTATCGTCCAAGCCCTATTTGGATTTGGGGTCAATCAGTCTGGGATTGGGCCACGCATAGAAGTCTTTCTCAAGTTGTTTATAACTTGCAGCCAGGATTAAGCACGACATACAGGTCTCTACGTGCCCGCAGAAAATACACACGCCGGTAAGGTCTGCTCCATCTTGGACCGAACCAGCGCACGCCGGGCCCCCGCCCGGATGGATGAGGCTCGCCTAGATGCCGTGACGACGAACTAGAAGTGCGGTGGGATTCACACCCACGTCCGAATACGGCTTACCGAGCATCAACTCCCACGAACCCCACCAGATGCTGCCTCGACACCCTGCACCACCGGGATCTGCCGGGGGCACACGCCCCCTCGCCCCTAGCCCCGCGGCAGGCCCTCCGGACGCGTGCGTCACCGCGCCCTCGCCTCCCGCGCCCCAGCCCCCTCCCGCCCCTGGCACGTGACTCGACACGCGCCAGCTGCACGCGGGCTCCATCAAAACAAAAACAGAGGAGGCCGGCCGGCGGGGCGGCGGGGGCGCGCGGGGGCGGCGGGGAGCGGGCGCGCCCCCGCCGCCACTGGCCGGCGCCGCGGCCGCGCCTCCTCCGCTCCGGGCGCCGCCGGCCGCGCGCCCCGGCAGGCCGGGGGCGGGAGGGCAGAGGGCGCCACCCTGTTTACAGCCCTCGCTCGTGGCCGGGGACCCCGCCCGGAAACGGTCTCCCGGGAGAGGGCCGTGAAGTGCGCACCCACCCGCGCCCGGGACGCCGGCCCGGCGGGGAAGGCGCCCGGCTCCGGCCGCCGCTCGGAATAAAACGGTCGCCTCGGCTCCGGGGCCGGGCCCGCGCGAGTCTCCGCTCCTCCGCGCTCCACCGCCCACGGCTGTTTCGTGTCCGCCCCCGGCACCACTGTGCTACGCACTTCACTCCCATCTCTCGGCTCCGGCGCTTCCGCAGACCACCCTCACGTGGCCAGGCACTCCCCCGCGACAAGGGCTGCGGACCCTCGCGCACTTCGGGACCCTGCGCCTGCTCCCACCCCGCGGGACGTCACCCCTGTCAGACCACCGAGCCCGCACTCCGCCCGGGCGGGGGGGGGGGTGGCCACAAGCTGTCAAAAGCCTAGTTTTCCACATGACGAAGCTCACCCTCACCCTTAGACATCCCCACTCACCCTTCAGCCTAGCTTCGAGCTGAATCCGTATTTAAAACAGGAGGGGCGGGGTGGAACGTCTTGATTTTTCTCCCTAATTTGCAAAAAAAAAAAAAAAAAAATTAAGACGCAGCTCTGTCCATCCACGTCGTCCCACCAAATGCAAGACTTGCAAAATAGAAATGCCCACCACACACCTGCTACGCAACCAGCCCTCTGGAAGCCCGGAGACCCACCCAGCCCGCCTGCAGGAACCTGCGCCTGGGGTGGGGTGGGGTGGGGTGGGGTGGGAGCGAGACCGTCCGGTCCCCGAAAGTAAGAGGGAGGGAGTGGGGCAAGCACCCCCTCGCCCCGCCCGGGAGCGCCGACCTCCCGTCCCCCAGGCCCAGAGCGATCCCAAGACACCCTCCATCCCTCCCGGCGAAAAGGAGGAGGTAGCCCCAGGCCCGAGTGCCAGGGGTGTTTTTCCCTTTCTGAACCCAGACGCCGCGTCCTCCATAAGTACCCTCCCCCTCGCCGCCTGACTTCTAGTCGACAGCAAAGGTGGGGTAGGTGGGAGAAACCAGCGAGCGCTCTCCAGATTCGGGATGTTGGTTTCCGCGGAGCGAAGAGGTGGGATCTCGAAATGGAAACAGTCTCCCCCTCCCTCCCCCCCTCCTCCTCCTCCTCCTCCTCCTCTTCTGTTTACCTCAAGTTTGAATTTTATCTGCGCAACATTAGCTGGAATGCGGACATTGAAAACACACACACACACACACACACACTCGCTCTCTCTCTCTCTCTCTCTCTCAACCCGGCAGCGGCTCCGGAGGAGCCATGTGGCATCAAGCCACCTCAAAGGGGAAAAAAGTGCTCTTAGCAACACAAACATGGCGAAACCGCCTCGGCATTCCCGGCCAACGCCACAACCCCTACCTTCCCTCGCCCCGCTCCCGAACATCCCGGCCGTGACCTGCCGCCCCTTCCGGGGGGAGGCCAGGGGCCCCGGGGAGTCCGAGGGTGGGACCGCCGGGCGTGCGAAAGAGGAAATAACAGTCCACAGTGGAAATGTTTCTGCTGGACCATCCGACCCGTCCGCCTCGTCAGGAGCGAGGGGACGCCCCGTTCACCTCGGGAGGGCTAAACGGGGAACAAAATTCCCACCCCAAAGTCCCGCTGGGCCGGCTCTCCCCACCCTCCACAACTTACCTTGGGGCGGAACGCACGCTGCCGCTAGAATCCCTTTCTCTTTCCTCCTTCCAGAGCCAGACGCGAGGAGGAAAATGATGCGCATGTATATTTGTAGAGCATATTCTTCTAGAATTTCCCTTTGATCGTCACGAGGAGCGATGGAGGCTCCGGAGACAGGTGCGGCGGTGGCCGAGGCTGCCGGCTAAAAGTTGTTCTCTCCGCGGTGGGCGGCGGGGTCCCCGGGCCGGGGCTGAGGACCCCGTCTCCCTGCCCCCCCTCCCCCCCGGCGTCGCCCACTTCTCGCTGGCTGCTGCGTGCGGCTCGGCTGCAGGGGAGGTGGCGTAGTTTCTCTTCCTCCCACCTCTTCTCACTCACTTGTTTTCGTAGCCGTGGGCTCCCCTAATGCTTTCCTCTCCACAATGTTGTTTCATTATATCATGTCCATCATGTGACACCGGAGAGGCCTCTCTATGGAAACTTAAAGGGGCTCCCACGTGACTGCAGCAGCAACAACAGCAGCAGCGGCTGGAGTGGCCGCGGCCGCAGCGTTCCTACCACCACCCACCGGGAGCCCCTCGCAGCATCCCGAAGGGGCTTCTGGCGCTGCAGGAGCCCAGATAAGGGAGCCACAGCATCCGGGAGCTGTGGCGTCTGTGCGTGCGTGTAGCCTTTGCTCGTTACATAGGAAACCGAACAGAAGGAGCGTCTTCAAATCCTTTCCTACAGTCGCAAAACCCACGCTCTGCTAAAATGACATTTCGTGGCTCCTACTTGATTTTCCCCAAGAGCAATGAGTTTTCTATCAGGTCTGATTAATTTTGTACCAAGTCAAGAAGAAAAACTGGATTCGTCTCTCTGCGAGTTCAGCCAGCTCTTGGGTAGAACAGAAATGACAAAACAATAATAACAGAAATAGAATCAGGCATCTGATACATAATTACCATCACCACCAGCTTTAAAGCTTTCTGGAATTACATTCCTCCGGTAACTGTTGATGATGCTTGCAGGAGGCTAAATGCAATGCAGTTTTTCTCTTCCGCAGCTATATTAGGGCTTTGTTGCTGACAACAGTAAAAACTTGTTTGTGTCAGGAAGTGAGGTACGTAGATGTGACCTGGAAGGTACAAACAAAACCAAAGTGGCAGTGTTTGCATTAGTTTTCTGACCACATTGTTTCAAATGGTGAGAAGCAGCTGGTTTGCTGTAAAATGCTAGTAGCGTGTGTTTTGGTAGGAAATAAAATCATCAGAAAAACATATGTTTCCCTTAATCATACTGTACATGCTAGACCCTCGAAATTACACGTGTGTGTATGTGTGTGTGTGTGTGTGTGTGTGTGTGTGTACGTATGTGTGTGTACGTGAGTATAGAAAGAAAAAGAGCAGGTGCATTTTTAGGATAGTTGCAGCCAATAATTTTGTCATCATTTCCAGTGCATTTAACTGAAACATTTAACAAACACTCTGAAATACTTATTCAAATCCAGTGCTGTGTGGAAACTGTAACATCAGTTTTGAGTGCCCTCGGGATTACTGAATCACCACCCCTTTATGCGCTTATGCCTTAAATCCCAAATCTCTGCCTTAAAGTTTTTGTGGACCATGGAAATCCTGTGCTGTAAATCTGAGCTAAACAGCTACTTCTATGCTTTAGTTCATGCTGTTCCATTTATAAGGAAAACTCCCTGTTTGTACTGGCGGAATTACGAAAAACTTCTCAGGAAACTAAAGGGTGGGATGTAAGATCACCCGTTCTTTTGGCTTTGCCTCGACTCTCTCTCTCTTTCCACCTCATCAGTTTACCTCATCAGCCATGATGAATGATCTCCACAACATCCCTTCTAATGCCATAATATGTCCCCCAATTTTTACCTTCCTATGTAATGCCTAAATCCAACATCCCTTTCCCCTTTTGTGCCCTTGCCTCCCAGTTCAGCCCTCATGCTGCCTGGGTACTTAGCTCAGGCCTCCCCCAGTACTCCCTCCCGGTCCTCCCTCCCCTGCAGCTCTCCACCACCCCCCCCCACCCCCGCAGCTCCGTCTCCCTTCTCAACAACTCTCCCTCCTTACCTCTCTTTGACCTCCTTTATTCTCCTTCACAGCCTGGCCCTTGACTTCTCGGCCTCTTCCTTCCCTGCAATGTCCTGCCCCTACTGGGGTCTCCTTCGCACCCTTCTCTCTGGTCCCATCCCTTCTGACGCCAAACCCCAGCACTCCTCAACGGCTCGGCCTGGTCGGCTTTAGCCTGATTTTGTTCCCATGCCCCTGGGTTGGGAAACAAGTGTGTGGTGCAAAGTGGGGGCAAGAATCCCCCTCGGCGGTGGCCCCAGCCTCGCCCCCCTCTGCCCCTCCCGAGTCCCGGTTGCGGCGCTTCCTGGGCGGATGGTTGGGACTTGCTGCAGCAGCTGCGGTTCTGCTGTGTCATGCAAGAAGGAGGCGGCGGCGGCGGCGGCCGGAGCTGGAGGGGGAGGAGGGGAGGAACCTGATCTCTCCGGTAGCGGAGGGCTGGAGGCAAACATCGAGCTCCCCCAGAGCCGCCCGGGAGCAGGGAGGGCACCGCTACCCCGAGGGGCCCTCCCCGCGGGGCAGATGGTAAGTGGGGCGGCGCAGGTGGTCGCCTTGGGAAGGGAGCGCGCAGGGAGGGGGGGGGGGGTTAGGTGGGGAGGCGGGGAGAACTAGGAGTCACCCGGCCAAACTGAAGGAGCCCAGTGTCCAGTCGAAAAGGACCCAGGCCATAATAAGGATGACCAGCCAAACGCAGCAATAATTACCATTCTAATAACGCCCCGCAGTTGACCCAGGCTACAAAGAGGAGTTGTGCATCCCGAACCCAGGACAGAGCTAGAGCAATGATTTCAGGGTTTGAAAACCACCGTCCCATCAGGCTTGGCGCTTTAGGGTACATCTGAGTAGCAGAAGTCAGCATACACCATATTCCTATAGCCCGGCTGCGCTTTAAGGGTTGTCTTGCTTAAAACTAAGGAAGGGGATGGAAACCTGCCCGGCCTCACTTTAGCCACCAAAATAATGCTCTTGGCCAGGGGCCTCGGACAAACAGCCTCTGGTGCAATTAAACAATCAATAGGAAAAATAGCTTCATTCCCCCTCACCACCCTCCTTCCCCAAGCTCCTTCGACCAGGATAATGTAATCTGCATAAAATGGGGAAAGAAACCTCTGTGTTTTATTCCCTCCCATCCCACTTACCCACCACCCCCCAGCCTCCGCCCCACACAAACTGCCACCCCACTTTCAGACCGGGACTGATGTTGCATGAGGGGACTGCCCTAAACTCTCAACCATTTCCCCTCCGACAGGAGATTCAGAAACAGAACTGAGAGCAGTGAATGTGGGGAAAGGCTGGGCACCGACGAACATCTTTTACCTGATACAATTCTCAGGACAACTTTTTTTTTTTTTTCAATTCCTTTCCATTTTGCTCCTGGAAATTTCAAAGCACTTTCTGAAATACCATTTCTTTCTTTCTTTTTTTTTAATGTCAGTCATACATTTAGAAGTAAGGGGTTGGCGGGATTAACTGAAAGGCTAATGACGGTCTCAAAAGCACATGCTGTTGCTAGGGAACCCAAGCTCATTCTGCTCCGAACCCCTAGCATGTTCAGTGGAAATCAAACTTCTCAGGGTGTTATTAAAATGAGTGGCATTCGGTTAAAGGCGTTCTTCCCTGCGTTGTAGCATCCTGGATTATTATCGATTGCCTCACACCCACATATCTTGTTTTCCTAATTTGATTTCTGTATTTGCGTCACTGCCAGGGACATGCAGACTAGACCAGTCAGGTTCACTTCCTGTTTCTCAGAACTGGTTTATATTTGGTCTCCGTGCACTTGCTGGTAAAACATTATCAAACTGAAAACTCTTGGAAAGAAATCTCTGCTGTCTGTGAAAACAAATTATCCCAATTAAATTCTAATTCCCATGGAAAACGTCATCATTTGAGGAATAAATTAGACTGCCAGTTGCCATTTGAGAAAACCATTCTTGAGATGAAAGGCTTACAAAAATCTATCACCTTTATTTCTTTTACCCAGAATCCTCATTCCTCAGCATTCGAACTAAAACAAACTCAAGTAGAGAGTAGATTTAAGTATGATATTTCTAAAATGAAGCTCAAAAAATACACATGGAAGCCGGGGAGATCATTTAGACTAAATAAGGCATGAAATTGAATGGAATCCGGGCCCTGGGAGCACAAATAAGGTTGGGTTAGCATTGGGGCGCTCAGAGAACAGAATGTGATTACAGGGATACCCTGCAAAATAGGAACCCGTTACTTTCTGTACTAATTGTCTCTTTTACCAATTCCCCCTGGACAAGATGGGGGAATTCTTTTTTAAGGTCCTTCCTTTTTATGACAAGAATACTACAAAGGCGATATCATAAAAATACACACTGTGTGAATAGGTGGGTTCTGGTGTGGATGATTTGTTTAGATGGAAAATAAAAGGGTGCTTAGAGGAAATATCAGGCAACTGGAAGTCAGGAAATTTGCCCCTACCCCTCCTTTAGACTGGCTGACCTTGGGCAAGCCATTCTAGGTCTCCTAGCATTGGTTTCCTCACAGAAGCTTAATGAAAGTGCTAGACTAAAGATCTCTAAGCTTCCTTCCGTTTGCAAAGTTCTGTGATTATATTGAAGTCACTACATAAAAATTTCAATTTTAGCTGGATTTTGCAATGTTAAATTTTAACACTGGAACTTGAACGCCCATCCATAGAGACCTTGGGGGAAGGGACAATGGGATGTGATTTGCTGTTGATACATTGTTTTTTAGTGTCAGTTCCCAGACAACCAAAATAAAACCAACCTTACTCCCGATGTACTTACTCTCTGCTTCCTTGATGGTGTTGTAGAAGCAACAGGATAAGAGGTAGAAAGGATATAAAAGTGTATGGAAAGACCTTTTGGTCATTTTAGATTTAGTTAACCCAAGTACTTTGATGAACAAAACCGTGGAGTGATGAGGAAGAGCTAAACAAGAAATAAATAGTCAACTGAATCCTCATGGCGCTAATAATCTATTTGTCTATATTTTAATTAATGATAGGAAAAAAATACACCTATCCCAGGTTTTCAAATTTTTCAGATTGAAGATGTAGCAAGAAGAAGGGTGAGATTTGTGCCACAGAGAAAAGACCTGACTCTGAAACCTAGCTCTGCCGCTTTAGTTCATTCATGATTGCGTGCCTGCTGTGTGCCAGGTACTGTGTTAAGCACTGGGAATACAAAGATGAAGAGCACAGCCTGTTCTAAAGGACTTATAGGGGCGCCTGGGTGGCGCAGTCGGTTAAGCGTCCGACTTCAGCCAGGTCACGATCTCGCGGTCCGTGGGTTCGAGCCCCGCGTCGGGCTCTGGGCTGATGGCTCGGAGCCTGGAGCCTGTTTCCGATTCTGTGTCTCCCTCTCTCTCTGCCCCTCCCCCGTTCATGCTGTGTCTCTCTCTGTCCCAAAAATAAATTTAAAAAAACGTTGAAAAAAAATTAAAAAAATAAATGAATAAATAAAGGACTTACAGTGTAACAAGGAGACAGATGAGGACACGGTTGATCACACAACAGTGAGATAACATCAACAGGGAGCTTATTAGAGGGGTACCTAACCCTGACAGAACTTACCAGAGAAGATGAGTTTGGAAGCGAGTTTGGAAGGATAAACAGAAGTATCCAGACAAGTGGGCAAGTTAAAGAGAAATGTTTTCCAGGCAGAGAACGTACTCTGTGTAGAGTCCTGGTAAAAGTTGTTGGGGTGCCTGGGTGACTCAGTCGGTTAGGCAATGACTTCAGATCAGGTCATGATCTCCTGGTTTGTGAGTTCGAGCCCTGCGTGGGGCTCTGTGCTGACAGCTCAGAGCCTGGAGCCTGCTTCCAATTCTGTGTCTCCCTCTCTCTCTGCCCCTCCCTTACTCACACTCTGTCTCTCTCACTCTCTTTCTCTCAAAAATAAATAAACATTAAAAAAAATTTTTCTTTTAAAGTTGTGCACAGAGAGTTGAAGGTGAAAGGCAGTGCCCAGCAAGTAGTAGATTCTCAGTAAATGCATTGTATGAATGCTTGGCAGAGGTTCTAAAGGACATACCCAGAAAGATCAGCAAGGTCTTATACTGGGAAAAGTCTTTTATTTCTTCCTAAGAGGTTTCAACTTATCCCAAGGCCCATGGAGAGACATTGAGGAGATCAAGGAGCACGCTGAGGGGATCAAGATTGTCCACTTTAGAAATTCTCCAGTTTGGAGAATTTATTAGTGTGATTAACACCGTGAGCAGAGAGACTACTTAGGCGGTTGTTTTAGTATCACAGGAAAGAAATGAGAAACATCAAAATATAGGGGGCAAGAATGGAAATGGAGAGAAGGGAAGGATTCGAGGACTATCAAAGACATAGAACCAACTGAATTTTATTATTGATTATATTTGCAAGATCAAGGAATAGGAGATTTATGGCTTAGGTAAATGGGAGGATCATGATACCATTTGCTAAGATGGAGACTTCAGGAAGAACAAACACTAAGTGGAGGAGGGAAGGTAAGTAGTTTGATTTTAAACATGTTGCGTTTGAAATGTCCACAAGATATCAAAGTGAAGCTATTATGTAATTGAACAGGAGAGTCTAGAACATAATTCTATCATGTAATTGAACAGGAGAGTCTAGAACCCAGGAGAGAGAGCTACACTGGGGACATCAGAATAAGGGATAGCTCATGGAAGTAGATAAAATCCCCAAAAGAAAAGGTACAGAGTAAGAGGAAAAGAGGACCTACTCTGGAACCCTAAGAAAATGCCAGCATTTCAAAGGTGAGGCAAAGAAAAAGTAAGGAAACAAAGATACAGGGGAAGAACATCCATAAAGGTTAGAAGGACCAGAAACAAATCATTTCAGAGGAGCCAAGGGAGGAAATGTCAACAGTATTAAACGCTAGAGAAAGGTCAAGAAAAATGAGGACTTGGATTTCAGAACAAGGAGGTCATTGTGTTTGGCAAGAAGGAATTTATTGGGATAGAGGGGGGATAGCAACAGATTGCATGGGATTGAGGAGAGGATGGGGGTAGAGGAAATAGGTAGAAGTGGCTGTTTGGGATAAGAAAGAGGCCAGGGCAAGTAGAGAAGGAAAATAAAGGTATTGGGAAAAGAGTGAAATCATGGTACAAAACAGATGAACATAAAGGAAGGGAAGCAAAAATAATATAAAAACAGGGAGGGGGACAAAACAGAAGAGACTCTTAAATATGGAGAACAAACAGAGGGTTACGGGAGGGGCTGTGAGAGGGGGGATGGGCTAAACGGGTAAAGGGGCACTAAGGAATCCACTCCCGAAATCATTGTTGCATCATATGCTAACTAACTTGGACGTAAATTTTAAAAATTAATTTAAAATTTAAAAAAAGAGTGAAATCGTGGTCTGTGAGGTAGAGGCTGCATAAAGAAATAAGGAAATAATACAGTGATACTCAATTCTTCATTCTTGCAGCCTTCTCCTCCAAACTAAATGTCATCACCGTGCACCGGTTCCTCAAGCCAAAAAAACATGTAGCTCCTTGTGGTTCTTCTCTTTTCCTCAGTTCTCATATCCAGTCCATGAAGAATGTGGGTCAACTCTACCTCCAAAACATTTCCAAAATCAGTCTCATTCTACCTCCACTGTCACCACCTGTCAAATGTCATCTTCCGGTCTCGTATAATAGCATTCTAATTGGTTTTCCTGCTTCTACTCTTATCCCTGTTCCTCACAGCTAAAGTGACATAAATCATGTCATATCACTTCTCGTCCTAGAATCCTTCCATGTCTTCTGATTGCACTTGGAATCTAGTCCAGACTCCTTTGCTGGCCTGCAAAGCCTTAGGCAGCATCCCAGACTCCCTCTTCAATCTCCTCTCCCACCACTCCCCCCGACTTCAATCGCGATGACCTTTTTTCTACTCCTTTTCCTAGAACACTCTTTTGGTCGTTCCAATCTGTTTAAATATCACCTCCTCAAAGAGGCCCTGCCTGACCACCTTGATGAAAGTATCCTTCTCTGTCCACCTTCCCAATCATCCTTTGTATTTATTTCGTAGGGGCAAAACTTTATCACTATTGGGGTTTTTGTTTATTTGTTTGTTTCTTTGTTTTTGCTTATAGCTGATAACCCCTTTGAAATGTAAGCCCGTGGAGATTCCTGGCATTTCATAGGCACTCAGAAATGTTCATAGGATGTTTATAGAAAGAGAAAGAGAGGATCAATAATTATTAGAAATTAAAGGCATCAAGGATCCGAGCCTTGTGTGGTTGAGGAATGATCCACGAGTGATGATGGATTACTATGCTTTTAAGATTCCCGAAGTCGACAACTTTCTAGCTGTGTGATCCTGGACATTCACAGTCTCTGAACTTCACTTTGTGGTTTATAATAACACGTGCCTCACAGGGCTGTTAGTAAAATTAAATGAAGTAAAACAGGTATGCATGTAAGACTGTCTTGTCCAGCTATTTTCAGGAAGTCAGGGCTTCTGCAAATCAATTCATGACCTCTACATGTGAGCTCTTCATATGCGCTCCCCATAATGGACCTTATACACCACCAATTACTATTAAAAAAAAATTGGCTGAAGTGTGGCTTTTAAAAAACACTAGGATACCTGAAAGAACGTAGAAATCAGATTATTTAAGAAGAACTCAAAGCACTCCTATCAATCAATAAGAAAATATCTTTGGATGTTGGAAAACTGAGTAAAAGGATGACAAATCAAGGAATGTTCTCCCTTAACAAGAGGTATGCAAATTATAACTGCAGTGAGGTGTATTTTTTACGTATCAGGCTGACACAAATCAAAATGTTTAATAGTATACTTGGCCAGGATTGGAAGCAGGCACTCGTTTACACGGTCAGTAGGAATAAAAGTTAGTACCATGTCTGTGGAGAGCCACCTGGCAGTATTTATCAAATTCTTAAATGTACAAAGCCTTTGACCTAGATATTCCACTTTTCTGTATTTGTCCAGTAGATTTACTCACACATACCTTGAAGGATATCTCTTGTAGGATCTTCACTGGAGCATTAATTACCATAGTTAAAGACTGGAAATTGCTTACATGTCCATCGACAGAGAAGTGGTTAAGGAGGGGCTCCTGGGTGGCTCAGTTGGTCGAACATCCAACTCTTGATTTCAGCTCATATCATGATCTCAGGGTCATGGGATTGAGCCCCATGTCGGGTTCCATGCTCTTCCTCTTCCTCTGCCCCTTACCCCCTTCCCCTGCTCTCTCTCTCTCTCTCTCTCCCTCAAATAAATAAATAGATAAATAAATAAGAGAGAAAAGTGGTTAAGTAAATCATGGTACATTATATAAGTGAGTGGTAGGTAGCTGTTAAAAATTGTGAGGTAGTTCTAGGTAGACTGATGTCAAACGATCATATATATATGTATATATATGATGTATGTTTTTTTTTTTTTTGCCTGAAAGACATTATCTGTGAGAAGATAAAATACAGCAGGACAAGAGCAGATGTGGAGAGACCAGCTGGGGATATATTATTTCAGATTCATGTGAGACATGATGGTTTCTCAGACTATAGTGGCAACATTCACAGGAAGAAAAATGACCAGAGTCAAGAGTTATTTTAAAGAATTTGATGATAGAAGGGAAAGGGGGGGGGGGGGGGGGGGGGGAGGGAGGTTGTGTCTTTCCAAGATCTGGTGCATGAGCAGAGGTGTCATTTTCCAAGATAGAAAGGAAACACAAGAATCTTGGTGTGGTAACAAAATTATAGGGGAAGACCAAAGTTCTGTGTGAGTACAGATGTCTACTGCAGACTTGTGATATGGGTCCAAAGCTCAGGAGAGCTGCTAGGGTTGGATTTATAAATTGGGGAGAAGACTGACTAAGGGTGGTAGATAGAATTAAAAAAAATAGACCCAGGACTAAATTCTGGTCATTTAAAGATTGGACACAAAGAAAGAGATGGCAATAGAGATTGAAAATCAGAAACCAGAAAAATAAAACCAGGAGACTATGGGACCAAAGAAACTAAGAGAATAATATGTTAAGGGGGATCAACTCATATTAAATGCTGCCAAAAGGTCCAGAAAGTTCACTCTCCCTTGTTTCTCTCATAAATCCTTGTCCTGTGCCTCACACATAATAAATGACCAATAAACTTTTGTTACATTGAAAAAAGAGAGAGACAAGGTTACAGGAAGAGAGAGAAAAAGGCAGAGATACGGAAAGATAATAGAATGTATCCTTGGGTCTCAAAAATTAAATAAGACATATTCCCTTAAACATTACTGCAAACCAAACTTGATCTCAGAAAAAATAAGGAAGTTCTCTTCCCTTGGTTTTGCTCTTGAGCCATCACATCGATTGAGCTCTCAGAGTGCCATGTTGTTGTGATGTTAAGTGCCTCCTAAAAACATTCTGATAAGTAATATTCACCTGTGTCTGGTCATTCTGAGTCATTTTTGTCTTTATTTAGGTCCTGGGTGATGACAAAAAGAGCAATTTGCTTTTCCTCGTCTATCTGACCCCATCATACCACCTTGAATCAGTTGATGGAGTCTGGAGAATCCATTTCGGTGCCACTACAGTTCTGTAACACACTGTAACCACTCACAAGGATACCCAGCCCCAGTTTTCCATCAAAGAGAAAGATGACTTTTAGCAGGAAGAGATATATCACCTCTTAGAGAAACCACCAGCTTCTCGGTCTGTTACCATTCCTACAGAAAGGTGCTACCGTTGTCAAGAGAGGGTAGGGCTACCAAAGGAGATTGACCTTATCCTGAGAACATGGAAACCTTCTACATAGCAAAAGAGATGTCATCACCTTTGAGTCTAGTGTCCTTGAATTAGAAACTAAAATAATAGGTGTAGTTTAAACAACACTTAAAATGTTATGACATCCTGTATTATTCAGTTAGACCAAGGGTTAGCAAACTTTTTCTGTAAAGGACCAGATGGGAAACCTTTTAGGCTTTGTGGGCCATACAGTCTCTGTCCCAACTACTCAAGTCTGCCACTGTAGTGTGAAACCAGTCACAGACAATACGTAAGTGAACGAGGATGGCTGTATTCCAATTAAACTTTATTTGTGGACCCTGAGGTTTGCATTTCATATAATTGTCATGTGTTACAAAATATCATCTTTTTAAAAAGTCTTTCTCAGCTACTTAAAACCGGGAAAACCATTCGTAGCTCACCGGCTACACAAAAACAAGGGGTGTGCTGGATTTGGCTTAGGGACAGTAGTCTGGCAACCTTGGATTTGGAGAAATATGAAAATCATGTCACAAGCAAGATTTTCAGATTCAGACTTCTGAAGACGATAATCCGTTTTTTGTATACCCCTTTATTTTAACGTCTCAAATTCATTTGAACATACAAACACATTTGCCCACGTCTGATTTCTTTGGGAATAACATATGTCTCCCTAGTTCAGTAGTGATTTAAGACTTTGCCCCTCCTCTTCCTTGTAATGAACAAATGTGTACGGATGTGGTATTTTGGTAAAGCAAACTGATGAAGTCTTGCTACTTGACTCTGAATACCCAAACGAGAGAGGACATGGTAGTTCCAATCATGTTTTTAAACTGCATTAATTCATTCAGTAAGAACTTATTAATGATCTGCTTCTTAGTGCAGTACGGAGCGTTACGGAATTTGAGATAAAAGAAGATAGATGGATCAGGTAGATGGGTAGATACTTAGGAAGATGAAAAATCTAGTAGCTAATAGGTGCCAATGAGAATTGTTTGGATGTATCATGGGACCAATGTAGCCACTTTAGCAACACATAGACACGTCGTTAGACAAAACTAAGTTTAAATCCAAGCCCCTTTGTGTCCCAGATGTGTGACCTTGGGCTGATTACATAAACCATATAAGCCTCAGTTTCCTCTTTTTTAAGAGAGAGATAGTAATACCTACCTTTCAAGGATGTCGTGGGGATCAAATAAACTCGTGTATGTAAATCAGCTAGTGTGGTACCTGGTAGGAGGTAAATAATCAGTAAATAGTAGCTGTAGTTGTATTCCACCAACACGAAGCTATACAATTTGCTCGAAAGAAGCACACAATCGGAGGCAAAGCAGAGTAACCTTGTGAGTTAAAAACTTCTGAACACAAATAGAAACCCACAAGCCTGAGGGTTAATGCCTGGTAGAGAAGATTTGGGTGAAAATAAAAGCAGAAGTGACATTGTCACTGGAGCATACAGTAAAGCACCTGGCTGGTTGTCTTTGCCTTTCCTGGTGACCAGTGCTGGATTGTCTAAGGAGCTCCACCTTAGAGGGGGGTCTAGCTCCCTGATCTCCCGATACTTAAACACCATTCTGACTGGGGACAAAGCGTGTCACCCGTATCAGCCCCAGCATCGTGCTTTCTTCCAGTCTGGTCAGCTGTGAGCCTCAGACACAGCTGTAGATTGCTCCTATCCTGCCTTCCATTCCTGCGTTTATCCAACTTGGGGCTTCCACCTTGACCTCCACACCTTCAGTCTCTGGTCATTTTGCCTTGCATCCCGGTCTTCCTGTAGATTTGGGACCCCTTCCTGAATCCTGCCCTTCTTTACCACGACACTGACATTATTAGTGTATCTCTTCCCTAGAGATGCCCACACCCCTGCTTGTGATCTCCTTAAACTATGGTACACATTGGCCTTGCCCTTCATGCTGGACTGCCTAGTATTAATAGCTTCTTGAACTTTACCTTGGTAAGAGACACCAGGCTTGAGGAGCCTAGCTGCCCTAATCCAAGCCAGCTTCTGTATTCGCAGCCCATGCCCCGGGGAGTACTCCCCACCCCAGTCTTGGCTTATACTCTCTCTCCACTGGCCGTGCGTTGTCAAGCCTTGCGATCCTGTTATGGCAACATTAATAATGCTTTCCCAATACAAATGACACACTTATTGGCAGAGGGGCATGATACAGGGGTAATGAAGGACTTCAACATCCACTGACAAGCTCATTCTGGTGAAAGAGTATCAAATAAAGTTGGCATGACTTAAATCTAAATTACTTAGAAGAGGTACTATTCTATGCTTAATTCTCACCAGCTAAGAAGAATGCGTTGGTGAAGTAGAAGTGACATGCAACTTAAAATAAGTGACCACAGCATCCTTGAACTTGTAATAGCCAGCGAAGGCAATTCTGCACTTGCTAACCTGACACAAAGAAGACTTGAGCAAGTTAAGAGAAAAGATAGGCACAAGGCTCTGTCTGGCCAGGAACTAGGAAAGAAGGTGAAAGAGGAGTAAAATGACTTGCAATTTAAATTTCGGGGAGTCTGGGTGGTTCAGTCGGTTAAGTGTCTGACTTCAGGTCATGATCTCACGATTCATGAGTTTGAGCCCCGCGTCAGGCTCTGTGCTGACAGCTCAGAGCCTGGAGCCTGCTTCGGATTCTGTGTCTCCCTCTCTCTCTGCCCCTCCCCCACTCATGCTTGCTCTCGCGCTCTCTCTCTCTCTCTCTCTCAAAAACAAACATTAGGGGCGCCTGGGTGGCGCAGTCGGTTGAGCGTCCGACTTCAGCCAGGTCACGATCTCGCGGTCCGTGGGTTCGAGCCCCGAGTCAGGCTCTGGGCTGATGGCTCAGAGCCTGGAGCCTGTTTCCGATTCTGTGTCTCCCTCTCTCTCTGCCCCTCCCCCGTTCATGCTCTGTCTCTCTCTGTCCCAAAAATAAATAAACGTTGAAAAAAAAAATTTTTTTAAATAAAAAAAAAACAAACATTAAAAAATTTTTAAAAAGAAATTTAAATTTTTATACAACAGGTGATTTCAATGAAGAAAAGGGAGCATGTGAGAAAGATCAACGTGGGCTGAGTCTGTTAAGTGCCCGACTCTTGATTTCGGCTCAGGTCATGTGTGACCTCACAGTTGGTGGGACAGAGCCCCACATCGGGCTCAACGCTGGCAGCACTGAGCCTGTTCGGTATCCTCTCTCTCCCTCTGTCTCTGCCCCTCCCCCATTTGCACTCTCCCTCTCTCGCTCTCAAAGTAAATACAATTTATTTAAAAAATAAGTGACAAATAAATACGATCAATGTGGCTGCTCCAGAAGTGTTCCGATAAGCTCATATGTTTAAAGGACACGTACAGAAAGCAGGAGTAGGGCCTTGTTCCAAGGAAGGGCTCAGGTCTGTGAAGAGAATGCAAGAGAGCTAATGTCCAGAGACAACTAGGATCTGGAAATAGTACTGAAGACAGTTAATGGGTTTTTGTTTGTTTTTTGCTTATGTTTATAATAAGAATAATAATGAAGACAGGATAGTGCTGTTGAATGTGGAAGACCATCTAATACTGATATTTGAAAAACACAGTCATTCAACTACAGCATTTCCTAGATTATAAGGTACAAACTTTCTCCTCTCACATCTTTTATATTTGAAGCAGCAGAATGTATCTTCAGTATATATGTTTAATGTGGTAGTGTTTTGGAGGAGGGTTCTAAAAACAGTAATTAAATGGTGGTACATCAGCCAATAAATTGGTCTTCAAATTTCTTTTTTTTTTTAATGGTTATTTATTTATTTATTTGAGAGAGAGAAAGAGAGAGACAGAGGGCATGCATGCACACAGGGTAGGGGCAGAAAGAGGGAGAGAGAGAATCCCAAGCAGTCTCTGCACTCGGCATTCAGCATGGAGCTTGACGTGGGGCTTGATCTCAGAACCGCAAGATCATGACCTGAACTGACACCAAGAGTCCAACGCTTAACCCACCGAGCCACCCAGGTGCCCAAGAATAGAATTTCTTAAATGGCAGTTTGTTCACGTAGCTCTGCTGGGATCAATCACGCTCAGCAGATGAAGGGTCCACTTTGTGTCCTGGCAGGGGCAATGCTGCTGGTGGCCGCCAAATGTAGGAGAGATCAGAAAGCAGTTTAGAGGCCCCATTCAAAAGTGTTTCGCCCTATGGAGGGGAGCAGAGGAGGGCTGATAAGCACTAATGTAGAATAGAAGTGTCGAAAATATTAGAGACGGGACTGAGACAAGAGAGGAAAACCATGGTCAAAACATCTAAGAAGGAGTAAAAAGAGCTATTGCTGGCCCACAGAGGCTTAGTCAATTTATAGGCATGTCACAGAGAGGGAAGGGATGACGTCTTAGCTCAAGCTGCCATAATAAATACCATAGCCTGGGTGACTTAAACAAAAAACATTTATTTCTCACAGTTCTGGAGGTAAGAAGTCCAAGATCAAGGCACCAGCAGCTCTGGTGTCTGGTAAGAGGCATTCCCTAGTTTGCAGATAACCATCTTCTTGTGTATCTGTACACACATAGAAAGAGAGAGATCATCTCTTTTGTGTCTTTTCTTATAAGAGCACGAATCCCATCCATGGGGTGGGATGGAGGACGGCTTGTCTTGGGCAGGACATTTTGAACTGTGCCTGGCTCATAGTTGTAGGCACTGCTGTGTCTTCCGTTCTGAATCACTGCTGTGATCAGCGTAGAGCCTCAGTGCTCCAGGGTCCAACATAGAAAATGTTTAGATCAAGATATAGATCTGGGGTCTCAAACTAGGAAAAGACATTGCAAAATGATATCAATAAAACCCTGAATTTAAAAAAAAAGGCAAAGAATAGTGCAAATGAATAACCAGAGAACAAAATGACCATAAGACAATGATTTTACCAGAATAAATACAGGGGAGAGTGGAGGATGTGGTCTATTTCCACCGGGTCTACGGAATCCATATTAAAGAAGAATTTCATAGAACCTATAGATCATTTGGCCATGAAGGAAATTGTTCCAACCATACATGATTAGACCTTTACAAAGTGTGATGTACCCAGATGGTCCCTATGCAGCTTGAATGTAAAGAGTTTAGCACTTGAGGAAGGGACCATGTTTTTTCATGATTTTTAATTCTTAGTGTCTACCATATTAATAGTGATGAAACAAATGAGTTTTTTTTTTAATTTTTTTTAATGTTTATTTATTTTTGAGACAGAGAGAGACACAGCATGAACGGGGGAGGGGCAGAGAGAGAGGGAGACACAGAATCGGAAGCAGGCTCCAGGCTCTGAGCCATCAGCCCAGAGCCCGATGGGGGGCTGGAACTCACGGACCGCGAGATCGTGACCTGAGCTGAAGTCGGACGCTTAACCGACTGAGCCACCCAGGCGCCCCAACAAATGAGTTTTTAAATGGCAGAGAATTTCTCATTTTCCTTTTTTTTAATTTTTAATTAATTTCTTTTGAGAGAGAGCACAAGCAGGGGAAGACAGAGAGAGAGGGGTAGGTAGAGAGAGAGAGAGAAAGAATCCCAAGCAGGCTCTGCACTTTCCTCGCGGAGCCCGATGCAAGGCTCGAACCCACAAACCGTGAGACCATGACCTGAGCCAAAACCAAGAGTCGGCGGCATTAACCGACTAAGCCACCCAGGTGCCCCAAGAATTTCTCATTGCCTATTAAAAACAATAATCTTGATATTCAAAAATATAGTCCTTACCTTACTTTCCTTCTCAAATGCATTCCCCTTTCCCAGCAGCTGCTTCCTTTGGGACATCCGTGTAGCCCTGGGAAAGCTGACTCTCCCTTTATCTCCGGGAGGTAGAGCATGTGTTCCAGACTAAGCCAATCAATGAATTTCATTTTCTTGGCCACAGTGACTACTTCAGGTATGGGTATGTGACCTAAGTCGGTCCACTGAAAGAGAAGGTCAGGATTCGTGCTGGAAATGCCAGAACGAAGATAATTTGCTTCAGGAGTTGAATGCAGGAGATTTCAACTCTGGGAGTTCTTGTCCACCATCTTGGAGCCTCAAGGGGAGGGTCTGTTGAGAATGGAGCTATCACCAGGGATTAAAGCACATAAATGAAAGGGAGTGTTCAGGTACTCTCCACATTGTGTAAACCACATGGGAATCATGACCCTGAAGCCTTTGAATTTTTCACTTACAGGAGCCAATAAATATTTTTTTTTGTTTAAGCCAATAAATATTTTTTTTTGTTTAAGCCAATTTGAGTTAAATTTGCTGTTTCTTGAAACCAAAGCATTTTTTTATTCAAAAGAATGAATAAACATGACTAAGAAGGAATGGAATGCATTTCAGATGGGTTAAAACGTTCAATGTGAAAAATGGCCATATAAAAGAAGTTAATAGTGTTGAAAAGATGTGGTATAAGCACATCTTGGTCTTAACATGTTAAAGGCCTTCATGGGCAAAGGAGTAAAGGCTTATAGTTTATAAAAGAAAGATATTTATAGATTTGACTACTTAAAACACTTACATTTATGTAGATACAACAGTACCACAAACAAAATTAACAGATAAATGAGAGATTCTAGAACTTTGCAATTATATATGACAAATATATATATAAATATAAATATATATAAACATATATATATAATATATATGTAAACATATATATAAAATATATATATAATATATAATATATATAAATATATATATAAATATAGACATGACAAAGAGTAGTATCCTTAATATATAAAGTGCTCTTGCAAACTTATAAGAAGACTACCTCTCGGAAAAAAATGGGTAAAGAACATGAAAAGACAAAAAAAAAAAAAATTCAGTTGGTCAATTAAAATGAAAACAGTCCAGGGGCACCTGGGTGGCTCAGTGGGTTAAGCATCTGACTCTTGATTTCAGCTCAGGTCATGGTCCCAAAGTTTGTGAGATCAAGCCCCACATCAGGCTCTGTGCTGACAGCTAGGAGCCTGCTTGGGATTCTCTGTCTCCCTCTCTCTGCCCCTCACCCCACTCACGCACGTGCACGCGTGTACTCTCTCTCTCTCTCTCTCTCTCGAAATAAATAAACTTAAAAAAAAAATAAAAAGAAAGCAGTCCAATCTCACTAATAATTAGAGAGACCCTGATCAAGGTAAAACCAGATGTCTTTACGACTAGCAAATTGTCGAGAACTTTAAAATGGTACGTTGAGTGGCTAAAGATACCGGGAAATAAGCACCGTCATACAATATTGGGCATGAAAATTGGTTCAAGCATTCTGTTGGTTCAAATTGGTTCAGCAATTCGGCATTGTGTATAAGAAACTAACATATGCAAACCATTTAACACAGTCATTTCACTTAAGAGTTTAAATACATTATTTACCTGGAGGTTTCTAAGTGGGTAATGAGAACTCTACCACTTAGCATGTGCAAGTTCTGTGCAAAAGTACTTTCCATCTACCATCTCAGTTGATCTTCCCCAACACCCAGAAACACAAGCACTGCCATCATCCCCATTTTACAGATGAGGAAAACAAAGCTCAGGATGGTTAATGAATATGCTTCTGATTAGACAACAAGTCAGTAGTGGAGCTGGGATTCGGTCACAGAAAGTCTGGTCTCAGCGCCCTCATGCCCCACTGTTAGACTAAAGTATTCTTTTGGTCCTGGGCTCCTCCCTGTTCTGCTCAACTTACTTTTTTCTTTTAAGAGGAAGATTTAATTTAAAAAAATAAGATAACTATGGGGTAGCTGGATGGCTCCCCCATCCAGTTAGTTGAACATTTGACTTTTGATCTCAGCTCATGTCTTGATCTCAGGGTCATGAGTTCAAGCCCCACATTGGACTTTGTGCTGGGCATGAAGCCTACTTAAAAACAAACACACAAATAATAAAAACAAACAAAAAAATAAATAATTAAACAAAATAAAAGGAAGATTTCTTAGTCTTGAGTTACAACTTAAAAGGCATAGTTCTGCTAAGAACACAAAGCTGAGAAAATGGAAAAGAAAGAAGGCGAGAAAACCAACGTTTATGGAGCCCTCATGATATATTAGGTACTGTACTGCCTCTTGTAAGCCTCAGAACCACTTTGCAATGTAGTTATGATTATCCCTATTTTCACTGATAAGTTGAGCCAGAGCGAGCATGACATGACCAAGGTCACTGAGCTACCTAACAAAACCAGAATTCAAATTTACACCCGCCTGACTCCTAAGCCCTTGCTCTTTTTATTACTGGCTAATAAAAACAAAGAGTAAGGGGCGCCTGAGTGGCTCAGTCAGTTAAGCGTCCAACTTTGGCTCAGGTCATGATCTCACTGTTTGTGAGCTCGAGTCCCACATCAGGCTCTGTGCTGAGAGCTCAGAGCCTGGAGCCTGCTTTGGATTCTGTGTTTCCATCTCTCTCTGCCCCTCTCCCACTCGCACTGTCTGTCTGTCTCTCTCTCAAAAATAAAGAAACGTTAACATATATATATATAAATACATATATATATATACATATATATATAAACACACGAAATGGAAAAATATAGTATTTAGTGGGAAACAAACTTCTGCAATTGGCTTTAAAAAGTCAACTGTATAAATACAAGAATTATGAGACCTATTTTATTAACATTTCAGGTGCAAAAGATCTCAGGATGTGGGTTGATTGTGAAGTACTATGAGTAAGTATTGGTACTATCAGAATACTGATACAGTCTCAGATGGCATTAACAGAAAACCCATGTCCTGGGAAGGTGCAAGAATGTTCCAGCTGGTTTGTACACTGCTTATACCAGATAAGAGAAATTGAGATTCATTCTGGGAGCCACATTTTAAGGCTTTTTTATTACATTTATTTATTTTTGATAGACAGAGAGAGACAGAGCAGAGGTGGGGGAGGGGCAGAGAGAGGAGACACAGAATCCGAAGCAGGCTCCAGGCTCTGAGCTGTCAGCACAGAGCCCAACTCGGGGCTCGAACTCACAAACCGTGAGACCATGACCTGAGCCGAAGTCGGACGCTTAACCGACTGAGCCACTCAGGTGCCCCGCTGGGAGCCACATTTTAAAAAGGACAGACAGCAATGGATGTCTAGAGGAGAGCTGCTAGCTGGTAACAAAATACATACATACACCTATGCAAGTATGCATATGTAAGGACTGGATTATTTCACAAAAGTTCAATGAGAATACCCAGAAGGTAGCTGAAAACCACCCTCAATGAGAGGAAGAGATACTTCTTATATTGTGTGTGGCTCCAGAAGACAGGGAGCTGTGGCTGGAAGGAGGCAGATTTGGGCCAGTTAATAAAAATTAAAACATGACCATATCTTGCATATGTTTTTAGGCACTAAAACGCCAAGTGCAGTGCTTTAGACACAGCAGGCACTCCATATATGTACTGAACTCTATGGAATGTTCAGTTGCTCAAAAACTCAACAAGTTTGCCTTGTGGGGTAGTAATATGTGGGTGGAAGCCGGCCGGCAACCTTTTGTAATAAAGACGACCATCCCGTAAAAAGAAATCCCTATACCTTGCCCAACTCCACCCTTTTCCCAGCCATTACCTGCTTCCCTACCAGCCAACTTCAAAGAGGAGTCTTCACTCTATCCATTCCAGCCTGACTTCTAATTCTCTAGAATATGTGCTCGTGAGATCTAATCACCAAACATAATGGTATCAGTCATCCTACCCCAGGGAGAACTCTTGGTTATTTCCTCTCGGAAGGGCTCTCCCCCCCCGTTACTTGTGGACCTCCTCCATCCCATACGCAAGCTCCCTTTCTGTTTCTCCTCAGCCCCCTCCTCCCCTGACAACTGTCTGCATGCTTTCCTTTGGCATTCTTTTCCCCATGCACCCTCCCCAGGATATCCCATCCATTCTGAGGACTTAGCTACCATTGGGCACTGCTTTCTGAACCTACACACTCAGTCTAAACCTCTTTCCTGATCTGCAGACCTTTGCATTTCGCCACTGGTAACCCACCGTTACTGCAAATTTAATATGCTACTCATGACCCCCACCACGCTTGCTCTCCTTCCCCCTTTTAGCTTAGTTACTGTCATTACACTTCAACCTTGGTCTCTCTCCCCTGCTCCCAAGCTCCTATGTAATCAATAACCATGTCCTCAACGCTACTTCTAAATCTCCCTTGGATTTGTCACTACTTTTCATTCCACTGCTGCTATGGTGATTCAGACCTTAATCCCTTTCTTAGACTATTACAGGGGACTTCTAATTGGCTTTCCAGGCTCCAGTCTCCCCTTCTTCTAGTGTGGCCTTCATCTTGCCAGCTAAAGTCTTATTTATTTTTTAATATGAATGATCACATCTCTACCCTATTTAAGAACCTCTGATAATTATTTATTGTCTTCAGTATAAAGTCCAGATTCCTTACCTGTAAATCAAGGTTCTTCTTGATATGGCTACAACCTACCTTATGATAGACACTTTCAACTCACACCAGACTTCCCTGTTTTCTCTGAACACAGTTTGCTTTTTCACAACTTTGTACCCCTTTTCATCCTATTCCCATAGGGAAAATACCTCTCCTCTCCCCTGGACAGGACCAACTCATCTCCTCCTTCAGTGCCTAACCCAACTTTAGCGTCTCTAGAAAAAACAAAGAAACAAACAAAACACTTTTTAACTTGCAAGTCAGACATCAGGGCACAAGACATGATATTTATTTATTTTTTAAGTTTTTAAAATTTATTTATTTTGAGAGAGCAACAGAGAGAGTGAGCAGGAGAAGGGCAGAGGGACAGAGAGAGAGAGAGAGAGAATCCCACGCAGCGCAGAGCCTGACTTCGGGCTCGATCCCACAAACCGTGAGATTATAACCTGAGCTGAAATCAAGAGTCAGGCACTCAACTGACTGAGCCACCCAGGCGCCCCACGATATGGTATTTAAAACAAGGGACTGGGGGTGCCTGGCTGACTCACTCAGTGAAGCATGAGACTCCTGATCTCGGGGTTGTGAGTTAGAGCCCCACATTGGGTGTGGAGATTACTTAAAAATAAAATCTAAAATAAAATAAAATAAAATAAAGCAATGGACTGGCTGGGTAATTGTAGAGAACCAAGCCCAAGGGGGCTTCCAGCATTCAGAAATGAGGAAGGACCCAGCGAAAGAGAATGAGAAGGAATACACAATGAGGTAGGAGGAAAGCCAGTGTGGGTATGAAGCCAAGTAAAGAAAATGTTTCAACAAGGGAGTGATCATCAGTGCCAAGAAGCTGCTGAGAGGAAAGTAAGGTGAGGACGGACAATTGACCCTTAAATTGGACAACATAGAGGTCATTGTGACCTTCACGTGTGTGTTTTCAGTGGAGTAATAGGGAACAGAAGGCTGATTGAACTGGCTTCAAGAGATAGCCAGAAACGAGGAAGTAGATGTTTGTTGAATGGGTGACGTGTTGGATGAATGAAGAAATGATGTCTTAGAGAGGATTCCATAATTGGTCGGGAACCAAAATAGAGGAGTTATTTTGAACTTAGAGTCTCTGAAAAGTTTCCAAATAGAAACAAGGATGCGATTTCACGATGCAAAGCTTTTCTTAAGTGACAAGGGAATTCAGAGTAGGACTAACCGAGCAGTAGGGTTATTTTAGGGAAGGTTCTGTGTGAGTTCTGTAGTGATCACATTTTATCTACTGCTGACCCAGTTCATAAGGACCTTCAGGCAGGACTCCTCAGAGGCTTCAGGGAAGAGCTGTCCTTGCAGACCCTAGGTGTCTATATTCAGAGACTCTTTCCAAATGCCTCTTGCTAGTGTGTGGGGTTGCTGTGAGAAGCCTGTAAAGGTGGTTCTCACTGCTTTGGAGGCTGGGCAGTACCACATCTGAATGACTGGGAAGAGGTGAACAGGAAAAACCTGACCCCTCCAACACAGTACATTAGAAAATGCTGTATTTGGGAATATTTCTATAGAAATTTCTTATACTGAAATACTAATGGAATGGGCTATGTGACCATTGATATTTGAGGAAGAAGTAGGCTGCTCTTACCTTCCACCCCCTGGAGTATAATCGTAAGGAAGTATGGAGACTACAGACTTTGGGTAGACCAGACCCGAGCTTTGATGTCGTGACGTTACTCAGTGTCTTAAAAGGCACTTTGGTATAGATCCCATGTAGAATGTGGTTTTACTTACATGACTAAGGACAAACAACCCTAGGGGCCATATATTTTCCTTTACAGAATTGTCTGTGGTGAAGTCCAGGGCTTGGATTGTGACATAGAACTCACCACAGAATATCTGAGAACTTCCTGTCCTACCATGTTCCCCGTCGTTTGCCAGATGCACAGAGTGCTCCTGTTTGTCTTTACTTTTGTGCATTCTGTGCCTTCTACCTGGAATACCCCAATCCCTTCTTCCTGACATGCTGAGATCTAGGAGCACCTTCTCTCAGAAGCCTTCCTCATCCTCTCACACACAGACCGATTCCTTCTCCGTGCTCCCCAGACCATTCTCATCTGTCATTCCATCACCACACCTACCACACTGAACTACAGTTGTTTACGCCTCTGGCTCCCTCACTGGGCTCTGAGTCTCCTGAAGTCAGCAATTTTGTCTTCTTCCTATTTTCATTCTGTGCATCTAGAATAGCGCTTGTACGTTTTGGGCACATGATCACTGTTTTGAATGGATGTATGAAGGCTTGAGAGCATTAACGAGAGAACGAGTGAATGGATGCATAAAAAGATCAGAAAAATGTGATCCCCCAAAAGGTTGCTAATACAAGCATAAAAATGTCAGTGACTTCACATATATGCAGAATTTGTGCATGTGAAGGTACGTGCCAAATCCAGCTGAGACGAGAAGATCATTACAGCATAATGCATATAAGGAAGAGCTAGTACAATCGACTAGTAATATGTGTAGCACAAGTTGGTGAGAAGCGTGCTGATTGAAGTCAGAGTTGGGTAGTAAAGAATTGATTGGTTTCGATCTAGATTTGAGAGAGAGATTTGATCTGTAGGACACCTGAACATTTTGGTGTTTGTTATTTTTTTTTAACGTTTATTTGCTTTTGAGACAGAGAGAGACAGAGCATGAACGGGGGAGGGTCAGAGAGGGAGCGAGGCACAGAATCTGAATTGGGCTCCAGGCTCTGAGCTGTCAGCACAGAGCCCGACGCGGGGCTCGAACTCACGGGCCGCGAGATCATGACCTGAGCCGAAGTCGGACGCCCAACCGACTGAGCCACCCAGGCGCCCCTGGTGTTTGTTATTTTTTTTAATCAAGGTGTTTTGCATCTTAAAATGTGAGGGCAAGGTACACCTTAATAAGCATGTTTATCTGAAGCATGGCTTCATTGTAGAAAGAAAGAAAAGAAAAGAAAGAAAGAAAATGGAAAGAAAGGAAAGAAAGAAAGAAAAGAAAAGAAGAAAGAAAGAAAGAAAGAAAGAAAGAGAAAGAGAAAGAAAACAAACCAGCTGTTACACCTCTAAAATGGAAGGTACATTGAACCCATCGTTTTATCCAAACATGCTTTAGTTTCTTTCATGCATACTTTGTAGAATGATAATAGCCCTTACTCATATTTACATTATAAAAGTGTTGTTATTGTAAATTAGATAGGATAAAATGGGTTAAGATGTCTTCTCTGAAAGACATGCACTCGACACAAATGAGGTATTATTATTTAGTTTTTCCTTTTCAATATCGTTAAACGAGAATTAGATGAAAACTAGGCTTTAAGCAATATCCAACGGGTAAATGATTATTGACTCAAGTGAAATGAAAAAAAAAAAAAAAAAATCTTTAGCCGAAAACTCAGCATAGCCAGTCGGTGCGCAAGGCAAAAATATTGTCTTTATCTGTGATGCTCATCACCGCTCTCTATCACCTCTCGGGGCTGCAATCGCAAACGGAAGACAGCTAAGGCTTGCCGTTCAGTCACCTCGTGCATTTTACAGAAGATGGACATCCTGGAACAGTTGCAATTCGGAAACAATATGCTTCAACTAATTAAGCCATGCAACTAGTTTTGTTACTGATTTAAGGGCCTAAAGGAACCTTGTCAGGCCTTTGCGTCAACTCATGGTTCTGAGGTTCGGGGAGTGCTATTAACTACAACCTTCTCAGGTTATTACTGCCAGTGCCTCTGTGCTCCCCATTAGCACCACCCAGGCCAGAGCTTTTTCTATCTTCCTCTTGCAATACAGGCTTATGACGGAAGGAGAGGGGTTGTGGAAATAAGATTTGGGGAACTGTGAACGTCGGGAACTTCCGTTCGAGTCACTGAAAGAACACACCGGGAAGGTGAGGATAACAGAGCTGGTGGGATAGACTGTCCGGCATAACGGTGCCTGGCCTCTGTGTGTGCAGAACAGCTTCAGCCCATTTCTGATTCTTCGTCTTTGATCTCGGACTGCCCCCTGCCCCTCCCCTCATGTCCAAACCCCTTACAGTGTTCATCCATTATGTATTGGCTCACCTTCATTCCCTAGGACCGACCTTCAGCGTTGTTTCTAGTGGTGGTCATCTGTTTTCCACCTGACCCATTTATTTTGGCTTCTGGATTTTGTTCTCAGAGAGGCCCCCTGCTTGGAGAGCTGTCTGGCCAGCTGTGGGGCCAGCTGCCTGCTCCAGATTCCAAGGTGACCAAATCTCTCTCTTCTCCCTCTGACTGGTCCCAATCCAGGAGCTATAGCAGCAGGTGAACAACGATGATGATATAGCAACGGTATCTGACCAGACTTTTACCGGGGGGGGGGGGGGGGTGCTGCTCAGAGAGGTCAGTTTACATAGCACAGCACAGTGGGCCGGGGGCCGGCAAGACCATGTGGGCCTTCCAGGCCAAGTGAAAGGTTGGGGTGCAGAGGAAGAGCTGGGTGCAGAGCACAGACGGCAGACTTGGTTAACTCTACAGTTTTAGCCACAGCCAGTGCTGGTTGTAGGACCACAGTCTCGCACACCGGCCATGCCTACCAAGACCGTTGCCATACGGTCAACTGAGCTACAGGTGGCTACAGGCGGTGAGGAAGTCTTTGTGGTGGCCCTCTTTCCTCACCTTTGGGAAGAATATCTAGGGATTATGTGTTCCATTTCTAAGGCAAACTTTAAAAAAAAATTTTTTTTAATGCTTATTTATTGTTGAGAGGGAGACAGAGAGATAGAGCACGAGCAGGGGAGGGGCAGAGAGAGAGGGAGACACAGAACCCGAAGCAGGCTCCAGGTTCCGAGCTGTCAGCACAGAGCCCGACGCGGGGCTCGAACCCACGAACCCGCAAGATCATGACCTGAGCCGAAGTCAGACGATCAACCTAATGAGCCACCCGGGTGCCCCTCGAAGGCAAACATCTCGAAATAGTTGTCTACATTCGTTGGCTCCACTTGTTCCTCGACTCTCCGTGACCTGGCTTCCGCCTCCACTGACGCTGCTCTTGCCCGGCACCTGCTCAAGTACCTTCTTGGTGCTCACCCCATGACTGCTTCTCAACATTTTCTTGATCTCTTGACAGCATTTGCCTTTGTTGACCACAACCTACTCGACATGTGTTTCTCCTTTGTCCTCCGTGATACCTCACATTCTTGTTTCCTTCTCCTCCCTCTGATTTCACCTTCTTACTCACTCCCCCCCCCCCAACCCCCGCCACCAAAGGCCTCCACCCCGGGGATCCTTTCTATGCCCATTCTTTGAGGTTGTTATTCCTCTGGACGCTCTCTTGGGTCTTTTCTCTTCCCCGGCGCTCACTCAGGGTAACTCTTTCATCCGTGTGGATTCTGTTGTGGCCTGTCAGGTACTGGTGATTCCCACACCTGTATCTTCAAACTTCTAGATCAAACTACCTGCTGCTACCCTGCCAGTGTTCTCCGGGCATCACAAACCAAACGTGACCCCGTCTGGACTCTCCCCTTCTCCTCCACAGCTCCTCTATTTTGTGTTTCCGTTTTGCTGTCCCAGTGACTGACATCACTGTCCATCCCGTTGTTCAAGCCAAACGTCTGAGCAGCAGTCTTGACTTTCCCCCTTCAAAATTCCAACGATCAAGCAATCACACATTTTAGTAGATTCCGCCTCCTCTATGACATAGCTTGTACATTTCTGAGCGACTGGGACCCGCTTACCTTTCCAGTGTCGTCTCTGACCACTCTGTCTCAGCTATGCTGAACTAATTTTCAGTGCTCAGCTGCTCAGTGCACACGGTCATTTCTGTCACCTCAAAAATGCACATCTGCATCACCCTCCACCTCAAACAGGCTTGCTCCTCTTTTTGTTTTAATTTTTAAAAACGTTTATTTATTTTTTTTAATTTTTTTTTTTAATGTTTATTTACTTTTGAGACCGAGAGAGACAGAGCATGAACGGGGGAGGGTCAGAGAGACAGAGGGAGACACAGAATCTGAAACAGGCTCCAGGCTCCGAGCTGTCAGCACATAGCCCGACGTGGGGCTCGAACTCACGAGCCGTGAGATCATGACCTGAGCCGAAGTCAGACGCCCAACCGACTGAGCCACCCAGGCGCCCCAAAACGTTTATTTATTTTTAAGAAAGAGAGAGAGAGATTGAGTCAGAGCATGAGTTGGGGAGGGGCAGAGAGAGAGACACACACACAGAATCTGAAGCAGGCTCCAGGCTCTGAGCTGTCAGCACAGAGCCCGACGTGGGGCTCGAACTCACAAACATGAGAGATCATGAACTGAGCTGAAGTCAGACACGTAACCGATTGTGCCACCCAGGTGCCCCTTCTTTTTTTTAACTAACTCCTCCATAACTTGTAAGTCCCCATGTAGAAGCCACTAACTTTCTTTTTTACTAAGTTTATTTATCTGAGAGTGAGAGAGAGAGACCAGGCACACGTGAGAGCTGGGGAGGGGCAGAGAGAGAGGGAGAGAGAGGATCCCAAGCAGGCTCCAAGCTATCAGCACAGAGCCTGACGTGGGGCTTGGTCTCACAAACCATAAGATCGCGAGGTGAGCCAAAATCAAGCGTTGTTTGCTCAACCAACTGATCCACCCAGGCAGCCCTAGGAATCAGTAACTTTCAATTCTCCCAAAGTCTGGGTTAGGTGACCCTCCTAGAGCTCTTGGTACACTTCTTTATCAGAGCTTCCTCTCCTATTTTTAGCTTGCCTTCTATGAGAAGCTCTACTATAAAGCCCCTATAAGCAGGGACCACATTCATTCTATTCACCTTTGTATTCCTAGCTCCACCCAGTAGTTAGGACAAAATAGATGTTCAACGAATGAAGGAATGTAAATGTTAAAAGTATCATTGTGAAAATATAAATTTCAAATCAGAAAATACAACTCAGATTTTACCAGAGAAAGATTTATCAAGTCCCTCTAATATCAAAGGGGATTGGAGATTATCTACAACGATTTAGAAGAACTTATCAGCATTAGAATCATGAGCAGAGAGCAGTTAATAGAGGTAGATTTCACATCTGTTCCTTGTGGGATTCTTTTCCAGAGTTCAATATCCAGATTCTCTGAGCCAAGTTTTGGGATCGCCCAAGCAGTCCATCCTCCTGAATTTTCATAAGTTATTGGATTCACAACCCACTCCATATTTGAGAAGATGGGGATTGGAATAAGGTAAGTGTCACCTTTTCTCCTTTTCGACTTTTCAGTTCTCCTTTCTGGAGTGGAGTCTTCATCGAGAGGTATGACCTGGATTCTGTTCTAGTGTCGCTGGCCTCACAGGGCCCGCAGGTCCTCGTATGAAGAGATGTCGTCAAGTCTCTTGAGGAATCATGTCCTTTCAAATTTCCTATTTGGTTTCATGACGTCTACATCCTTCACCACCGTGCTATCAGTTGCTTTCTTAATGTGACCCCAGATAGAGAAAAATGGGTTTTGAAAAATCAACTTGCCGCCCACTCTGGGACACCTTTCGGTCCAGAGGCACACTAGGAATGGAGGACACGAGCAACGCCATCAAACGTCAAAAACAACTCGGCTTTAGCCATACTGTTTATGGACTCCCCCGCATTCCACCACACTGTCAACCTTCCTTAGCTTTGCACCCACTTTAGTTTTTCATTTAAAACCCTTAGGATTAATAATCTGTCTTCTTATTTATCATCTGTCTCCTCTACTAGAATGTAAACTCCATGAGGGCAGGGATTTTGTTTTAGTCACCACTCTATACTCAACACATGGAACAGTAGCTGATACATGGTAGGCACTCAATAAATATTTGTTGATTGAATGAATGATGCTTTTTAAAAAAATTCTCAAGAGGCTGATGCACACCTAGGTCTCTAGGCATCTAATGCAGGTCTGGTTTGTAGCCCTGTCGCCCTTAACACTTTCATCGATGACTAAAACCATGACACTGATAGCGTGATAAACACATTTAGACATGACATACCAACTGGAAAGGGTAACAAATAAGCTGGATGATAAAATCAGGATCCCCCCCCCCCCCCCCCCCCCCAGCTAAATCCTGACAAAATGTAATCATGAATCACATCTAATAATATGAAGTTCAATAGGGACAGATAGAAAGTACTCAAAGATCCCAAAATTCAATTGTACAAGTACAGATTGGGGGCGAGAAGGCTTACAATTGCGCACGTAGGAAGATTTAGAGGCTCCTGTAGATTGTTAGTAGATGATGAGTCAACACAGTGTGATGTGACTTCAAAAAAATCAATCTTTTGTTATATTAATAGAAATATAGTGCTCAAGTTGGGAAGTCGTTCTCTAGTACTCACCTGTGGCCAGGCTACATTTGTTCCATGTGGTGAATCCTGATCTTCAGCGTGGAAGAAAGACATTGATAAACACAAGATTATTCAACACGAGTAAAAAGGATAAGGGATCTGGTAAACAGTGTCATGTAAAAAATGGTTAAAGAAATGTAACATCGTGTGTGGGTGTGTGAAGATGGGGATATCAGCTAGCCTATGTAGCTACCTTCCAAAGTTAGGGGGGGCTATCCTGCTGAGGAGAGATCAGATTTCTTCTGAGTAATCCCAAATGACAGAGGGAGGAGCCACGAGTGGAAGATGTAAGCATGTACATTTCAACCCACCAGAAGTTATCAACAATTAGACTTGCCCACCAATCAAGTGGATAACTGTTGGAGGTAGTTAAGTTCCCTGACCCTGAGGCTATTCAAGCAGAATGCTGACATTTTTGCCCCATTGGCTGGATATATTTGTGATGGAAGTTCAAACACTGGGGTGAGGGATCAGGTTCATCACGATAGCAAACACGTATTGAGTGCCCAGTATATGACGGGTACCATAAGTGATTAGCATGCATTATCATGTTTAGTACTCACATCAATCATACCAGTTCCATCTTACAGATGAGAAACGATAAGGCTCCGAGGGATTCAGTAATTTGCCCAAGGACTTACACCTTGTACAAGGCAGAGCAAGGATTTGAACTTAAACAGTCACATCCCTGATCTCCATTATTACTCTATAAAGGACTCCCACTTCAAGAAAACCCTTCTTTCCCACCCTGAGATTCTATCACTCTAATGAAGTAATCAAACCAAGGAGCTTATTATCTCCAGTAGTAAATGATTCTATAGTAAATAGTTTCTTTCAATATAGTACACAGGCACTAAATTCGTGTGGGCATTTGCCACTCGTGGTGCACCATATGGAGCCCAGCATAGGACCTGGCACACAATAGGTGCTCAATAATTATTTATTAAGCAAAATGAATGAGGGAATGCAACCACACAAGATTGGCTGCATTCGAAATGACAAAATCTCAATATATTGGGCCCGAGGGAAAACAAGCCAATTTCTGGGTGGTCTGCTGAGGACGCTTGGCAAAAAGTGGTAAAAATCCATCATTTCTAGCAAAGGCCTTGAGAATTCCTGTCCAGTCGTTTGGACGATACTCATTTCGACAAATATTTACTGAGTACCTGTCCTGTGCTAGGTATGTGCAACATGCTGAGGGTGCAGAGGCGAATCAGAGGAAGTAATGCTAGTGGGGGAGATGGACAGGTCGGCAAATTCTTCTGATGCAATGTTACAACTGCTATCTCAGGAGCGTGTGTGTGTGTGTGTGTGTGTGAACTAATTCTACTCGGTTGAAAGAGTTGCCTGGTACTTCTGTTTTAAAATTGACGGCCACGTACTTTCTATGAGTTTATTTGGTCTTCATAAAGACCGTGTGAGGTTGTGATCCCTTTTTGTACAGGAGATGACGTAAAGTTTCACAGAGGTTAGGTGAGTTCTCCAAGGTCATGCAGCTGGTAATAACAATTGCTGACATTTACTGAGTGCTCAGGATACCTGAGGCTCTGTTTTAGGCCCTAATAAGACTCACAACTACTCTCTGAGGCTGTTACTGCTATCACTGGCATTTTATAGACGGGAATACTGAGGCACAAGATTGAAATGACTTGCCCAGAGTCACACGGCGAGAAAGTGAAAAACTAGGATTCACATCTCTGCATTCTGGCTTTAGCAGGCACATGCTTACCCAAGGAGCTAAATTACCTTTCACTGGTCCCCTCAAGAGCTGGAACTCACTTGGATTCTGACTCCAAGTTCAATTCTCTTCCAAGAGACCTTGCCCTTTAGCGATATTGCATCCAAGTGAAAAGAAATGGTGTGTGCCTGGATCTAAGGAGAGGTTGTGTGGGGCGGGCACCCTTGCAAGTGTTTGGGGAGAGGTGTGGTAAACTCTAGAATGTGCATCAGCTGTGTACGCAGGGTTTTCAGGGCAGCCAAAATTTGGCTTGTTGTTCTCCAGGGCAGCACTCTGAGCTCTAGGGACTATGATTTGTTACTCATAGGAACTAGCCACCCTGACACTCTGCAGCCTTTCAAAATCTAGTTTAAAAATTTTAAAAGAAGACAACAGGATGTAAACCTTTAAGGATGAAACAAGTTAAATTCAATACCTTATAAATAAGCAAGAATGGAGTTACAGAAAAGGAGAAATGAAGCACATAATTGCTTAAATTGTCCAAGCCTTTTCTCTATAATAAAAATTCTTGGATTGAGAAATAGTTCAATCCAATATTATTGTGCTTTAATAATTAAGTTGAGTTGGCTCTGTGGCAAATCGGAGAAAGAATTGGTTATTAACATGAATGAAGTAGATTACCCTTCCCTCAATAATTACTACTTCAGCTAATGTGGATACGATCCGTGCAATTGGATAGGACTGCATTTGAAGACATACATCTCCCATAATTTTTGGAGATTTGGTAATTTTAAGATTAGCTGGAGGCTGGGATTTCTGTGGCAGGCAGAGGGGCAGAAAGGGTGAACATTGTTCAGCATTCGTTCCTTCCAAGCAGGTGGGATTTTTTTTTGTTTGGTTTGGCTTTTAGTGTTTTGTTTTGTCATTTATAGACGCCTGGTAGATTCACCGATTATCTCGGCCTTTGTGTTTCTGGATTTCTTTTTTCTTGGCTTCAGGTCCTTGGAAACATTTGTTTTGATGATACCAGGAGAGTTAGTCATGTTTTATTTTTGTTGTTCCTATTTATTTTTAAGATCCTTTCGTTCAAGTCAACTTACCAGGTATTGTGTAACCTGTATTTACGCCTCCACAAATAAAATATTCTTAGTAGTAGCTTCTAATACAACCTTAGAGGGATACTTAATAATTCGATCCCCAGTTAATGCCCATCAGAATGATTCTGTAGTATTAGTAGCTAGAACACAGGTATGCTTTGAAAAATAATGTCTGAAATTTATAATTGGGTTTGGCATTTCATGTGAAATTTCAGGTTTCATAGATCAATTAATTTTGAGTTACCACGCAGACAAATTCTCATAAACATATTTTCCTTTTCATCACCGAGTCGATAAAAGTTGGAAAACTCTTTTCACACACATTCCGTTCTTGAAGCCTGAAGGTAAATTGCTTTTAAAAACCACATCTCAAACAAACAGTTTTTCATAAAGTTATGAGTAAATGAACAGAGTGGGCTCTACTGGCATTTGGGATGCACATCTAATTAGAACTCTCCGTACTTCAGACATATAATTTACTAACGTTGAGGTTTTTAATTCTTAACTTTGAGTCCCCTGGGATGAAACAAGTGACCCTTGTTGGAAATACGTCAAGAATCAAATTTCTCAGGTTGAGCTTTAGTTTGTTGGTCATCAGATCCAAAACTGTTGGTTCCCAGAGTTAAAGACGTCTGACTTTCTAACGTTTGTTAAAAGATCAGGGCAGAAAGTGAGCACTGCCTTGCTGCTATGAAGAACAGATCTCCCCGTGTCTTCTCCTTGATGCTTCTCAGTCTGTGTCTCCGTGAGAAATGCTCCATCTATACTGTAACAGGAAGCACGCTGCACCCCTGCATATCCCCCATAGTGTGGGGGAGGCAGAGAACCCTGTCTTTACAATGAAACAGATGAATATCATCCTCTGGGCTGACGTGACGTACTTTCCAGTACAAGGTTCCATACTAGGCACCAAGGACAGCTTTGAATGCTCTCACTCACCAGTGTTCATAACTTAAAAGTGGTAACACGAGATTTGCAAGGCACTGGATGACCGTGTGACCTTGAGCAAGAAACTTAACCTCTCTCCCAAATAACTATTTCACAGGGTTATTGTAGTCAATAATTGAGATTATATGTGAAAACACTTAGCACAAAGCCTGGCACACAGTTGCAACGGTAGACTGAATTTATGTGAAATCTATAATCATCCATGGAACCTCAAAGGGACAAGGGGACCCAAGTCAACATTATCTGCCCCCTAGCCGTTTGTTAAATCAGAAAATTCCACTTCCAAATGAATAATCACAGCTACCCAGGATTTTGCTTTTAGAACAAAATGTTACTTGAACGATACTCAGTTACTGTGTTTCATAACCCAGCTAAGTATGGTTTCTTTAGGAGAAAATTACATGTGAACAAAAGAAAGAAGGAACACTAGATAAATGAAACCTCTTTATTTCAGAATAAATGAAGGGTTACTTATCTGATTACAGATCATTCAGATGATATAACGATTATTAGATGTCCGTATGTAATTATAAATCACGCTAGTTTTTATAAGTTGGTTTTAAACAATTTTACTGATCTTAAAGAACTCATTTCCCATAGTCGAATAGCAAACCTTGAGGTACACTGTATTAACTATTAATAGGCTAAAATTACCCATTATCTATCTTTTTGTTTAATTGCATCTACTATCATAGCCCTGCGTTTATTTCAGCGATATAAAAGGAATGATCTCAGCTGCTCGCTCTCTCTACATTCTAGAAAGGAGAGAAGAGCATTCCTCCCACCCACTTACCTATGAAAAAAAGGACTCTCCGAGGCTGCCAGGAACTAACACTGTAGTAAAATTACAAGAAAATTTTGTTAAGAAACCTTTTCTCATCTGCAAGTTATTTCACTGAAACCTGAGGTGCTACATTTCACACAAAGGTGACTTTGGAGGAGAAAATTGGTGCCAAAGTGGATCCGTTGTTTTTGTGTTATGTAAGAAGGAGAAAAAAAAAAAAAAAGAACTGTTTACTCCTAAGCCATAAATTTAAGATTATCCTATTATACCAAATGACACAATTTCCACACCTCAAACCTTAGAGTTATATTTTTATGAACTATTATCTGCACCCATTCAAAACTAAATATAATTAAATATTAAATAATTTGCTTTGCCCAGTAATATTTAAAATATACAAAGTTATTTTATTCACTATGTCAGAAGTGAATTCTAGTTGAACTGTGAAAATGGTATTGCTATACAAAAGATTTTTCTTTTTAAATAGCTTTTTCCTGATAAAGAATATACGTGCAGCATAAAAATTATAGAATATACAATAGAGTAAAAATGAGGAAATATAAATCATAACTCTATCATCCAGAAATAAACACTATTAACATTTTCTTGTATTTTTTTATAATGGATGTTTATACATACACACATACCTCAAAATACCCATTATATATAAGTGCATATTAGTGCTTTATTATAGAAAATTTAAAACATAAACAAAGGTAGACAGAGAGCATAATGAACCCCATGTACTCATCAACCCATGATGGCCAACCCATCAATACCTTCTTCTTCTTCCCTACTCATTTTATTAAAAAATCTTTTTAATGTTTTATTTATTTTTGAGAAAGACAGAGAGAGAGAACGAGCAGGGGAGGGGCAGAGAGAGAGGGAGACACAGAAGCAGGCTCCAGGCTCTGAGCTGTCAGCACAGAGCCCAACGCAGGGCTCAAACTCGTGAACCGTAATCATGACCTGAGCCGAAGTTGGACACTTAACTGACTGAGCCGCCCAGGTATCCCTCTACTCATTTTATTTAAAGCAAATTCCAGAAATTACATCATCTAAACCAAAAATATTTCAACTTGGATCTTAAAAATAAGGTTTTTTTTAAACATAACCATTATGACACCTGAACTAATTAATAATATTTTAATAATATGAACTAGTCAGTGTTCAAATTTCTAATTGTCTCATAAATATTGTAATTTACTTTCATAATTTGTTTGAAGCAGGATCCAAATAAGGTTCACATACTAAGACTGGCTGATAGGTCTGTTAAATCTTTTTAAATATATATGGGTTTCCACTCTAATATTTTTTTCCTTGCAATTTATTTGTTGAAGAAACCAAGCTGTTTGTCTGTAGACCTTCCCACAGCTTGGATTTTTCGCATTGCCTCCCCATATATAGTTTAACATCTCTTCTGTCTTGTGTATTTCCTACAATTATCTACAGGCTTTATCAGATTCAGTGTTTTGGTTTTTGTGGGGGTGGGTTTTGTTTTTTGGGGTTTTTTTGCAAGACACTTTCATGGGTAGTTGTATGTTTTGCCATTAGGAGGTGCACACTATGTAATAACCTCTTCTTTTATGTTACATAGATTCATTAGTTTATTAAGAATTGCAAAATAGTAATATTTTAATCCTATGATTCCTTGAGTTGATTTTCTGGCATGTGCCCATGGTGGTTAATCATGTTTGTTTTTTTTTTTAATTTAATTTATTTTTTAATTTTTAATTTTTTTAATTTTGCTTTTGGTGTTGTTGTTTTTATTTATTTATTTTTTTATGTCTATTTATTTTGTGGTGGGGGGAGGAGCAGAGAGAGACGGGGACAGGGAATCTGAACCAGGCTCTGTGCTGACAGCAGAGAGCCCAACTTGAGGCTTGAACTCAGAAACTGAGATCATGCCCTGAGCCAAAGTGGGACGCTTAACTGACTGAGCCACCCAGGTGCCCCTGTTGTCATTTTTAAGTATCGTTTGAGCTCATTAATTAAAACATATTCAATGTGTTTCAATACATCTTATTTATTATTCTTATTAATGCCTAAATTATCCCTATTTGGCCTGTAGTAGCATCTTCAAATCAGCTCCTGGCTTCTTCTGACATGACTCTAGTAGTCTTTGACAGTGTCCTTGTTATTTGGTGTAAGGTGGTCATCTTGTATAGTTCCATGCAGTAAAAGTCTATTTTTTAAAAATCTATTTATATTTAAGACTTGAGTATGTATAAATATAATACCAAATCATAGGACAGAAGCTATTTATATAACAAAGACTGGAAACAACCCAAATGTCCATTAATAGAGGACTCGTTGAACAAAATATGGTGCATCCACACAATGGAGTCCTGTGCGGTTATAAAATTGAATTAGGGAACTTTACATATACTTACATAGATTGATCTCTAGGATACATTGTAAGTAGATAGCAAGGGAGAGAAAAGTGAGCCTACTGTTTATGTCAGAACGGATATAAATATATATTTACATACGTAGATACACATATATACATACATACACATGTGGAGGGATAAACATCACAGAGTAATAGTTACCTGTAAAAGGGGGAAAGGAATGAAGTAGAAGGGATGGTGATAGAAATTAGACTTGTCTACCTTGAGACCTGACTTTGGAATTATGTAAATATCTACATAATTATAAAAACACTAATTTTAAAAAATCCAATTCCTAATTTTTATTAAAAGCCTAATTTTGCATACAATTGGTGGGATACAGAGAAATTCTTTTGAATAACTTGAAGACACAGCAATTTGACTGCATATCCCTAAATGGGATATTTCCTAAGGACAAAAAGGACTGCAAAAACACTTTTTTAAACCATATTTGGTAGTCGTATGGTTGGTGGTGGTGTCGATACTGCTGTTCCGGGTAATACGTGATAAGCAAATATTAATTATGGGATCTTCTAATTCTATCAGGTTTGGTGTCCTTGAGAACCAAGATTCACAGCACAGGAGGAAGGAAATCGAGATACAAAAGAGAAGAAGTTAGGTAAAAACCCCATAGTTCTGAATTTGAATTAGAAGTTAGTGATATAAGGGGCACCTGGCTGGCTTAGTCGGTAGAACATGGGGCTCTTGATCTTGAGGTTGTGAGTTCAAGCCCCGTGTTGGGAATAGCAATTGGTTTTAAAAAATTATTTAAAAAAAGAGAAGTTACTGATATAAATTTACGACACATATGTATGTGTTTACATATATTTCTTACCTCCTCTGTTCACTGAAAAGACCTAATAGTGATTAAGCCAGTAGCAATGAGCACCCTCGGTATCTATATTAGACCTGACTGAGGCAGGAAAAAAGTCTATAGACATATACATATATATCAACAAATATATATTTATCATATATACATCATAATATATGAATATACATCAAAAATATACATATTCACGTATTTAATGTATATTTTATGTAATGTATGTAATCAGTTATTTAGCTATTCTATTTCTGGACATTTAGATTCTTTCCAGTTCTTTCCAGTTATATACGATACTGCAACCAAGCATTTGTGCCCGTCTTATTTTTCTAGTACAAATTCCTGTAAGTGGAATTACCCGGACACAGGGTAGGAACATATTTAAGCTCTTGATTAGTATTGTCCAGTCGCCTCCAGAAAGGTTATACCAGGTCACACACCAAGCGGCAGTGTGGGAGAGTGACTCCTTCATCCCATTAATAGTTATTGACATTTTAGACATTTATATTCACATGTTTCTGCCAATACGATCTAAGTTAGATAGAGTCACTCCTTTCTTTTTGTTCTTCCTCTTTGATTTCCTTATAAAGAGCCTTTAAAAGTTAAGAATACCACATGGAAAAATTACACTGATGTAACATTCTTGTATTTACATTAGGAATTAACAACTGTATATCAACAAAGATGAGAATGGTCTTATCAAACTAAGTGTATTACTTAGAATTTATGGGTGAGCTTGCTAACACTTTAGTTGCAAACATATCACGAATGTATTGATATTAATTTTTGTAGCTTTTTGGTAATCTGGTAGCTACTTTTGAAATCCCTGGGGTTTGTCATTATAACCCTACCTTTGCAGAACTCATTATATATGGAAATATTTCCCAGACATAGTTTACAAAGTCAACTAACTTTGCAAACATTTCTTAGCGTGTTTATTCCATATACCATTCCATGTGAATATCATGAAACAAAAAAGTAGATTATAGATAAAACTCATAGACTGTTAAAGGTGGAGGGATCTTAAAGATCATCCATTTGGTCTAGCCTCTTTATTTTATACTTTGGGAAACTAAAGCAAAGGGTGGTTACACAACCCTCTGAGGTTGTACAGCTAATTTGCGACAGTGAGAGATAAAAATCCCAATCTGACTCAATATAGTGCCCTCGCCATGTAGCTTCCTAGTATTAGCAAAACTTGAAGGCAATATGTAAAAAGTAAAAACAATTGTTGCGTTAGGAAAATGAGGTTTGGGGTGTTGTCCTTTGAAATTCTATTGTCATGCTACCTTTTCTACAAAAAACCTATAGGAAATAAATCAACAAGCACATTAAAAAATCAGGTGAGGGGCTCCTGGGTGGCTCAGTAGGTTAAGTGCCTGACTTCAGCTTAGGTCATGATCTCACGGTTTGTGGGTTTGAACCACGCACTGGGCTCTCTGCTGTCAGCGTGGAGCCCTCTTTGGATTCTCTGTCTCCCTCTCTCTCTGTCCCTCCCCCACTCATTCTCTCTCTCAAAATAAATAAACATTTCAAAATAAAATAAAATCAGGTAAAAAGAGCACTTCTGTTATTCAAACCTAGAAGTAAATTACTCTACTGGAGATTTATAGATATTTATATCATTATCAACAGCATCACCATGATTATTTCTTTCCAATTAACCCCTCTTTAAATGCAAAAGAAATGTGGAAGGAGTAATACATTATCCAAGGGGCTAGGGCCTCGTCAGTTGTTTTCCTGCTGACAGAAGAGAGCATAAAGGTAGTATAGCATTGGAAAGGAAAGGGAGAGACTGAAAAGAGAGATGAAGGGACCCCAAAAGCAGCTTAGAGCAGAGTTTTACCCCAAATCAATTGGGATACGTTTACAGAACAGTTCATTTGAAGTCCAAGTCTCTTACAAGGGCTCCTTTAATGTTTATCATGTTTCCAGAGGACCTATTAGGAAATGAGGAAGGGCAGTGTTCTCAGGCCATGGACACAGACCGTCTGTCTCTGCCCAAGGAGGCGCACACGCCACGGCCACCTGCCTGCCCACGCTGCTGTGGTGGAAGGGGGCAAATAACCCTCAGCAAACGCTCTGTTTACTGTGCCTGGAAACAGGCCTTTTGCCATGGAAAAATTTCTCATTGTACCCATAGGTACAGGACACACATTGCATAATACGAATGATCTTATTAAGACTTCTCGCTAACCTGTGTACATGCTGTGCTTCAAGACTAGGGCTGAGTGCCATTTCTGAGGTGTCACTCCACTTTATACTCAGGGACGAAGTCTAACGGGGGCCTGTAGGAGTATGCTCATGCCTTCCTCTAGAATCCTCCTCTGGTCACTGATGCCTGAAGTCTTAATGCTTCGTGCTTTCGGCTTCTCTCTGGACCCTGTACTCTCTAATTTCCAGTATTTTATTTCTCACTTTTTGTTGTTACAAAAGGAACAGAAGCACGTGGTAAAATACGAAATGCAAAGGGGTATTCCGTGAAAGGGACACCTACTCCTAACCTGGTCCCCAGGACGCTGCCCAGGAGTAACCCCCATCTGTTCACCAGAAAACACGGTGGGGTACTTTTCTCTGTAGCAGCTGCTGCTCTGGACACGTAGGGCTGAGTGGCAAACGGATGGATAAGATCTCTGCCTTCTGGTAGGAGTTGATGGGCCACCAAGAAGATACATAAGCGAATTATCATTTTGTATATCAGAATGCAGTAAATGCTACAAACAGAAACACGCCAGGAAGGGGGGAGAACGATCGGGGCCACTGAGGTGATATCTGAGTGCAGCACTGAAAGAAGAGAGAGCCAGTGCTATTGTACAGAAAGAACGTTCCAGACAGAGGGAAAGTACACTCCGGCACCTCCGGCATGATGTGGGGCCAGGGGGTTAAAAACACTTTTAAAATTTTTGTTTTTAAAACACTTACAAAGTATCTACCACAGGCCAGGCATTCATCGGCGTCCTTTATATATACTAACTCTCTTAATCCTTGCAAAGACAACCTGTGGGATAGAGACGTTAGGAAAGTTGCCCCAAATCACAAATCAGTGAGTGGTCAGACCCAGACTTTCACAGAGGCTGTGTGGTTCTGGAGCCCGTGCCTCAACTGCTGTGCACACAGTAGGGCAGGTGGTACTGGAGAGCGGTGGGGCCGTCCTGAGGGCAAAATGGGAGCCTTGAGAGAGGAACCAGTTCTGTCTTCCAGAACACTCTGACACATTTACACGTTTATGTTTATGTATACGTGTGTGTGTGTGTGTGTGTGTGTGTGTGCGCCCTTCGGGTTTGTACTCTCTTACTTAATAGCTTAATGGTAAAGTGCAGAACAATTTTATTTTATTTTTTTTTTTAATTTTTTTTTTCAACGTTTATTTATTTTTCGGACAGAGAGAGACAGAGCATGAACGGGGGAGGGGCAGAGAGAGAGGGAGACACAGAATCGGAAACAGGCTCCAGGCTCCGAGCCATCAGCCCAGAGCCCGACGCGGGGCTCGAACTCACGGACCACGAGACCGTGACCTGGCTGAAGTCGGACGCTTAACCGACTGCGCCACCCAGGCGCCCCAAGTGCAGAACAATTTTAATTGATGGAAAGTAGAGAAAGGTTTGATATTATGTATGCTCTGGTTAAAGATGATAGCCTATCAAATAATCTTTTTTGGCATGAGTGATCTCTTCTAATTTTTTTTTTAACTTCATTTATTTATTTGGAGAGAGTGTGTGTGTGTGTGAGAGCAGGAGAGGGGCAGAGAGAGGGAGAGAGAATCCCAAGCAGGCTCCCCATTGTCAGCGCAGAGCCCAACGTGGGGCTTGAACCCATGAACTATGGGATCATGTCCCGAGCCGAAATCGAGAGTCGGATGCTCAACTCACTGAACCACCGAGGCGCCCCAGTCTTCTAATTTTTTTTTAAGTTTATTTATTTATTCTGAGAGAGACAGGGGCAGCATGAGTGGGGGAGGAGCACAGAGAGGGAGAGGGGGAAACGCAAGCAGGCTCCATGCTGCCAGTGCAGAGCCTGATGCAGGGGCTTGAACCCACAAACCTGCGAGATCATGACCTGAGCCGAAACCAAGGGTGAGAGGCTTAACCGACTGAGCCACCCAGGTGCCCTTGATCTCTTCTAATTTTACTTGTTTTTTAAAAAAATTTTTAACGTTTCTGTTTATTTTTGAGAGAGAGAAACAGAGCGAGTGGGGGAGGGGCAGAGAGAAAGAGCAGACACAGAATGTGAAGCAGGCTCCAGGCTCTGAGCTGTCAGCACAGAGCCTGATGTGGGGCTTAGAACTCACGAGCTGTGAGATCGTGACCTGAGCCAAACTCGGACGCTTAACCCACTGAGCCACCCAGATGCTCCTAATCTCTTCTAATTTTAAAGTCTAAAAATACTTCTCTATTCTGAAATTCTTGCTTGTTTGATTAGTGCTTCCTTGGGACAACAAATCAACTTTTTTTTTTAAATATAATTCAGTGGTTTCTTATACATTCACAATGTTGTATAACCATTGTCAGTATCTAATTCCAGAACTTTCCCATCACTCCAGAAAGAAACCCCATACCTATGAGCAGGCACTCTCAATTCTCCCCTCCCTGCAGCCCTTGAAAATCACTAAACTAGTTTCTGTCTCTACGCATTGTCCCACTGTGGGCATTTCAGATAAAGGGAATTGTACAGTATGGGGCCTTCTTTTACTCAACATAATGTTTGCAGGATCCATTCATGCTTGTAGTATGTGTCAGCCCTCCGTTTCCTTTTTGTGGCTGAATAAAGTTTCATTGTAAGCATATGCCACATTTCGTTTACTTATTCATCAGTTAGTGGACATTTGGGTTGCTTCTACTTCTTGGCCTTTTTGAATAACGCTATGTACATTTGTGCACAAGTTTTTGTGCGGGTATGTTTTAGAACTCTCTTGGGGATACCCGGTGGGCTTGCTGGGTTATATGGTGCCAATGTTTAACTTATCAAATCAACTTTTGAACACAGCATATCGCATGGCACCTCACTATTTATAAGGGACAAAATATCAGAGCAAATGGTTACATTAGCAAATGCCCTAGCCTGTCCTATTTCTATGAGAAGGTAGCAGATGAGGGGAGGTGCCTACTTCTTGGGGTTTAATGTGTCAGTACCTGAAAGTCATTGGCATTCAGTGGATATATTCTCCAGGCAGATCCCACTTATTGTGGACCCCTCCGTATAACAGGATAGAGAGCAACCATGAGGATGTTGCCCTTGAAGTAGATGGAAGGTTCAGGCTTGAGCAACACCCCCGCCAGTCTCTCCAGGTATCCCTAATGGCATCCTAGTGCTATTAGCATCAGTCTGGAAAAGCAAAGGCTTTGAGAAGATGACATTGTTCTCTAAGAATAATATTAATGATAATATTGGGAGCACCAACTTCTTGACATTCACTACACGCCTAGCATCATGCTAGATGCTTTGTAGCCTTTTTCTAGACCTATAGTTTGCTAATAGCCACGGAAATGTGGCTGGTTTGAGTTGAGATAAACTGTACGTGTAAAATATACATTAGATTTCAAACACTTGGTACACAAAAGGGAATTTCTCACTAATTATCTCACACAATTATCTCACTAACTGTTTTTGCATGTTGAAATATTTTGGATGTGTTAAGGAAAATATATTACTAAAATTAATTTCACCTGTGTCTTTTTACTTTTCTTACTGGGCCTACTAGAAAATTTTCAATTATGTATGGAACTCATATTTGCAGAGTCAAATTATATTTCCATTGGACAGCACTTGTTCTAGACTATTCTTCACAGTAATTTGATCGGCTGGATGGTATTATCATCCTCACATTATGGGTGAGGAAATTGAGGTTTAGAGAGCTTAAGTAAATTGCCAGTGATCATACAGCTGTGGCTTAAGCACCACTCTGTCTCCAAGCCTGAATTTGTACCCATTACTTTGTTCTCTCTCTCCATGGCCCAGAAATATAACCCCTATGATACAGAAATGGTTATCATCATTAGCTATGGCAAAAAGCTGTTTTCACATCTCCATGTAGGGCTCAAGAAAAAATTGTCCACATCACTCTGTAAGGTAGAATTTAGGTTATAGTTGGGGGAAATTGCTTATGGGAAAGTTTCTTAAATGCTAACTCTTTGTTTGGGGGCAGTTTGGGGCTTACTCACCAAGGAAAGGAGGTAGATGAAACTACTTCCGAGGCTACTGTCACTTCTATGATCCTGCATTACAATTGTCATCAGGTTCACAGGTCAGTTGTTGCCATAACCCTCAGGGTGAGACAGAGCAGAGGGAGGCGAATTTGTGCTTCAGTTGTGTCCTTTTTTTCCCTATAAAACATAGGGCTTTAATTTCATCCCATTTCTTTTGAATTTGTGAAGACCTCAACGGGACATTTTTCATAGCAGTGCTGACCTCTTCCCAGTTGCAACGGAGAGAAGGCAAAACTATTTAGGAGAGAAAGAGTCATTCCATCGCCTTTCTTCCCCCCTGCTACCTTACACAATTCTCTAATGGTCTCCTTAAAATATGTGTCTTAATTCAGTCAAGTCTGCGTTTCCCCAAGGTATCCACATTCATCACTCAAAAAGAATTCTCATATGTACCTATTAATGCTAGCTATTACTATATTTTCAATACTATAACTTAATTTTATGCTCATTTTACATATACTTATGTATAACACACATGGGAATATAGTTTACTTATTTAACTTCAACTACCAAAGGGGAATCCTAGTTGAGAACGGTAGCGCCTTGCGCTATTTTTCCAAGATGGGGAGGATTGGGAGAATTGGGAATTATACTTTGCCTCAGGGTCTCATCCCAAATGTTTAAGCCCTCTCCTATTCTTAGGGGCTAGAAATGTTGCTTCCAGCTGTTAAACCAAATCAAACACACTTTTTTCCCCCAGACTACAAATTTGGAGCTACTAAGAAACTTGGTGACTTGGCTCCTAAAAGATTAAGTGTAACTCAAAAATCAAACTCTAAGAAGCTAAAAAATTTCTAAACATGTATATAATTATTTATAAAACATGTTTTATACTTTTTATTTTTAAATTCAAAGTCAAATTTGCTTTGAAGATTTTATTTTTAAGTAATTTCTTCACCCAGTGTGGGCTCGAACTTACAACCCCAAGATCACGGGTCCATGTTCTACCAACTAAGCCAGCCAGGTGCCTCCAAAGTCAGATTTTTAGTGCCCCTAAATTAGGTTCACTTTAACTTAAATGGCTGCATGGGAAAAAAATTCCACCATTTGTTCTTTGTTTAATCATTCTTTGTTAAAATTCCTCAGAGGTTTCAAATGTACTTCAGATGAGATGACAATAAATCACAGAGAGAAGAAATCAGAAGAATGGTATGGGGAAAGGTGCACAGAGCTGAGAATCAGATGATCTGAATCCTAGTTCTGTTTCAACAACAAATTAGCAACAGGGCCTTGGAGAGTTTAAATTCCAGAAACATTTATTGGACGCCTAATATCTTCAAGGCATTGGTTTCTTTTTTAATGTTTATTTATTTATTGTGAGAGAGAGAGACGGAGAGCATGAGTGGGGGAGGGGCAGAGAGAGAGGGAGAGAGAGAATCCCAAGCAGGCTCTGCATGGTCAGCACGGAGCCTGACATGGGGCTCCATTCCATGAACCAAGAGGTCATGACCTGAGCCAAAATCACGAGTGGGATGTTCAACTGACTGAGCCATGCAGGCACCCCTCTTTAAGGCATTGGAATAAGTACTCTAGGAGATAAAGATGGCTAAGATATGGGTTCTCAAGAAACTTATCACCACATAGGAAGGAAAGCATACCCACAAAACTCTGGTTTAATATGATACAGAATGTGTGGGTAATGAAGTAGAGTTTATGGGAGCCAAAAAAGAAAGAAGCATAAATTCCAGCCAGGGAGATTCAGTACGTATTCGTGAAGAAAGTGACACTTGGGGTGGTCCTAGAAGTATGGGTGGGATTTCTGGGTGGGGCCAGAAGGGAAGGGGAGACAATGTAAGCAAAGGTGTATGGTGAGAAAGTCCACAGCTGGGTCCGAAAACTTGTTAGACAGGAAGGCACACTTAATTCTGAGTAAGAATGGGAGATAAGTTTTGACTGCTGGATTAGAATCAGATTGTGGTAGAGTTTGAATTCCATTCTAAAGAATTTGGACTTTATTGGGGGAAGGGGTAGCAAAGATAAAGGGTAAACCCATAAATGATCAGCTTTGCTAGGATGATTGCTCTGACAAGCACTGAGTGGTATGAGTGGTGAACAGAAAGATAGAAGATGGGAGGACCAGTTAGATCGTGGTAGGGTTTAGACAATAGGAATGGATAAAGAAGGCAAAAACGCAAGTGACATTTTGGAGGGAGGATTGACAGGGTTTGGTGACAGTTGGTTTTGAGATGCAAAAGATGACTGAGGTTTTGAGCATTGATGAATCAAGAGGATGGAGATGCTAGGAATGTAGGAGGTTTGCTGGGGAAGAGGCCGAGTTTGGTTTTGAGCATATTTCATCTATTCTGAACACATCGGCTAATCATATAAAACAAAAGACAATTCCCGACTCCCCTCTTTTGGAAACCCTTCAGTGCCTTCCCATCTAGCTCAAAATAAAAGAAGTCCTTATGGGGCGCCTGGGTGGCTCAGTCACTTGAGTGTCTGACTCTTGATTTAGGCTCAGGCCATGATCCCAGGGTCACGGGATCAAGACCCATATTGGGCTCCACACTGAGCATGGACCCTGCTTAAGATTGTCCCTCTCTCCTTCTTCTCCTCTCCCCCACTATGAGCATGCTCTCTCTCTCTAAAAGAAAAAAGAAAGTCCTTACAGTGGCTGATAAAGCCTTACATGTCCTGACTGCCCACTTTCCTTTTGGTCTCCTCTCTTTCCACACACCCCTCTTCTCAGCAACAGGAACACTCTGGCCCTCTTGCTGTTCCTCCAGGACTGTTCTATAAACAGAAATCTACCTTAGGGCCTTTCTTGGTGTTTTCTCTGCCGGAAAGCATCTTCTCTCAGATGATTCTTATATCTTGCTTCCTCTCTTCCTTCAGCTCTTACTCAAATGCCATCCTTTTAGAGAGGTCTTTCCTGATCATTCTATTTAAATAGCAACCCCCAGCCCCTTACCACTCTCCCTTCCCTCAGTTTGCTGATCTCCACAGTGCTTATCACCATCTGATATACCATGTATTCACTTGTTTATTATCACATCCTGGAAACTGAAACTGCAAAAAAAAAAAAAAAAAAAAAATTAATGATGTAATAGGCCACTGTTTTCAAGGGTACACTGAGATTTGTTATTCTCACACGTCATTCTTGGGACTACACCTTGATATAATCCCTTTGAAAAGCAATTTGGCAGTATATATAAAGAGTCATAAAATGTTGATGTCCTGGAACATTTTATGTTTTGAAAATTCTGAAAATCAATTCTAAGAAGGTAATCTAAAGCATGGAAGAGAAAATATACAGGAAAATGTGTATTGATGTGATATTTATAATATCAAGAAATTGGAAAGAGTCTAAACATCTAACAATACAAGTAAATTACGATTTGTTTATTTAACAATGTATTATTCATATGTTAAAAGGATAGTTAGGAAAACCTGGTTAGCAACAAGGAAAATGCGTATGAGACAATCTTATATTTAGGGACACCTGGGTGGCCCAGTCCGTTGGGCGTCCAACTCTGGCTCAGGTCATGATCTTACGACTTGTGAGTTCAAGCCCCATATCAGGCTCTGTGCTGACAGCTCAGCTTTGGATTCTGCTTTGGATTCTGTCTCCCTCTCTCTCTCTCCTCTCCCAGTCACACACTGTCTCTCTCTCTCAAATATAAATAAACATTAAAAAAATTTTTTTAAAGCACAGGGTCACCGGGGTCGCTCAATCGGGTGAGCTTCCAGCTTCAGCTCAGGTCATGATCTCACGACTCCTGAGTTTAAGCTCCACATCACTGGGCTGTGTGCTGACAGCTCGGAGCCTGGAGCCTGCTTCGGATTCTGTGTCTCCCTCTCTCTCTGCCCCTCGCCCACTCATACTCTGTCTCTTGCGCTCTCAAAAATAAACAAACATTAAAAAATATTTTGGGGCGCCTGAGTGGTTCAGTCGGGTGAGCGTCCGACTTCGGCTCAGGGCACGTTCTCACGGTTGGTGATTTTGAGCCCCGCGTAGGACTTTGTGCAGACAGCTCAGAGCCTGGACCCTGCTTCGGATTTGGTGTCTCCCTCTCTCTCTGTCCCTCCCTCATTCGCACTCTGTCTCTGTCTCTCTCAAAAATAAACAGAAACATTAAAAAAAAAGAAAATATTAAAAAAATATTTTAAAAAATAAAAATAAACATTAAATAAATAAATAAATAAATAAATAAATAAAAATAAAAGCACAGAATCCATAATTGTATACAGTATGATTTCCGTCATCTTCAAATATACATACAGAAAATCTAGGAGGAAATAAACTCAATCGCTGATATTAAATGCATTAGGTGAATGGGATTCTAGGTGGCTTATTTTCTCTAAATCTTTCAGATTTGCTGTATTTGTCCTATCCTTCCTGTAAATGAGGTGATTTTATTTTTAAAGCAATTTAAAAAAATTTTTTTAAATGTTTATTTATTTTTGACAGAGAGAGAGAGACAGAGCATGAGCAGGGGAGGGGCAGAGAGACAGGGAGACACAGAATCCAAAGCAGGCTCCAGGCTCCGAGCGGTCAGCACAGAGCCCGACATGGGGCTCAAACCCACAGACTGCGAGATCATGACCTGAGCCGAAGTCGGACACTCAACCGACTGAGCCACCCAGGCGCCCCTAAAGCAGGTTTTTTTTAATCATCAAAAGAAACTGCTGCTACAACCCAACATACTCTCTAGACTGCATTGTTGGGTACCAATGGGAAATGTGAGTTTCCAGGCCCATGGACGCTGTTTAGGACTGAGGGCCAGTGTTTAGGACTGAGGGCCACTGTCACAAATGGCTGGCCCTACAGATCATTAGCCCCCCAATCTCAGCTCCCCCACCTCCTCATTCCTAACTTTTTCCTCTTCTCCACTTGCCTGCATAATTATAGGCTGTGTCCTCCTGTTTGTGATGGTCTCAAGTATGAAACAATGAAAGCAGAAAGAGCACAACTCGCTCGTGCTTCTTGACGATATTTATATGCATGGACTGAGACTAAGCCACCTCATCCACATCTCCATCTACTTTTTCATTTCTCTTATTGTAGCCTACTCCTTTCCCAATTGGCTGGCATTTAGGGTTCCCATGTGTTCTTCTCCACAGTGCTTATCATCATCTGATACATTATGTATTTACTTGTTTATCGGCACAGCTTAGAAACTGAAATGGCTAAAAAGAAAAAAAAATTACTCAGTGTCTACCCACTGTCAATTAAACTCTATATATCACCTCATTTTATCCTTTCCATCCAGCAAAACAAGTGTTAGTCCCATTTTAGGGATGAGGAAACTGAGTCTTCAAAAGGTTGACAATTTGCCCAAGTCCACTTACCTAGGAGGTTACCAAGTTGAAATTGAAACTCTTATCTTTCTGACCTCAAATCCTATGGCCTTAGCCTGTACATTGATGAACACATCTTAAATATTCAGATAGTCTACATTGATTTATTCTATAGAAATCGCCTGGGTGAAATAAACAATTGCATAACTGAATATTTCAACCTGAAACTCTACGGTGACTGGTGCCTTTGTGTCAGAAATAACTGGCTCGTTGCTTCAGATTTTTTCTGTGAATGTCCACAGTGTGGACTCAGTAACAGGGTGGGTCTCCATAATGATTTGAGACCCTAAAACCAAAAATTTGAAGTATTTTAACTATGTTGGTTATCTGCAGTATTCTAAGTATTTAGTTATTAACTAAAATCTGGGGTTTTTTTTTTTTTTGTTTTTTCCCCAATGTTTACTTTTGAGAGAGAGAAAGAGAGACAGACAGGGGTGGGGCAGAGAGAGAGAGAGAGAGAGAGAGAGAGGGAAACAGAATTTGAAGCAGGCTCCAGGCTCTGAGCTGTCAGCACAGACACAGGGCTCGAACTCATGGACCGTGAGATCATGACCTGAGCTGAAGTTGGACACTTAACTGACTGAGCCACCCAGGCACCCCTGATTTTATCTGTTTTGATTAATGACCTCACTTGAAGGATTTAGAAGCTCTCCTTTGAAACCAACAGCAACTTTATTGCTAAAACAAATTAGTTATTAAATATTAAGTTAGATCCTTTCGATTGGTTATTTGGACTTAAGAATTGAAACTATTTTAAAAAATTGTTTTAGGTTTATTTGAGAGAGAGAGCATGTGGGGAAGGGCAGAGAGAGAATCCCAAGCATACTCCACGCTCAGCATGAAGCCCGATGAGTCTCAAATTCATGACTCTGGGATCATGACCTGAGCTGAAATCAAGGGTCAGACACTCAACTGACTAAGCCAGCCAGGCACCCCAAGAATTGACACTATTAATAGAAGACATGTAAGATGTCAAAAGGAATGTAAAATCCAGTTATGACTAATACTATTTCAGAGGAAGTTTCTAACAAAAAAAGATATTTTTTGCATTTAATAATCCATTTATTTCAAGTAATACTTTAATAAAGATTCTAAGCAAATTTGTCGTAATGAGACTGAAGGAATTGAATAGCATTTTCCAAGAAATATTGCTCATAATGTTCACCATTATAACAGTTCAACAGTGTTCTTTCTTGTCTGCCTTCTTTGGCTGAAGTCCCTGGTAGAAAAACCTTTCAGTTCTTGACATAGACGTGAGAAGCCATAATGTAATCATCCTCATCATAGCTAACATTTTTGAGTGCTTACTGTGAGTCAGACTTTGCTACATATTGCACTTGATTATTTCGTTTTAATGCTCAGAAGCCAGAAGTGTAGGCACTATTGTTATATTCACTTTATAGAGAGATAAAGAAACTGAGGCATAGAAGTATTTAGTGACTTATTCAAGAGACAGCATTTAAAATGAAACACGAGATGTCATATTGGTTGTTTTGCTACCTCTATGACCTGAGAAAATCACATTTTTAAAAAGGAATACCAAATTTGACTTTACAGCTTTTATGTTAAAAGGAAAAGCGAATGGCTTTTTGAATTGCCACGGCTGTTGTGCCAGTGATTAATTCCACCGGAGAAGTGGTTCCGTGAGAGTTGAAATTTTAGATCTAAACGTCTGCGAGTGGGTTTTCCTTGGGTCATCTATGCTTTTTTCGTGACCCTTTGCTCCATCAGTCTGCACTACAAACTTCCCTTCACCGTAAGAAAGTTTTTTTCTCTGTGGGTTTTTAAACTGGTGGAGCTGTCCTTGGTCTGAGAGGTCCCAGAAGAAAAGTTTTGCCTGGGCTCTCTGACCTGTCACAGAAGTGCTGCACTTCTCAGCTGACGTGTAGAAATCTACCAGCCCGCCACATAGGAAACATTGGGGGAAATTCTTAGGAGAGGCCATGGAAACTCTAAAGGATGCCATTACAGTACGTTTGTATGTTTCTCTCCATTTAAGCACAGCTTTCCCACCGTAGACAGGACATGGAGAATCAAGTTCACTTACTCAGTAAACTAGTTTGAATGCCTACTTTGTGCATAATACAGTTCTAAACACCACAAAAGATATAGATAACCTCCTGCCCTCAAAGACTTTGCATTCCAGTGAGAAGACTTTTACACATAAGGAAGTTAAAGAACCCAATATCATAGAGGTGAATCAGAAGCCAATAGAGTGCCATGGGTGTCAGGAGTAAGAGGTTCAAGGCAGGGTAATGGGGGAGGCGGAGAGAGGCTATAGCAGTGAGGGGGTCCTCAGGGGAGAGCAGGAATTTAATAGTGGCCTCGAGGAGGAGGAACCTAGCCACAGAACAGACTGTAGAGTTCAATTCCGCTTACTTAAAAACAAAATAAACAAAAATTGTATTTGTATATTAAATGCAGAGAGAAAGAGTTGGAAGGATAGCTAGCAAATTGGGAGGAGAGGAGTGCCACTGGCAGATAGTGGGGAGTGGAGGGAAGGGCTAGAATTCATGGGGACTTTCAGTTTGTACTGTATATATACTTCTATGTTGGTTGAAGAGCTTTCCAAGGAGAATGTGGTCATGCATTATTTTGGGTACCTAAAAAATACAAAATTGACAAAAAGAATGAATAAGAGCTGAGTTTACAGAGCAAAAAGCAAAGAATATTCCAGGTGAGAAGAGCAGTCCGAGTCAACTCACGAAGGCGGGAAGGTACAGGATGTGTCTGGAGAAGAGTGAGGATGTGAGTGGGACCAGCACAGAAGGGATGGATGTAGCAGAAGCTCAGATTGGGGCCAGTGGTCAAAGGCTATGAATGCACGACCTGGGAGTGTGAGCCCTTCACCTTCGGCCAGAAGCAATAAAAAACGTCTTGGAAGGATTTGGTTCAGGGTTGATTAATCCAGCTGCACAAAGATTCATTAATTAGTGATCACACTTGAATACCCAGCAAAGTTATATGATATGGATTCACACGTACCTGTCTTGCACACCATGAAAAACCATGGAAATGCCTCTGGTAGCAAGAAAGGCTCTGACTTATGCAAACCTGTCGTTAGACTTTTCAGGAACCGCTGAAAGATGGAAATGCTGTCAAATGCAATTGGGGAGCAGCCACGTGTGCTTGATCCACAGGATTAATTTCACCATAAATCTTTGTGTAATGTTTGACATCTATGATGAATAATTCAAATATATGAGGGAGATTTTGATCCCTAGCATATGAGAAATGACTGAATCAAATTTGTAAAATTTGAGTAAAAATTACTTGATTTTAAAAATGAAATCAGATGCATTCTGTAATATGGTGTTTGTTTTAGTTAATTTGTCTTTTCCTTGCATGAATTGGTGAAATCAATATTTTCTTTAAACTTGTGTTTCTGATGATAGCACTGCTCCAACACTATATATGTACACATTGCATTTTACTCACACTCCCACATAGAGATATTCATACAACAGACACAATGTGACAAAAATCTATAGCTACCTGGGAGTGGGGAAGGAACCCTCCCACAAGCCAATCTTAAAGGAACATTAAATCTAATATGAGGAAAAATACTGTAGCTAGTTGAATCTTGAGTCATGCATTGTGACTCATTGTAAATGATTGGATTCTGAGTGAGATATTGACCAGCAAGTGGAAGGGAAGCACATCCCGGTCCCAGAATGATGATGCTAGTTAGGTTTGTAAAAAACGTGGCCGCCTACTGCAAATTATCTTGTAACCCGAGTGATGCTTGAGGAAGCAACTGACAATTACATGTAATTTTCACTTTTCACCTTTCTTCTTGTTCAAACTCTAAAGACTTTTAATCCCCATCTTTCGCTCCACAACCCCACCCAACTCGATCTGTTCCTGTTCAGAGGCAGATGGAGTTCTTAATAGGCATAACTGAGTTCCCTGCCTGACGCAGGGAAAACAACAGGGGACAAGATAGATTCAAAAAAGCTTTACAAGTTACGTGGACAGAAAGATTGCTGGTTTCATATGCTGTATTTTCCTCAGAACCCCTTCTCTGTTCTTCTTAACCCTTCTTTATCCTTTAAAATTGCTTTGTGGCATGTCTTCCCATCACGAGGATGAGGCAGCATGAGGCATCTGACCTTCGTGTGTTGGGAGAAGGCAGGAATGTAAGACGATCCTGTGCCTTAGGTGATTAGATAGACTCATAACAAATTTTAGGAAGACAATTTGGGGATGATAAAAAAAAAATCCTTTAAAAATATCTAGACCAGAAAAAGAATTCCTTTTTTTTTAAATTTATTTATTTTTTATTATTTTTTTTAAGGCTTATTCATTTTTCAGAGACAGGGAGAGAGCGTGAGTGGGGGAGGGGCAGAGAGAGAGGGAGACACAGAATCCGAAGCAGGCTCCAGGCTCTGAGCTATCAGCACAGAGCCCGACGTGGGGTTGGAACTCACGGACAGTGAGATCATGACCTGAGCCGAAGTCGGACTCAACCGACTGAGCCACCCAGGCGCCCCCAGAAAAAGAATTCTTCTAATCATTTTAAAGTAGTTCTTAACACTGATTTCATCAAGTCAATCTGGTAAGTATGTACTACTATCTGCCAAATTGAATAAAAAAACAATCCATGTAATCCTGATAGCATTGTGCTAATAATCTGCATTACAGAAGTACAGAATCTCTACTTCTAGTACAGTTTGGACAGGGGAAGTCTGGTCTCCGCCTCTCTCCTCTCTGTTGCTGTCTCTCTCTGTCTTCAGCTAAATGGGCACTCTCTATGTATCTTCGCTGGGGAAGCATGCATTGTTTGCCTTGTATCTGAGTAAGTCTGAAACCCCGTAGGTGGTGGTGGCGGGGGGGGGGGGGGGGGGGGGGCTTCTTCCTGAGTTTAATGCTCTCTTATACATGGAGCTTCTGTGATGGAGCTTCTGTGAATGACAACAGCTTACGGGGAGGCTGAGAAAGGACATTTATGTGTGCAGAGGTTAGCGAGAAGTTCATTCTAAGCAGAAAGATGGGAGCTGATGTTGTCACGCAAAACTTTTTAAAGAGAGGAATGAGTAAAGATTGGTAAAGAACTGATACACTAAGATAATGCTGAGAGAACATAGGAATAGCTCGTGAGTTAGGATATAGTTTGGACCAAAAATAATAACCATCCTGAATTTATCTATTCGTACATCAATATGTTTGTGATGAAACATATGAAAAATAAGCAAAAACATAAAGATCACTCTGCTGATGATACTGCAGGCCCCCCAAAGCAAAGGAACGTACACCCCATTCATTCCCTGTTGACATCAGTTTATCAAGTGTTTGCGACCCAAAATGAGTGGGGAAGACTTACTATCTTTAGTTCATTTCTGCTTTCCCCCTAAGTTCAGGGATAAAACTTTTATGTTTTTATAGGTCTAATATTTTATTACGTCTAATTTTACTTAAATGCATAAACATATTGAATGTTTATAATTTATAAAATGGCCTGTATATTTATAATTTACTTATATGAAGTAATTATTAAAACGTACAATTAAGGGGCGCCTGGGTGGCGCAGTCGGTTAAGCGTCCGACTTCAGCCAGGTCACGATCTCGCGCTCCGTGAGTTCGAGCCCCGCGTCGGGCTCTGGGCTGACTGCTCAGAGCCTGGAGCCTGCTTCCGATTCTGTGTCTCCCTCTCTCTCTGCCCCTCGCCCGTTCATGCTCTGTCTCTCTCTGTCCCAAAAATAAATAAACGTTGAAGAAAAAAAAAAAAAATTAAAACGTACAATTAATAGTGTCCTTAGGGTCGTATATTTTCATGTATTAAAGTACTTGCTCACGAAATCAAAATACCATCTTTTCCTTATGTTAAATATTTTAAGTACAGGGGTGCTTGGGTGGCTCAGTCAGTTAAGCGTTGACTTCAGCTCAGGCCGTGATCTCGTGGTTTGTGGGTTCGAGCCCCACATCTGGCTCCGCCCCGACAGTATGGAGCCTGCTTCTGATCTTGTCTCCCTCTCTCTCTGACTCTCCCCTGACCACGTTCTCTCTGTCTTCCAAAAATAACCATTAAAAAAAAATATTTTTAAGTACTTCAGTGTTCTGCTTTTGTGATAGTAAGACATGTTTTATTTTATGGGTTTTTAAAAGATTTATACTGGTTTTTTTTTTTTTTTCTTTTTTCTAACCAACAGCTAAACTTAGAGATTCTGTCTTATGTCACAAATAATCCTTATCGGTACAAAATGTTTACATTTTGGGGGATTATGGAGACTTCTTGTCCTTTAAACCTTATTTATAAAGCTTTTGTCACTTGTTTTTTAATGTCCCTCGTATTAGCTTGCCAGCAATAAGCAAAAATAAAGCTGGGACTGTGTCAGAAAATTCACTGGCCCGCATTCATCCTTCTTCGGCAGAGTTTACTCAATAGCATTCCCCATTCAGCTACCGTGCCAGCCAACGGAAACAGCTAGTTGTTGTCTGAAATGAGGAATAATTGGAAACATGGTTCCTGTTTCTTTTCCTGCAAGTAACAATTCATCCATTTAACATTCTTTTGGTGCTCTTGAATTCCGTTGTAGACAGCATCGTGTTCACCAATCTGACGGAGGTTAACCTTCTATTCCTGCTGTTGACCCTCCCACTGCGACATAGTGATGACCATCTGATGGCCTGGCACCTCCACCTAGAGTCAGTTACATGCAGTGCCAGCAGCTTTGTGTAGGGAGATGGATGGACATCAAGCTGGAAAATGCTAGGCTGGGAGAAATCATAATAATTGTAAAAGATAGGGCTCTGTGCTGACTGCTCAGAGCCTGGAGCCTGCTTCAGATTCTGTGTCTCCCTCTCTCTCTGACCCTCCCCCGTTCATGCTCTGTCTTTCTCTGTCTCAAAAATAAATAAACGTTAAAAAAATTAAAAAAAAAAAAAGGGGGTGCCTGGGTGGCTCAGTCAGTTAAGTGTCGGACTTGGGCTCAGGTCATGATCTCGCGGTCGGTGAGTTCGAGCCCCGCGTCGGGCTCTGTGCTGACAGCTCAGAGCTTGGAGCCTGCTTCCGATTCTGTGTCTCCCTCGCTCTCTGCCCCTCCCCTGTTCATGCTCTGTCTCTCTCTGTCTCAAAAATAAATAAACGTTAAAAAAAAATTTAAAAAAAATAAATAATTGTAAAAGATAAAATTTCTAGCTGTTATGATCCCAAGTCTGTAGATAAAGAAACAAAACCCTAGAAGGTTAAGTAACTTGCCCAAGGTCACTGCCAGCAAGTTGTAGAACAGACCATCTAGTTCCAGCATCTTTCCTCTGTACCTGATACCACAATAGCTTTCATCCTCTACGGCCAAGTACGTGATTGATTTTGTAAATATTCCACACACCTATAAAAAGATTGCATATTCTCTTTTTTGTAAGGTATAAACTTATTTTTTATACTATATATGAATCATACATAAATTCATATATTCATGCATATATAATAAGCTTATAGTTATATTATTATAAGCCTATCGTTATATTATTATTATATTAAATAGTTATATTATTATATTATATATTACATTCTTCTATATTCTTGCTTGTGTTTGATTTCATATTCTATCAAACTCTGAAAGAATTGAATGAAAACCTACTACTAAGCTTGCCATTTCCTCAAATTCTGCATGTCTTTCTAGTGGATTCTTTTCTCTTTTAACACTCTGGTGGTTTTGATTTAAAACGATTTTTACGCTATGCTTTTTAGTGCATAACAACTGACAACTGTTATATTTTTTCAAGTTTATATCTGTGCCACAGGAAATTGAGCTGACTACATATAAAATGATACCAAAATAATAGTGGCTGAATAGAAATGTGTTTTCTCAAACATAAAATATACCTGGTGGTAAAAAGTTCAGGGCTGGTATAGTGGCTCCATGGTCATCGGGAATGCAAGCTCCTTTTGTCTTCCTGCTCTGTTACCTTTTAGTATGTGGTATCCATTTTCCAAGTCATGGTTGCAAGATGGCTTCTGCAGCTCCAGCCATCACATGTATATTCCAGTCATGAAGGAGGAAAAAGAAGTCAGAAAAGAGTAGCTTCCAACTCAATTAGACGTCAGCAGGCCCACCTATCAACTTATGTCTGCTTACAACTTATTGTTCACTCCTAATTGTAAAATAGGATAGGAAAATTAATTTTTTATCTGTACACATTGCTGTACCAAATTAAATTGACGTTTTGTTAGCAAGGGTAAAGAGGGATGGGTGTGGATGGCATAGGCATCTAGCAATCTCTGCCACTGTGTGGCACATTCCATCCTCTTGTTCCTATTTAATGTTTTTGGCCTTGAGTTTGATATTAATATTGTCACTCCTGGTTTTGGATTTGCCTGACATACATCTACCCAATCATTTATTTTCAAATTTTCTTTGCCATTTTATTTGAAGTCAGTTTCATAGTTTAATTTTGTTTTTCAACCTAATCTGAAAGTTTGTTTTTAAAAGGGAAATCTGATTCATTCAAATTTTTATGGTAATGGATATATTTATTTTCATTCTTTTTCTTATTACTTATCCTTCTTTGTTTTTTTCCCCTTTCCTTAGGTTTACTGGCTTGATCCTATTCCTTCCTTCCTTCCTTCCTTCCTTCCTTCCTTCCTTCCTTCCTTCTTTTCTTAGGGAGAGAGAGAGAGAGTGAAGGAGGGAGGGAGGGAAGGGGCAGAGGGAGATCTTAAGCAGGCTCCATACCCGGCATGGAGCCCAAAACAGGGTTTGATCAGATGCTTAACCGATGGAGCCACCCAGGCACCCCTACCCCTTGAGCCTATTTTAAGAGTTATTTCCCTCCCTTCTGTTAAGTTGGTAGTTTTCACATGAAGTACTTAGTTGTCTTAAATAATTAAATGTGTTTTTTTTTTTCTGATGGAATAACCATATCCCTGCATCTCAGAGACTGATTGTGAATATACTGAGGAAGCAATGCAATTTATTTCTTCAAAGCCAAGTCAAGTCATTGGCACCATGTAATAATTGGGGAAGTTTATTTTCCTCACTCCCTTCAACATCACACGTAGACAGCAACAAACTCAAGCAGAGCTGGAAATGAGCCCTGTTTTGACTGAATACCACTCCTGTGTGTAACACTTTCCAGATTCCTTTCAGAGTCTAATTACTAGAGGAAAAAGGAAAGCTATTGTCCTGAATTTTAAAAGTCCACATGGGAAAGAAATATGATAAGTGTTCATCTTTACCTTTCTTAAGTCTTTTTTTTTTAATTTTTTTTTTAACGTTTATTTATTTGAGAGACAGAGCATGAACAGGGGAGGGTCAGAGAGAGAAGGAGACACAGAATCTGAAACGGGCTCTGGGTTCTGATCTGTCACCACAGAGCCCGACGCGGGGCTCGAACTCACGGACCGTGAGATCATGACCTGAGCCGAAGTCGGCCGCTTAACCGACTGAGCCACCCAGGCGCCCCAACCTTTCTTAAGTCTTTACTGAATGCAAAATCAGTTATCGTGGCTGATAAAGCAAATAACCACAGGGAGTAACAGCGCAACACATTCTGTGGTTGGCTCTTCCCATTGTGTTGGCTTTAAACGAAGTTTTAAAACCTTCTTCCATGGAAGGCTTGAGTTCTACAAAGTTTGTTATAGTTCTGTAAGGAACTTGCATATGACATTTAGCTTTACGTTACTTGGTGAAATTATTAAGCCTTTTTTGATACTTTTACATTTTCATGAATATATTATTTCTAAAAGGAGCCTTTTTTCTCTAGTCTGGCTTCAAATTATACCTTCCACTTCATGCCACAGCAGTATACTCGTTCCCAAGAGCAACCAGGGATCTTAAAATTAAGCAAATGGTACAAGTCTTACCATCTAGGTAGGAATTTTGCTGTTTTACCAGGGGGAACAACGTAAAGGAAGAAATCAAAGTTTTGTTAAAGCCATATGACTTCTACCCAAATTCATCATTCTAATTTACTTCTTTTATGTATTTATTTTTTTTATTTTTAATGTTTATTTTATTTTTGAGAGAGAGAGAGAGACAGAGTGCGAGCGGGGTAAGGGGAGAAAGAAAAGGAGACACAGAATCTGAAGCAGGCTCCAGGCTCTGAACTGTCAGCACAGAGCCTGATGCGAGGCTTAAACCCAACCAACTGTAAGATCATGACCTGGGCCAAAGTTGGACATTTAACCAACTGAGCCACTCAGGTGCCCCATTACTTCTTTCATTTATTTTTTATTTATTTATTTATTTTTTTTGAGAGAGCACACAAGTGGGAGAGGGGGCAGAGGGAAAGAGAGAGAGTCTTAAACAGGCTCCAAGCTAAGCATGGAGCCCAATGTAGGGCTCAATCTCATGACCGTGGGATCATGACCTGAGCCCAAATCAAGAGTTGGATGTTCAGCCAACTATGCCACCTCGGTGCCCCTCTAATTTACTTTAAAAAATTATTATTATTTTAGATTCCCTATGGGTATGATTTGGCTACAAATTGGTATGCATTTTGATAAATCTTAGAACAATAATACAGCATGCTATTTGTACTCTGCAAAAAAATTTTACATATATATGTAATTTGATATATATATATATATATATATCCCATAGAAATGAGTAATATGTTACATATAAGAAACTCTCTGCCTTGAAACATTTGGGTTACAAGATTTGTCCTGGGCCTTTCTCTTTAGGATCAAGAATGGAGTGACCTCTCATTCTGCCACTCACTATATATCACTGGGGCAAAGGGACAAAGAGTCAGTTCTGTTGTTGGAAATGCCTCCTTTCCCATTATCACTATTTCCCTGCAGCATGTTAGTCAGAAGAAACAAGGCACTGTGTCACAGGTAGAGAATAATTAATGCATTAATAAATTTAAAATTTACCATCTCCTCCTCCTGTTTAGTATTTTTCTTCTAGTATGGACTATTCAAGGAGCTGGTCCCATGTCAGCCTCAGGAGAGGTGACAGAGATACAAGAATGAAAAAGAAAAGTGTCTGATAGGGACATCTGGGTGTCTCGGTCAGTTAAGCATCAGACTCCGGCTCATCATGATCTCATAGTTCATGAATTCAAGCCCTGAATCAGGCTCACTGCTGATAGTGCAGAACTTGCTTGGGATTCTCTCTCTCCCTCTCTCTCTGCCCCTCCTCTGCTTGCTCTCTCTCTCTCTCAAAAATAAATAAACATTTTGAGACTCCTGGGTGGTTCAGTTGGTTAAGTGTCTGACTCTTGATTTCAGTTCAGGTCATGAGATCACAGTTCGTGGGTTTGAGCCCCATGTTGGGCTCAATGAAGACAGTGTGGAGCCTGCTTGGGATTCTCTCTCTGCCTCTCTCTCTCTCTCTCTCTAAATAAACATTTTTTTAATTAAAAAATAAAAAATAAAAATGAGGCTTGCCAAGATTGCCCTTAGGTTGAAGCTGGATGACAGGTTCATAAGAATGGGTTCATTTTTACTATTCTTCTACCTTTGGGTATGTTTGAAACTTTCTGTAATCAATTTTAAAAGAATAGAAATGGGGTTTCCGAAAACTGTTCTGGATCAGTTAATTCTGAAAAATAGTTTTCTCTTTTTATGCCCCATAAAAAAGGGCATCCTAAATATGTTCATTAATGGAGTTCACAATTGGTTTGGGTTCCACATATCACCAAAATGCCTCAACTCTGTGTATAAGTCCTGCAGTTGATACTCTGTGATTGAACTTGGGGAAGAAAAAAAGGCTCAAGCAGCTTTCATGAATTAACCGAAAATACTGAAATGGAACGTTTTCAGTAAAGATGACCAAAAAAAGTCATTGGTTCTCTAGTTACTTCTTCTTTCATGTTACTAAGACTAAGAGTATTAGAGAACCAAAAATCCATATAATAATCTCTAGAATATACAACTTATTTTATGTCTTGGTGTCTCCATTTTTTTTTTTCCAGTTAAGTGAGAAGAAACCTTGTGCCTAAATTTGATATCTTACAGAAGCATTTGAGGAATAACCATGTTTGAAAGGGGAGTTTTCTAATGTATCATATAGAATTCTGTTACTATGGAGAGATTGTCTTCTTTGCTAAGAACAAGTAGAAAATGAAGACTCTAAATAAATGAACCATTCTAAAAGTCTGTTTCATAGTGTCATCTCTTTGTAAAATTTCTCATATAAGGTGCCACTTTTTCATTTTCTTCTCAGCTGGCCTGGGCTTAGGGCAATGATCTGACATTCCCATATATCAAGTATGTGCTAGAATATAGAAATATACATAATCCTTGCCCGGGGTACAGCGGAGTAGGCAGATGTGACACAAAAAAAGGCTCTGGAACTCTAGTGAGTTACAAATGCTATTGGTCTCCAGGAGGCCTATGTGATAGATGTGACCATGGCATGCTTTGTGACTTTTTTGGTTGATTTGATTAAATGTCAATCAAACTTTAAGATAACTATAGGGTGAAATGCACTAGGAGACATTCTACACAGAATCAGAAAGATGTAGAGCAGCTTTCCACTCAGATAAATTCAAATCCTGAGAAGCGAAACCCCTGAAGAACTGAATGTAGGGAAGAGAGGAAGACACTACTTTATCATTAAAAATCAATCAGATATTGGGGCGCCTGGGTGGTGCAGTCGGTTAAGCGTCCGACTTCAGCCAGGTCACGATCTCGCGGTGCGTGAGTTCGAGCCCCGCGTCGGGCTCTGGGCTGATGGCTCAGAGCCTGGAGCCTGTTTCCGATTCTGTGTCTCCCTCTCTCTCTGCCCCTCCCCCGTTCATGCTCTGTCTCTCTCTGTCCCAAAAATAAATAAACGTTGAAAAAAAAAAATCGATCAGATATTTACTAAGTGCCTCTTCTGATGATTTCTCACATTTCAGTAGCTTGCAAATCTTGGTTTACAAAATACTCTCACGTACATTATCTTATCTGATCCTCCCAATGAACCAATGAGGTGAGTGGGGCAATCTTAACTTGAAGAAATTACATCTCAGAGATTTCAATGCTTCCTGAAGGTCTTAATCCAGCTAGATGGGGCAGGGGGCATGGAAGCCACCCAGGTCTCAGACACCGTCTCGTGGTCATGCCCTTTTGACCACCCAGTATTGTGCCCCTCTATTCTGTGTTTGGTCCTGTGGTGGATTCAAAGGAAGCAAAGCCATGATCCCTGCCCTCCGAGAGTTTATGACCTAGATGGGAAAATGCAAGTTTTACATAATGAAGCAAGCAGAGAATTATTAAGCATTAAACTGTATGAAATGGGCTATATCTACAATAACATTTGGGCTATTTTAATTGGTAAATAAGGTGTGATAAATTCTACCCAAGCACTGGAACATGCACTTGCAGGTGCCCAAGAATGCTGGTCAACTGAATGTTTCTCCAGTCTTCCAGCCAAGCAATCCATGCTTTCCTGGACGAGTCCCATGGTTAATTCTTTTTTTTTTTTTTAATGTTTATTTCTTTTTGAGACAGAGAGAGACAGAGCATGAGCTGGAAAAGGGACAGAGAGAGAGGGAGACACAGAATCCGAAACAGGGTCCAGGCTCTGAGCTGTGGGCACAGAGCCCGACACAGGGCTCGAACTCATGAACCGTGAGATCGTGACCTGAGCCGAAGTCGGACGTTTAACCAGCTGAGCCAGCCAGGCACCCCTCATGGTTAATTCTTGACTGGGAGGAAAGCCTGTAGAGGAGAAAGGAGAAGACAATATCTTTTCATACACTATCATGTACTTACAGGTACAATCTTGCACCGTGCTCTGGTGACACATGGTTGATTGCAAGAGCCGATTCTTAAAGTGTTGAATCACTTTTAGCCTCTGTTGAACCTCCATCTGAGAACTGGAAGCTTGTGGAAGCGAGTAGCCCTGGCACATCTTCGTTAGGTGCTCTAGGCCGTCAATGGAGGCTATGAAGCAAATTGCTTCTTTGCTTCTTCCTATTTACCTAATTGCAGAGGGAGTAAAAGAGAAGTAAGAATGAGTTGAATTTTTTTTTAAGGCAACTGCCTAGAGGCAGAAGAATGGGCACATTTGTTCTACACCCAGCGGAACCGTGGACTTCAAAGGTCTACAGGGACTTTGTGATCATTTTCATTTCCTAATGTTCTAATGCTCAAACCTAAAACTTTCCAAACCCATTTTTGTTTCAGAAGCAAAATTCTGTTGGAAATATCTGTTCTTTATCAACAGAGCAAATCTGTCCTCAGAGATACCTGCAGGCCAGTCGCTGTCTCTCCCTGTCTATATCTCCCCCACTGAGTGGCATATTACCTGAGAGGCTCCAGAAGGACTTCCAAAGCCATCAGTTAGTGACTGACAGCAATCTTTTAAAATAATGCACATGGTTATCCAGGTTACCGGCATTATGGACACTCCTGTGTGGTCTTCTTCAACGTGCTGATTAGCTAAGTGTCCATTGGAGTAGGCCAGCATGGATGGATCTCCTATATAATCCTGCTTGCCACAGGTGAAGAGTCCAAACACTGGCCACATGGCAGACCAGTGCCGGAGTCATTCCTCAAGCATCGATGCGTGCCCACCAATGCAGGGAGGCAAGGGCGTGGGAGAAATCAACTTGAGTCGGAAGGCAACCTTAACGGGCTATGAGTAAATGTGAGGGTATGCTTCGGAGGCACCGTCAACACTTCCAACAACATTGCTCACTTACACTGAGCGCTTGAGTACAAATGTGAACACATTTTGTTTGACTCCTAAGCCCACGCACATAGCTGCTACCACTGGACTATTCAAGCTCTCAAAGATGCAGCCATTGAATTATTTTTTCAGGAGTGGCAATGGATTTATGCTGAGTCACTCAAACTTTGATTTCACCCAGTGGTTATGAAAATGGGCTCTAGAATCAGCTCTGTCACATACCAGTTGTGTGACCTTGGGCAAGTGACTTAAGAACTCTCCATGCCTTCGATTCCCCACGTGTGAAAAGTGATAATTATGCCAGCTACCCCATAAAATTGTCATGAGGGTTCAATGAGTTTAGACATCTAAAGAGCTTAGAATATCACCCAGCACACACTATACACTGTATAAGTGTCAGCTATTTTCATTTGTTCGTTCTTCTAATATTAACACCTTAGATCCGGACACTGCTACGTGTTGAGATGTAAAAAACAAATAAGATACAGCATGTGCCCTCAGTGGGCTTACACTCTGTATTGTATAGCTTAGTGTTTTATTTATCTTTTTTGCCTCACAAAACAGAGGTATTCGACACATGTTTTTGAATGTATGGATTGGGGATTTGAATGGATTGGGGAAACGGGCAAGAATACCGATCATTTCAGTTAAATGACTCTGTTGAACAGTGCCTACCACCTAGTTAGAGCCTGGCACCATATAAGTATCATTAACTATTTTAATTGTTAATTTGGTAAGAAGAATGCTGAGACTTTGTGTGTGGACTGGAGGTTGGGGGTGAGAAGGTGGAGGAGCACTTAGGGAAGTCTTCCAAGAGGCAGGATCACTGAGCTTCGTTTTGATCAGTGAGTGGGTGTTAGCCAGTAAGAAAAGAGGACTAAGTGTGTTCTAGGCAGAAGGAACATTGTGTGCAGAGCTAGAGAGCCGTGAAATAGCACAATACATTCAGGGAACTCCGAGTAGGCAAGTACGACCAGAGTCCCATCCTCGTTGTGACATACAGCGCACGTTTGTTAAATGAGTATTTGAGATTAGAGGCTGGGAAATGAAACAAAACAAATGAGGCATCGCTTGTGTCACCCTGGCCTTTAGCATTGACTCAATAGCCAGTCACAGACTAGGTGGCTGGGGAATTTTCCATTGTTTAGTGTAGTACTTGCCCTGGTACTAATGTTGTTAGTCTCCATACAGCTCTGCTCTGGAAGAGCAAGCCCCTTCTTAGTCCTCTAATCGAGGAAGTAAATTGACTTAATTTCTCTGTTTTTCAAAGTGATTGAGCTGAATTACAACAAAGTTGATGGCATCGTGGTATAGATGAAAATGTTTTTTCACAGTAACGCAGATTCTCTAGATCAAGGGTTAGCAAACTATGGCCTGAGGGCCAAATCCTATCCACTGCTTGTTTTTGTAATTATGTTTTTTTTGGAACACAGCCATGCCCATTTGTTTACATGTAGTCTAGGGCCACTTGAGCACTATAACAGCAGCCTTGTGACAGAGACTGTATGGCTTGCACAGCCTAAAATATTTACTAGCTGGCTCTTTACAGAAAACATTTGCCAGTCTTGCTCTAGGGTCATCTCTTCTAATCTGACGTTAAGTAGAAATCACCTAATATTTAAGACAGAAGACTGAGTTGGTTTAGAACGAACATGGCAAACAATAGATTATTAAATTTTTAAAATTCTCTACCAAGGAAAGAGAGGATTGCAAATATGTTAGCCGTAAAGAGTTCAATAAATCTGTATAAATGAATAAACATAGATTCTGTGATTGGCCTTCAGAGTTGACTCGAGCTTCTGGCATTCGGGGGGTGGGGAGAGGAGGTGTGAAGAAAAAAATGAAGGGAATTGGTCACTGTTTTCGGTTACTTATCACTTCATAAAGAACCACTTTAAAATGTAGTGGCTTAAAACAGCTACCATTTACTATTTCTCATGAGACCGTGAGTTGGCTGAGTGTTTTTGCTAATCCAGGCTGGGCCTGGCTGATCTTGGTGGGCTTGTCCATGCATCTGTGGTCGGGTGGTACATTAGCTCTGGGCTGGCTGGTCTGGGATGGCCTCAGCTAGAACGGTTCATCTCTACTCCACATGATCTCTCATCCCCTAGCAGGTTAGAATGGACTTAGGCAAGGAGCCATGGTGGGTTCCAAGAAAGGAAGTGGAAACACATACTTGAGGCTCAGGCTTGGAATAGGCACCCTGTTACTTCTGCTGCATTCTTGTGGCCAAAGCAAGTCAAAGACCAGTCGGGAAATAGACTCTAACTCTTGGTACGAGTTACTGAAAAGTCACATTGCAAGGAGTAGAGAAACAGGAAGGAGAGAATTGGGGCTGTGATTGATGTCAATCAATCAGCAATTAGACCAGCATATAATCCAACCATATTTTTTTTAAATCATCTCTGTGGTCTAACGTGGAAAAGAATAGTCATCAGGCGTCTATTCAGCCCCACCCACAGGTATGAATCACCAGTATTGTCAACTAAGAGGACCAACATCTTCTAGGTAATGACAAACGCAGAGGAGTGGAAAGAGCCTGTCAGAAGTATGGTACGTATTATATGAGACCCAGACCCGCATTATAATGCCAGTTGACAAATTTCACCAAGGAATTAGACCCAGTCTTAATGGATTAAGGGGATAAGCAAAACCATCGTTACAGAAGTAACCAATGACTAAACATTAGCTTTTGAGACTAAAGCCTAAACAGACCTACACTATTCCTGTTGACCATTCACACTCCCATCCACTTCTGTTTTCAGTTGGCATTAAAATTGGTCACCGTACTCAAAGATGACATTGCTATCTATGGATATGGGTGTGATCAAAAACACAGATAGGGAATAAATATTCTTTTTTAAAACTTAGGAGCCATCTGAGGATATAATCTTTTTATGCTGAAGTATCTTCATTATTACCAAACTTGCCTCAATAAGTAATAAGTATAAATAGCAAGAGTGGATGTCAGAAATCCTCCTTAACTCTTCTTTTCCTGGTATCAGGGGATGTCAGTAAGAAGAGAGTAGGCATAGGTAGTTCTTGCTTAGGTTTGAGAACATTCTTTCTGGCCTAGAACCAGTCAAGGTGTTTGGCCTTGTCCTCAAGGTGCCAATGGCTTTACACGTGTTTGTTCATGGAACTGCCACCATCAGACTTCTGTAATAGCAGCAACAGTGCATGGGGAGGAACATAACAGGATTTAAGGGACTATTAGACGCCTGTTGATTCAGACACCAGGACCAGCTGTGAATGGAAATGTATGTCAATTTAGATAGAGGGAAAACAAACTGAACTGTTATGATTGAAGAGGTGGAGAGGAAGCTTTCAGAATGCTTGCAGATGACTCCTTTCTGGGAGGATTGCGGGGAGGTAGGGCTGTCCCAGGAAGAACAAACGAAGCTTCCAAAATCTGGGTGCAGGAAATCAGAAGTTAACCTTGGGCGATGTCACATAAAGGCTAAATGATATAACATACATAAAACAGCTGGCAGAGTACTTGGAAGGGTAGACCTCAAAAAATGTCAGTTCCTTTCCTCTCTCTGCATCTCCCAACCCACCCCAGGGATTTCTTAAAAAACAGAAGACCTGCCAGCCAGTGGCCATTGGAAAGATGTCAGATATGATAAGCATTTGATAGGTGGTAAAGACCAACAGAATTCACACTCAGGTGGAAGGAGCAGGGCATGTGTCACCTCCCCTGCCCCTCTCCTTATCACAGCTTGGAGGCAGCACAAAGACATTCCTTCCTTCCTGCAGAGGAAGTGTGTGTTCTCTCAGACCTACCTTGGCATTCCTTGATGTCTTAGAGAAGCAGATGACCCTGGCTGAGCAAGACAGTCAGCAGAACAGCAGCCCTCGATGCTGCAATTGGAAATTTCCATTCTTTGCTTGCAGCTCTGAAAAAAAAAAAAAAAATCTGAAGAGCCCAGTAGCTGGGAAATTTCCACGATGGAAAATTTTAACATATTCTTTAGCTCTAAACTCTGCAGGTTTATGGAGACTATTTTTTTTTCTTTTGGTAATTTCCTTCTTTAACAATAATTTATGAACGTGGTAACACTACAGCTGTGGGAATGAGGAGGGCAAGATAACTTGCAGGAGAATGGGTATCGTTGGCTAGCGTAGGCTGGGCTGTATACACATTTGACCACCTGAAACAGAGAAATGCAAATCACTACAAGACCCACTGGCTGGGAACTTGTCCAAAATAGAGATAGTTTGCCCTGGAACACTGCAGAGAAATCTGCGTAGAGACTGGCAGTAGAAAGTAGATGGATACAGCTTTGGAATAGGAGATGGTGAGTTCCATTGCTGCAAAAAGAATCTCAGGCAGATTCCTTAGCCCACTGCTTCTTAAAACGAAACATGCATATAAATCACCTGGGAATCTTGGTAAGAGGCAGATTCTGATTTGGTAGCTCTGGGGTGGGGCCCGAGACCCTGTGTTTCTAACTGGTTCCCAGGTGATGCTCATGCTGCCCTTCTGAGGACCACACTGTGAGTGACCAGACCATCAACAACATAAACCTTACCACTATGAGGTCAGCTTGCCTTCCTTCAACAGCAAAGCACAGCCAAAGGGCAGCCAGAGGTGAGCTCCCTTGGGTTGTTCTCTTAGGTTACAAAGCTAGGGTCTAAGAGTAGAAGTGAATGCCTTCTGGAAAGATGCTTCACGCAAGTCTGAATAAAATGGATCTTTTGAAATGCAGAGATGCAAGCAGTTACCAGAAGCCTGCCTACTCAGCAGGTTGGAGCTGATGGTTTCTGGAATGCAATGCCTTTCCAGAGAAACCCCTGTAACAAGTTGGTGAGAATTCCTAAGCTGGTCCTGTCTTCTGAATGACTCGCTAGCATTGTGGCATGTGGGGTGAAACACCAATGAACTAGCTCTGATTATTCAGGGAGGAAAGCTGTTGGCCAGGGTGGTGTAAAGGGGAAAAGGAATCTGGAAAATAAATTACTTCCATTTCAACCAGAATAATTGTTTCACTTTTAGTGAAATAAAATAAAAAAGAAATAGGAAAAAATTCCATTTTCTGAACAGCTATCTCACCCCTGTGCTACCTATTTGACTGAGAGAGATAAAAATCTGTGGCATCTTTATTCCAAGTGTTACCTCCAATTGATCTGTAATGTATCTGCCATTGTATCTTTAAAGTATGCCATGTGTATCTTTAAAGCAACATTTGTCCTCGCTTTTTGTTTTCCATTCAATTGAACTTTGGATGGGTTATTACTACTTTTCAAATTAATGTATATAGAGGAACATATGGCAAAAAAAAAAAAAGAAAAGAAAAGAAAAAAGAGGGAGAGTCCCAGCATGAAAAAATGTGTTGGTGAAATCAGAGCATAATAAGCGTGGAATGAATTTGATAATATAAGTGTTAAAATATGTATATTTTAAATTTTTTTTTCAACGTTTATTTATTTATTTTTGGGACAGAGAGAGACAGAGCATGAACGGGGGAGGGGCAGAGAGAGAGGGAGACACAGAATCGGAAACAGGCTCCAGGCTCTGAGCCATCAGCCCAGAGCCCGACGGGGGGCTCGAACTCAGGGACCGCGAGATCGTGACCTGGCTGAAGTCGGACGCTCAACCGACTGCACCACCCAGGCGCCCCAAAATATGTATATTTTAAAAGCAGGTAACTATCTTAGTATCCTAGCATCTACATAGTATTCAGAAATCCTAAATGGCTTACATTTGGATTATTTAGGTATTTGGACTTCTAGAAATTGGCTGACATCTTCTCTTTCAAAAATCTTCACTGTGGGGTTAAGGTATGATTCAGCATTGAAACAGACTTCCTGATAAGTACAAGAGATCAGTTTGGGTCTGTCTTCTATAGGTCTCCAGGAGCAGCTATTCACCTAAGAACCATCTTAACAACATCTAGCCGATCAAAGAGAATTTGATTCATTGACTTAAAACCACATCTACTTAATAATAACCATAATAATTATAATGAAATTAAACATAAGTGAGTGCTTTCAACAGGTGAGGCATTTCATCTTTGCAACAAGCTTATAAGCTAGGTACTATTATCATATAGCTGAGAAACTGGGATATAGAGAGCTTAAATGAACTGCCTGGGATCCATACATTATGGCCAAGCAGGGAATAACCGCCTCCGGCCAGCCCCACTTACTCTATTGCTTTTTCCAAAGATCACAGCTACATCTCAGCTTCATTCCCCTTATCACAGACAGATGGATAGACACGCCTTCTCAAGTTTAACAACTTTGCAGAACTTGATTCAAATACTGAATGTGTTGTTAGTTGCTTACAGCTGCTATTTCTCTAGCCGTGCAGTAAGTCCAGGCAAACTCTTTTGAAGAGCTCATTAAAACTGCTAAAATAAAGTCGTAGAAGCAGGTGCATTCATTAGCTGAAATGCAGACGATTATGTTAATATTGCATTCAGGTGACAAATTTAAAGCCATCAAAATCATGGAGGATAAAAGGATTTTCAAAGCTAAAGTTAACTTCTTCCTTTGTAGGGCTCTTTGCTCTGTTTAAGCATGTGACTGCCTTTGCAGCTGTCAACACAGGGACCTCCAGTATTACCTCCCCAAAATAAAGCCATATTTGCAGTATTATATTTCCTTTGCAATCTCTTGGGTCTCTATTCAGGAAAAGAAAGGTAAAGAATTGCCTACAGTCCTAGCACTATTTTCTAAATAGGAAATTTGACACCTTATTTATAATCTATTGTCAGATTAGGCTCAGGGGAGAGGAGACACATTAAAGAAGATGGTTAAAAATATGTGGACATTGATTCCAGGTATGGATCAGATGGACCAACAGCTCTTCCACTCAACCTTTTTATTTTTCCCTCAAAGAATATTGAGTATGAAGTACATATGCAATGATACATCTGTATTTAGGAGGCTATACATCATAATGTAAATAATAGTTCCTCTAGGAGGATTTTCATTTTCTTTGTGCATGTGTATTTTTGCATTCTCAAATTTTCTGCGATGCATAAATACATGTTATTCTATAAAGTTAAAAACTGTTAAAAACTTATGGAGCAATTAGCCTCTCCACATTCAGTTGTTCTACCTATAAAATTGGGTTACTATTTAACCGCCTAGCATATGGGAGCTGGATGAGATGTTTCCCCAAAGTTCTTTCTTCTCAAATCTAGGATGTCTGCAGGAACATTGATTCTTCCTTTCAGAAGAAAATGTAAGAAAAAAAAAAGGGCTAGGTATCCAGCCATTTATTTAAAAAACCCACAAAAACAACTATAAACATGCTTAAAGATTTTTTGCATCGTGCCTCAGCACCTCAATCAAGTGGGCATTCATCAAAGTGAAAGCATCTGCCACTTGAAAAGGGAAAGACTGAGAAACCTTTTAAGGCCAAATTAACTTTATTTTTAATTTTTTTTAGCTATATATTCTGGGAAGCCTTTGTAAGCTAATACTCAACATACTGATTTTTGTTCAAATGGTGTGTACAACAACAGTTTTTATGATTGCAAATTATAAGTAATGAAGCTGCTATACACTTGAACCCTCTTTTGATAGAGTATGTTTATATAATGTGTGTGTGTCTAAATATCTTGAAATTAACAAACTGAAAGACTGGTACAATGTAGTAGTCCTATTTTTGCGTTCTGTCCTCTTCAACCCTTCTGTCTCTTGTACTTTCTTTTCTTCCAACAGAATTTAAAAGATTTTTGATCCCATTTTAAATGAAAAAGAATATAGAAAGCAAGAAAGATCTCCTTGGGATGAGTAAGCATGTACAGAACTTCTACATACATATGTGCTACATGCACACCCCTTTGGTGGTCAAGAGTAGCCTACCTGGGGCACCTGGGTAGCTCAGTCCACTGAGCATCGGACTCTTCGTTTCGGCTCAGGTCATAATCTTGTAATCTGCTGGTTCAAGCCCCACTCTGCACTAACAGTGTGGAGCCTGCTTAGGATTCTCTCTTCCTCCATCTCTCTCTGCCCTTCCCTGCTCATGGTCTCTCTCTCTCTCTCTCTCTCTCTCTCTCTCTCTCTCTCTCTTAAAATAAATAAATAAACTTTAAAAAAAAATAAAGAAAAGTATTTAAAAAAAAAAAAAGAGGGGCACCTGGGTGGCTCAGTCGGTTAAGCGGCCGACTTCGGCTCAGGTCATGATCTCACGGTCCGTGAGTTCGAGCCCCGCGTCGGGCTCTGTGCTGACAGCTCAGAGCCTGGAGCCTGTTTCAGATTCTGTGTCTCCCTCTCTCTGACCCTCCCCCGTTCATGCTCTGTCTCTCTCTGTCTCAAAAGTAAATAAACGTTAAAAAAAATTAAAAAAAATAAAATAAAAAATAAAAAATAAATAAATAAATAAAAAGAGTAGCCTACTTGAAGCCCTGTCCCAACCTGCCATCCATCAGTCTCTGGTTGGAACTTAGTGTGTGGGCAGTTCCTTCCACTGCTGGACAGCTCCAGCTCTCCTAGGAATACTCTCCCACGCTCCATTTCCTGTTTACCAGAGCTGCCACCCTCACAGAAGCTGCAGGTTCAAGGCAAATTGAGGAAGGTGGCCAGAAGACACCTATACTTCCAATGTGGAGCATCACCACCATAAGATTGGAAGGTAAACTTCAAAGCACAGAATTTAAAGTTGAAAGGAATTTGAGAGGTCATGTTAGTCAAGTTCTCTTTAAATGCATGTCTTTTCTAAAGCATACCTGATAGTCATCCTGACCTCAAAATTTTCCAATGATGAAAAATGTCCTACTTTTTTCACTTATATACCGATAGATGGGTAGATAGAGCACAAACAGCATTACACCACAATGCAAAAAAGGAGGGAAAAGAAGTTATTCCTATCCTGCTACCATTAAAAAAAAATCAACTATTTTTGAATTTCTGTTACTAATCCAGGATCCCCCAGCCTGAAGTAAATATAACCCTTTAAGATCCATGAGAAATATGAAGAGACTGAACTATTTGGCTTAAAGACACTTTGGAGATTTTATTAGTTCATGGTGTCCATCACCCCATTAGAGTCAAGGAAGGAAGGAAGATTGTGTAAAGAATTAGTAAGCCTCAATACCACAGTCTCTCCTGAATCCACACCCCTTTGTCACTCTGACACCTGTACAACAAAGGAAAATTTCTGAGATTGTTTTATCCAGGGATCTTTCCAACACTTACAAATACCATCTAAGTTGAGCAATGTGTTCCCAAGTTACCTAAATCATACATACGGTAGTATTCCTTTCAAAGGAAATTGAAGTGTTTAGCAGTATTATCAAATAACTAGATGTGACAACACAAAGAATAAAAATAACAAAAGAAAATCTTTCAAAGATAGTGTGCCATGTGGAAACAGTTCCTGCCGTTTCACACTGGCTCTGCAGGAGATTCTTTCAAGATGAGTTTAAAATGAAAGCAGTATTTACCCAAAGAATACAAAAATACTAATTCAAAGAGATACATGACCCTCCCCATGTTTATAGCAGTATTATTTACAATAGCCAAAGTATGGAAACAGCCCATGTGTCCATCGATTGACGAATGGATAAAGAAGATGGGAGATATATGTATCAACAACAGTATTATTCAGCCATAAAAAAAGAATGAAATCTTTTTTTCAATGACATGGATGGAGCTAGAGAATGTAATGCTAGGCAAAATAAGTCAGTCAAAGAGAAATACCATATGATTTTGCTCATGTGGAATTTAAGAAATAAAACAAACGAGCAAACAGAAAAAAAAAAAAAAAAGAAGAGAGACAAACCAAGAAACAGACTCGTAACTATAGAGAACAAACTGATTGTGACCACAAGGGAGGTGTGGAGAGATGGGTTAAATAGGTGATGGGGACTAAGGAGGGCACTTGTCTTGATGAGCACTGGGTGATGTATGGAATGGTTGAATCACTATATTGTACACCTGAAATTAATATAATAATACTGTATATTAACCAACTGGAATTAAAATAAAAACTTTGGGGGCACCTACGTGGCTCAGTTGGTTAAGCGTCTGACTCTTGATCTCAGCTCAGGTTTTGATCTCAGGGTCGTTCAAGCCACATGCTGGGCTTCATGCTGGGCTTTATTAGGTTTGAAGTCTAATAAATAAATAAATAAATAAATAAATAACACTTTAAAAATTATTAACTAAAAATTTGGTCCTAAAAAATGAAAGTAGTGTTGAGTTTGGGGAGCAAATTCAAAAAATCAATTAGCTAATAGAAGAAAGACTGTGAACTACAATTTTGGCTAAATAAATAGAACAGAGAGGTTTTAAAAATGATTATTATTTGAATGAATTGTAAAAAAGCTACTTAAAAAATTCAAACAACACAGAAGAATGTAAGGAAGAAAACAAAAAATACTCACTTCATATCCTACCAACTAAAAATCACCATCACAGATTTTATGGGAATATCATTCCAGACATGGAAAAAGAGGTATTTTAGAATTTTCAAAGAGATTTGCACTCAGGCAATGAAGGGTGGTCTTACTGATGATGGTCTAAAGAGACCCCAAACCTAAGTTTTTATAACAATGTCTACTTCATCTGAAAAGTAATGAAAGGATGTAAAGGTAGGATGAATCCTTAGTCCATAAACAACTATAAAAATATGAGTTCAATAGAAATTAGCAGATATTTTTATTTTTGTCTACATATCCATGATCTGACTCTTGATTTACCTGCATCTAAAACATAGTATAGGGGTGTCTGGGGGGCTCAGTCAGTTGAGTGTCCAACTTTGGCTCAGGTCATGACCTCAAGGTTCATGGGTTCAAGCCCTGAGTCAGGCTCTGTGCTTACATCTCAGAGCCTGGAGCCTGCTTTGGATTCTGTGTCTCCCTCTCTCTGCCCCCCCCCATCTCTCTGTCTCAAAAATAAATAAACATTAAAAAAAAATTTGCAGGGGCGCCTGGGTGGCTCAGTCGGTTACCGTCTGACTCTTGGTTTTGGCTCAGGTCATGATCTCAGTTTCGTGGGTTCGAGGCCAGCATCGGACTCGGCACTGACATTGTAGAGCCTGCTTGGGATTCTGTCTCCCTCTCTCTCTGCCCCTCCCCCACTCACACTATCTCTGCCTCTCTCAAAATAAATAATTAAAAATTTTGAATAAAAAATAAAATAAAATATATTAGATTACAATAAGATATGTTTCAGGGAGTCTGGATGGCTCAACTGGTTAGGTGTACAAATCTTGATTTCAGCTCAGGTCATAATCTCACAGTTGTGAGATGGACCCTGTGGCATGCTCGGCACTGGGCATGGAGCCTACTTAAGATTCTCTCTCTCCCTCTCCCTCCCTCTGCCCCTCCCCTGTTTGCACTCCCTTTCTCTCTCAAAAGAAAAAAAAAAAATATATATATATATATATATATATATATATATATATGTTTCCATAATGTTTTCCAGTTTAGAAATCAATGTCATACTGAGTCTCATGTCATATAAAATAACCAGGGTTTATGTTTAGCTGGCACATATTAATTTGGCCATTCCAAATGTTGTTTATGGCCAACTGTACATGCTGCTTAATTGGGCATCTATTTTGATTGACCAATCCCAGTGCTATGCCAGTTATTATATGTCAGATCAAGATCTATTTTTACTGGTTATGCCTCTTCTTCTGAGCATACTAAATATTTCCCTGATCCAAGATTTATTCTTTTAATTTTCTAGCCTTTGATGTTTTTAAAAATGTGTCATTTTTAAATTTCATTCGTTCATTAGTAAACTTACCCCATAAGATTCCTTCTCTTGCAAAGGTGAAATAATTTTTATTTATTTGTTTCTTCATACAAAGTAGAGTAAAATTCCCCCTCCCCCACTCCTAAACATATCTCATTAAAGTCACTTTTTGACAAAGACTTAACTGGGAATTTTCAGACTTGAAGAAAATTTTGCTCCTTTATGTTGCAAAAATCGGAGACATTGTGGTCTCCATTATCTGTGTTAAATTCAGGGAACATTGATTACCCAAATGGCAGATTATCCCCGTTATTTCTATTTAAAATTTTAATGGTAGCTCTCTCCTCCTACTTACATTTGACTAATGTTAATACAAAATTAGATGCCATTTCCTGACTTACTCACCAACTTACATTGAGAAAATGCAGGTCGAATAGGTGAAAGAAGAAAGCCAATATTTCCTTGGTAACCTACATAATCACAATTGAAGGTAATTGCTTAATCAAAGTACAGATTTTCCATGCAATAATAGCTCTGTTTATCTTGTAAACACTAGAACATTAGACCACCTGATCATTTTTTCTGGGAAAAAAAAGTGTAAATAAATTTAGTAAATTAAATCACATTTTTCTACAGACATATTCTAATTTACTTAAAAAAATTTTTAATGTTTATTTTTGAGAGAGAGAGAGAGAGAGAGACAAAGAGTGCAGGGGAGGGGCAGAGAGAGAGGCAGACACAGAATTCGAAGCAAGCTCCAGGCTCCGAGAGCTGTCAGCACAGAGCCCAGCGTGGGGCTCGAACCCACGAACCATGTGACCCGAGCTGAAGTCAGATGCTTAACCAACTGAGCCATCCAGGTGCCCTGGACATATTCTAATTTAAAGATATAGTTTCATTTTACTTGATTCTTAACCGAGAGTGGCACTTAACCATTCTGTTATTGTTGGCGTTTCATGCATATCAAGCAATAGTTGGGACGCCCATGCCTCTGCTACTTATTTTTACTTTTATTGTACAGAAACAGCAGAACCCACATTCTATGTAAAGAACTTGAGGCCACACTCCAAAATACTTCTTCCTCCTTCCCTAAATTCATTAAGTGGCCACCTCAGTTTTTGGATGTTTGAAATATCACACTTCATTAACATTCACTAATTAGGCACATTAGAGAAAGGACCAATTTGAATTAGTGAAAATTTTGAATGCTATAATGTTATCAAAAATTCATAGTTGTATCCCTTTGTGGTTCAATATGCCACTCAAGCAGTCTATAGTGAAGTATTTCCAAGAAGGCTACTGCCAGGACTGCTTTAACGATAAGATTCTTCAATATTGTGCACTGTAAGCTTTAAGCAAATGAGTGGGGCGAGGCTATCTAAATATGTTCAGTTCACATTCACTGAGCAGTTACTATATGCTTGGCATCATGCTAGAAAATTTTTGTCCTCTTGAGTTAGCAATTCACTCTGAATTATCACTCATTTTGCCTATGACACTTTATCTCATGCCTTATTCAGTACCTGTCTAAATTTACTCATTTATTCAAAAGATTTCTAACAGCTGTAATGGGTTAGGCACAGGCACAAATTCAAAATGACTGGGGTCTTGGGGTGAAGGTCATTTGCCATGTAGATCAACACCAATCAGTCAACCAACAAGCCCTTTGTTCTAGGTACTATAGCTAGTTAAGGGTTTCTCAATTTTGGCACTGATGACATTTCGGACGAGGTAGTTCTTTGTTGTGAGGGCTGCCTTGTGCATTGGCAAAAGGTATCTTTTGCTTCCTTTCATGAGAGGACAGTAATACCCCCACTTCTAGTTTGGATAATCAAAAATGTCTCCATGGGGTGCCTAGCTGGCTCAGTCGGTAAGGCATACAACTCTTTGATCTTGGGGTCTTGAGTTCGAGCCCCACATTGGGTGCGGAGCCCATTTTAAAAAATAAGTAAAAAATATTTTTAAGAAAATGTCTCCAGATATTGCCAAATCTCCCTGAGGTGGGGTGCGGGAAACAAAATTGCCCCTGGCTGAGAACCACTGAGGGTATGTAAGTAAAGAAGAGAGTAAGTAAAGAAGTCATACCTTCTTTACTAGATTTTAAAGACCTTGAAGGCAGAGATCCAATCTGATTCACCACTCTACTACTCCCTCCCCACCAAGTAAATCTAGTTTCTGGCATGGGAATGCTTCTTGGTGAATGTTCTGGAAAGAACACAGTATCTCTGGAGTAAGTACCTATACTATTGTCAGCCCTGCACAGAGCACTTTGTAAATCCAGAAGATGAATAAGGTAATCAGAGTCAATTCTAACAAATTTTTACGATTTGAATAATCACTTCCTATTCAGAGTATATACCCGCTTGGCCAAAGGCCTACATTTGTATAGGGCTTTAATGTGTATGAAGCATATTTCACATAATAGCATTTGATCCAGATACAAGGATAATCACTTTGGCCACCTCTGTTTATAATTTAAGCTCCCAAATCCCAGAGCCATATTCTTGGGCAGGAGTGGGAGGTATTTTGATTTCAGCCTTTGGTTATTAAGAGAAACTCTTAAGATTGGTTTAATAATGCTAAATTTAAAGTTCAGGATTCTCTTTTGCCATATTAGAAGTAGAATATCCAAAAGGCACTCCAGTGATCTGATTCTGGTTTACTCGGATTCCTGGAAATTGCCAGAGGGCTTTAAGGGAGGAGGGAAATAAAGAGTGAGGAAATTTTCCCTGTGGGCAATTGGGGAAAACAAAAATATTTTTGTGCTGTGGAGACTTCTCAGGAAAGGAGGGTTGGCCAGCAGAGGCATCTGCGCAAGGGGAATTTCCACATTTGGGAAAACATGGTCATAATTAATGACTTAGGAAAGCCAAGAAAATGGACCACGTTGGAAAAATATGATTTTCAACGGCCAAATTATTGTCGACTGATTGGGCCAGAAAATCGGATTGTTTTAGAAAGAGATTTTTATTTGTGAATATTTGCCTACAGGTCCTTCCTTCTGTGGATCTATTAAGTAACCTACCCTCGCCTGAGGAATCAGCTCTTCATAGCCAGACCCACTCTCTGTGTCCCTCCCTCTCCTAAGGGAGTGTTTGTGTTAGACTTCTGGCCCAGACATCAGGCCTTTTGCTTTGAACATGATGCTCTGGGCTAGCCGGTGGGGCTATTAGCATCCATTAGAATAGCGATGATTATCCAGGATTCTTGAACAAGAGCGGAAGGATGAGACTGCACGACCCTAATGCGGCCATCATTTACTGAGGACTCCGTGTCCTAGGTAGGTCCTGTGCTGAGAACATTGAAAAACTATCCTTACTTAGACATGGGGAAACTGAGGCTCAGGGAATTTAAGTAATTTGCCTATGGTCAAATTGCTTTTAACTACCAAGCTATACTTCCCATCCTGTATATAAAGTCTACTCACTAAAATGGAACGTTCTTACCCTGTATACAACCTCTCACTCACTTTTCATTTCCTTCCTCCTATCTTCCCCAGATCACTTTGTTCAAACTACATCTGGTCTTGGGGTTGTGCTCATGAGAGAACTCCACGGTCATCCACCATTCTGAAGAGGAGAAATCTGGGTTAGCAGGCTCAGCACCATTCATATCTCTGTTTACCCAGGGAATGATTATGTGGTCAGAATGTTCTTGCCCCACTTTTTTGTTTTCTCTTATCTCCATGATCAATTTTATTAAAACAGGGATGATCATCTTACTCTTCTTCTCTCATACTTTTTTCAACTTCAGAATACAGTTTAATGAATTTCAACATATTTGCCAAAATAAAGGCCAAGTTTTTCAGAGAAGTTTTTCAGGAAATATAGCTAAGGAAAAAAAAAAATCTTTCTATTTGACAGGTGGGATATCCAGTAAAATACCTATAAATTCAGGACATTGTTTTGTGAAATGAAAAAACTGCAGGTTAAATCATATCCTGCAACAATTCCATGTTTTAAGCTCCTATGACATAAAGTTAGTCCTGTCCTGCAATTGCAATGAATATGAGAAAGCAAACCTAACTAGGATTAAGTCTAACTGTCCCGGATTGAACCTCAGTGGGTGTTATAATTAACTGAAAAATCATATCATCTTGAAAATAATTTAATATATTTCTTTTCTGATTGAACTTAAACCATATTAATTAAATCTTATTAATATTTGCCTTCTGAGTGATCCTAGGACTTAGCCAGAAATTATTACCTTTATTTAGAGATGTGAAAACCAACGGGATGTATTAGTTTTCTACTGCTGTGCAGCAAATTACCACAAACTTAGGGGGTTAAGACTCCATCTCGTTTGTTAGCTCACAGTTCTGTAGTTCAAGAGTCTGGGTGGGTTTGGTGGGTTCTCTGCTTAGGATCCCACAAGGCAGAAATCAAGGTATTAGGCTAGACTCTTATCTGAAGGCTCTGGGGAAGAATCTGCTTCCAAGCTCATTCAGATTGCTGGCAGAACCCAGTTCCTTGTGACTGGAGCACTGAGGTGCCCGTTTTCCTTCTGGCTGTCAGCCGAGAACCATTCTCTGTTCCTAGAGGCCACACACATTCTTCCTCCCGTGCTCTTCTCTATCTTCAAAGCCGGCACTCACCCTCAAATCTTTTTTTTTATTTTATTATTTTTTCAATTTACATCCAAGTTAGTTAGCATATAGTGCAACAATGATTTCGGGAGTGGATTCCTTATTACCCCTTACCCATTTAGCCCATCCCCCCTCCCACAACCCCTCCAGTAACCCTCTGTTTGTTCTCTATATTTATGAGTCTCTTAAGCTTTGTCCCCCTCCCTGTTTTTATGTTATTTTTGTTTTCCTTCCCTTATGTTCATCTGTTTTGTCTCCTAAAGTCCTCATATGAATGAAGTCATATGATATTTGTCTTTCTGTGACTAATTTCACTTAGCATAATCCCCTCCAGTTCCATCCACGTAGTTGCAAATGGCAAGATTTCATTCTTTTTGACTGCCGAGTAATACTCCACTGTGTGTGTGTGTGTGTGTGTGTGTATGTGTGTGTGTGTGTGTGTGTGTGTGTGTGTGTGTGTGTGTGTGTACACCACGTCTTCTTTATCCATTCATCCATCAATGGACATTTGGGCTCTTTCCATACTTTGGCTATTGTGGATAGTGCTGCTATAAACATGGGGGTGCATGTGTCCCTTCGACACAGCACACCTGTATCCCTTGGATAAATGCCTAGTAGTGCAATTGCTGGGTCACAGGGTAGTTCTATTTTTAGTTTTTTGAGGAACCTCCATGCTGTTTTCCAGAGTGGCTGCACCAGCTTGCATTCCCATCACCCTCAAATCTTTCTCACATTCAGAATCTTTTTGACTTCCCTCTTCTGGTACCAACTGAGGAAACTATTCTTTTAAAGGGTTCACCTGATTGACCCAGGCCCACCTGGATAGTCCCCATATCTTAAAGTAAACTGATTTAGGACTGTAACTGCATCTGCAAAATCCCTTCAGAGCAGTATCTAGATTAGTGACTGAAGCAGTACCTAGATTAATATTTGACTGAAGTCCAGGAGATGGGATTCTTGGGGAATTATCTTTAGAATCTTGATAACCGTAAGGAAATAGAGTTACCCAGTTAACCTGAGATGGGGTCTGGAAATACACTCCTGGCAGTATTGAATCAAATAATTTAATTGTTGCTTTATTCCTGTTTTTTTAAATGTGTTTTTGTTTTTTAATGTTCATTTATTTTTGAGACAGAGAGAGACAGAGCATGAACGAGGGAAGGTCAGAGAGAGAGGGAGACACAGAATCTGAAGCAGGCTCCAGGCTCTGAGCCGTCAGCACAGAGCCCGACGCGGGGCTCGAACTCACGGACCGCGAGATCGTGACCTGAGCTGAAGTCAGACGCCCAACCAACTGAGCCACCCAGGCACCCCTTTCGTGTGTTTTTAAAGAAATATGTGTGTATGGTTTATTTTTGAATGTATGTATTTTGGGGGTGCACATCGCCACATTTCTTACGGATGTATGATCAAAAATGTTGCCAAGGCTATTTTGGGATATGTCTTGTTTCAGGGGCCTGTGAATGTCCAAGTGCTAAGATGTAGGTGTGAAGTTAGACATGGGTGTGTTGGGGGGGGGGGTTGGTGATGGCAGGTGAGGACAGGCAAGAGGCCGAGATTGTGTTAAGTACAGAGGAACAGTTTATTCTTGTTTATGATGTATTCGCAGAAGACCTTTGAGGATGAGAATCATTTTGCGTGCTATTTTCTGTTGACAAGTCCAGAAGTTCAGACACCCCGGGATTCTTTGTGTGTAATTTATGAGCAGTATTGGGGAACGTTTCTAAACATAGGGGCATGTTAGAGTATGCTGGATCTCCATCACCGGAGTGCTGTATCCCCAGTGTGAAGAGGTTGAACTTCTCAAAGCTTCTGGTGCCCAATTTCAATGTGCCATGGCCCGCCAGGTGCACGGGATGTCCAGAAGCCTGGGCTTACAAACGGTCGCCTCAGGACTGAGAAGGTGTGGAAAGGACTAAAAGGATCATGGAGGGAAATGAACGAAGGCTGCCGATCAACCTCTCCAATTTTAACATTTTACCCAAAGGACAGTCTTACAAAAAGTCTGGTTTTCTGGTGAAGAGAGTACAAACGGTTTTAGCCTTTAGGAAGAACATATACAGAAATATGAAAACCTCACAAAAAGGCAGAAAATTTTAGATGCTAAATATTTCTCTCTTTGTCCAAGAACACTTTGGTTTTCCCCGTCTTGAAATTCTGGCCAAAAAAACGGAGGAAAGGAGGACATCGCCCAAACGTTTCTCTTAAATTGTCCCAGAACTTCAGAAAATGGTCAGAAAAGGTAATCACATTATTGGAGCAAAAAGAGAGAAGTCAATGGAGAAGGCATTTAGTAACTGCACTGATGGAGCATGAAGACATGCGGCTTGTTAAGCTTTGGAAAGTAGGACACAGGAGGAAAGAGGCTGTGTGGAAGAAATTAGTATTGCTTATTAATTGTGATGTCTTTAAAGCATAACACATTTTACATCTTTCAACTAACAAAGTTATTTTTCTCTGTGAAGGACAACTCTAAGGATGCTGATAATAGTTTACAGATGTTCTTTTATTGCTAAAGTTTCCGCTTAAAAAAAATCTTTCCCCTCATGTATTCATTCACTCGGAAATATTTGATGAGAACCTGCCATGTGCCTTGATCTAGGTGCTAGGAATACAGCTGTGAACAGAGCACACAAGGTCTCTCCTGTCATGGAGCTGATATTCTAGTGTGAAGGAGGTGGGAAACAAATAGTTACATTTCATACATGACACATAAAGAGGTAAATAAGATAATGTTAGACAGTGGTAGGTGCAAACATAAAGAAATAAAATAGGATGAAGTGACGGATGACCAACCAGTTTGCTGTTTTAGATTGGTGGCCAGAGAAGACCTCTCTGAAGAGATGACATTTGAACAGTGATCTAAATGACAAGGAGGGGCTGGTCATGAAAAGATCAGAAATGCATAGCACTCTAGATGGAGAAAACAGGTGGTTCCAAGGTTCCCAAGACGGTAACAAGTTAGCGTCAGAGGAAGAGAAAGAAACCCTGCATGGTTGGAAGTCAGGGGCAAACAGAAAAGTGGAACAAGATAAAGTTGGACCAGTGAGCAGAACCTAGATCTTCTAGGCATGGAAGGTCAGCGTAATAAATTTGGATTTTAGATGAGATGGGAAGCCGATGGGAGGTTCTAGACAAGGAAGTGATTGTTTCTGTTTCTTTAGGGGGCAGTTGCAGTAATTCAGGTGAACAATGGTAGCTTGAACTAGGATACCAGTGACTAAAGGCGAATAGAGTGGATTGGGGTACACAGGGGAAGTAGAGTCAACAGAACTGTGTGGTATTTTTTTATGGGGGACATAAGAGAAACAAAGGAATCCAAGCTCTCTCCTCTGTTACTGGCTCAGGCACTGGGCAGATGGTGATGCTATTCAGTGAGACAGGTAGGCTGGGAATAAGAAGTGTGGCAGTCTGTGTCACTTCCCTCTCCAACAGCTGTTCTCTTCCTCCTTGCTAACAGAGCCCTGACTTTGTTGAGGGTGACAATATGTCCAGCTCCAAGTGATGAATCATGATCAGTACAATTCAATTATAATAATCCCATTCTCTTTCGCTAGATACTCAATTTCCCCATCTCCTTTGCAGCCAGGAATGATTCATTTCTGGCTAACGAGACCTAAGAGAAAGCCTTCTGGGGACAGATTTGGCTATCTTGAGCACCATCACGATGCCTGGAGTCACAGCAGCCATCTTGTGACTACAAAATAAAAGACAGGATAATTAAAGGCCAACATGTTAAGGATAGTGACAGGAAAAAAGAGAAACTACCTAGGTCTTTGATGGTGTAGTTGAGCAGCTGAATTAACACCAGAAATAATCTATTTCCAGACATCTCTTTTTTTTTTTTTATAATTTTTTTTAAATTTTTTTTTCAACGTTTTTTATTTATTTTTGGGACAGAGAGAGACAGAGCATGAACGGGGGAGGGGCAGAGAGAGAGGGAGACACAGAATCAGAACCAGGCTCCAGGCTCCGAGCCATCAGCCCAGAGCCTGACGCGGGGCTCGAACTCACGGACCGTGAGATTGTGACCTGGCTGAAGTCAGACGCTTAACCGACTGCGCCACCCAGGCTTCCCTCCAGACATCTCTTTATGAAAAAAGTAAAACTCTATTTAAGCCTCTTGGGGTTGTTTGATTCAAGAAGATTAAGAGAAAGAATCAAGACTTCTCTTTTGGCCGTACTCAGTTTGAGATGCCAATTAGATATCCATGTGGAAGTGACTGTCTAAATTACTCCCTTCAACATTGGAAAAAAAAAAATTTCTAGGTATTTTTATCTTTTCGTATTGCTATAAAACAAGAAAATGTGAAAAAATAATTACAAAAGTGAACAAAGTTGCAATGACCATGAGGGAGTCCAAATCAGAGGCTGACATCAGTACATGAAACTGACTTCCCTAGTACTGGCAGGTTAGCAAGGTTGAAGTTATTAAAACTGGAAAGCTGGGGCAATGAAGAAAGCTCAGTCTGAGGACAAGTTAGGTCTCTGCATTTCCCAGTACTTTCCATCACCTTGGTGGGGAAACACTGTTCTAGACTAGAGTAGTATTTCTATTAAGATACCTTCTCACCTACATATCACAGTGTTCATGCATTGCTTTATTTCTTCTTTTGACATATAACAAATAACCTAATGAAAATTCCCTCGCTAACTTACCCGGGGAACCTAAAGTAGGCCAAATTGAGCTTTTAGCACAGTTTCTGGTTGCTGATAAAAATCAGTATCTACAAACCCAATTGCACCTATTTCCATTAGAGCTATCACCCAAAACTAGATCACCAGCTTTGTAGATTGAAAGCTTGCCAGCCCACATATATTTTTTCTCTTAAACACTTTATTATATGCTGGATGGTTTAGACTCCATCTATAGAAAAGAACAGTATTTTTTTTTTTTTTTTGCCAGCAGCCTATCAGAAATAGCTATTGATTTTGTGTGTGTGGACAAGTAACTGAGTCTGCAAAATTGACTTCTCAAGATAAGTGTCTTGTATCCTGCCCATACCGTGAGTCTCTGTCCTCCTGAGGTTAATTGGCTCATCATATTCCATTTCCATGTTCTCTAGTTCATCACTATGCTTGGGATTTTTGCCCCTACACCTTTCACTTTGTTTTCCCATAATTTATTACAACCCACATTTTTTTAAACAGTTTTGGATCTGCATTAATTTTTAAGTCCCCGGAGGAACATTATGTTCCCAAACATTATGTTCTGCACTCTCATGCTCATACCACTTCGGGTAGTGCCAGACACCTCCTGGGATCTCAAGAAATGTTGTTTCTTTTTAAAAGATAGGCGATTACTATGGGCTGCCCATAAAATATCTTTCTCAGTTGAGTTACTGAGTTTGTCAGTCTCTCTTCATCGCTATAAAAGCACAGGTGAATGGTGACTGGTCTTACTGGAGTGTTGGGAAAAAAATGATGAGAAGCATCAGGAATGGGAAGGGCTTTCTTTCAAAATATGAAATGTTAGGGAGATGATAGTGTCATTCTTACCAAGCAGGCTTCAGCTCAAGTGGAGCTCACTCCACGGATAGATGCTGTTCATCAATATTGAAAAGAATGGCTGTCCAGCAGGATCCCCTTCTGCTGGTGGGATCTACTGCAGACAGAACTTCTTTTCAAAGATTCCAAAGATCTGCTATACCCACAAATTCCGTCTTCTCTCAGCTTCTCAGCTGTATCTAGAACACTTCAATGCTTTTCTACATTGCAGATTTGAACCTCCCTCTGGATTCTTCTAAAGTTGTTTGAAGCAGAGGAATAGGACCATGGACAGAGGAATAGCCTTCCAATCCCTGATGCAGCAGGAAAGTGAACTCTTCCTGCCAAGAATCCCGGAGAGGGGTCTTTAAATGAATAAACTCTTCTTTATTCAAGGGTCACTTTCTCCTTTTCTAATTTCCCTTTGGAGTGGCACAGTTTCTTCTGGAAACATTGGCTCCCTCTACCAACTCTATGCTCCTGAAACACAAACAGAATACTCATTTCTTGCAGATGCAGCTCTTAAAATACTTTAAAATACTTTCATCATAAAATATTTCAAACAGACAGAAAAATATAGAAAATAGTTTACCAAACATCTGTGTATAAAACACTCAACAGATCTTAATGTCTGCTTATTTGCTTTAGGGGTTTTGTTTGTTTGTTTGCTATAAAAAGTCTTACAAGTAGTTTAAACCCATTATCTACTCCCGATCTCATTCATTTCTCTATTTTCCCTCCTTTCCTCTTTTCTAAAAAGTAATCACTACCTGGAAGTTCCTATAAATCATTCCCATGCATGTTTTTTATACTTTTATATTATATGTATATATTCATAAACAATATATAGTATGCTTTGTATTTGTAAATTGTAAAGGAATACTATATCACCCTGTACATAATATTCTGCAATGCATTTTTAGTCATTGTTACTTAAAAAAAATTTTTTTTAATGTTTATTTATTTTTAAGAGAGAGAGACGGAGCAAGAGCCGGGGAGGGGCAGAGGGAGATACAGAATCTGAAGCAAGCTCCAGGCTCTGAGCTGTTAGCATAGAGCCCGACGCGGGGCTCAAACTCTTAAACCGTGAGATCGTGACCTGAGCTGGAGTTGGATACCCAACTGACTGAGCTACCCAGGTGTCCCTAGTCATCATTTCTTTTTAGATTGATTCACATTGTAACCTGAAGAACTAATTCATTAAATATACCTGTTGTATATTATTCCCTTGTTTGAAATATACAAATTACTTATCCACTTCCTGCATTATGGATGTGTGAATTGTTTTCAGTGTGTTGTTGTTTGCTATAATAAACAATACTGCAATTAACATTTAAATACCTATCTCCTGGTGCACACCATGTGACAGTTTTTCTAGGCCACAGGTTCTCAACCTTGGTGTTATTGACATTTTGGACTGAATAACTCTTTGCTGTGGGGTAGGATATTTAGCAGCACTGCTCACCTCTACCCCAAAGGTACCAGTAGCACCCCACCCCCACGCAGGTGTGACAACTGAAATGTCTTCAAATAGTGCCAAATATTTCCCAGGAGGCAAAATCACCCTGGTTGAGAACCACTAATCTAGAGAACAGAGAAACTGCTGGGTCTTAGGATTTATATAAATACATATCACCACTTTGCTTTCTAAGTGTCCCGTTTCTCCACATCTTACTAATTTGGGGTATTTTCAAATGTTAAAATGTTTGCCTATTTATAGTTACGAAATGGTAACTTTTTATTATTTAATATTGTTTTCCCTTCATTTCTAGTGAGACTGAACATCTTGTATATCTATTGGCCATTAGGATTTCTTTTCTGTGAATTGCTTATTTATATTCTTTGTCAATTTTTCTTTCTAGTTGTTTCTTTTTCTTATTGCTTTGCAGTTCTTTATAATTTTTGAACATGAATATCTCGGTTGTTGTATGTCTGAAAAAATATCTTCTCTCTTTGTTGATGATATATTTTTATTTTGAGGTAGTAAAATTATTCACCTTTTCCTTGATGATTTTATTCTTTTGTGCTTTATTTAATAAGTTCTTCCTATCACAAGGGTATAAATATAATCTCTTATATTTTTCCTAGAGGTATTAAATTTGACTATTCAAATTTAGGTCTTTAAACCAACTTAAAATCTTGTAATGTGAAATAGAAAAAATATGTATAAATATTCCAACACATATTTATTAACTAACTCATTTTTTAATCCAGGTTTGTTATGCTGCCTCTGGTTTTAAATTTTAGTTACTTGGGGGCGGCAACTGGGTGGCTCAGTCAGTTAAATGTCCAACTCTTGATTTTTGGCTCATGTCATGATCTCACAGTTCGTGGGTTCGAGTCCCTGCTTGGGCTCCACACTGACAGTGCAGAGCCTGCTTGGGATTCTCTTTCTCTCACTCTCTCTCTCTCTCTCTCTCTGCCCTTCCTCCACTCTCTCTCTCTCTCTCTCTCTGCCCTTCCCCCACTCAAACATTCTCTCTCAAAATAAATAAATAAACTTAAAAAAAAAAAAAGGAAAGAAACCTATGTGGAATTGTGTTAGAGTAGAGATAGGATAGGTAAGTTTTCTTCTCACTTAAAAACATACAAAAGAAGATGACTTGCCCTTCCTATCTTTGTACAGAGTTGGAGGAGAAAGTGATGGCTGAAACAGTGGTAGCCATCTTGCCACCCTGAGAGGACAAGCTAGAGCCTAGCACACTGAGAATGGCTAGGCAGGGAGATGAGAGGTCCTTAGGTCTCGGAGGTGTCATTGTGCTGCTGAATTAGCCAATACTGAAACCGCCTACCACTGGACATCCTGTGACGTGAAATAATAAACCTGTTATTGTTTAAGCCACTTTAAGTTGTATATTCCCTCACTTGTTGCCAAAGACATTTCCACCTACTATAATTAGTTTTGACCTTTACTGTTTTACATGAACTCAGTGACCATTGTTGCGTGTTACCTAATCAGGTTGGGATTTTAAAAATTGGGTTTGCACTGAAATCAAACATTAACTTTAGAAGAAATGTCTTCTTCATTTTAATGAATATTCCAATTCATGAGTATGGTATATGTCTCCATGTATTAAATCTCAGTTAATTTGTTCCATAAAAAATTACTATACATGGGGTGCCTGGGTGGCAGTCCAGTTAAATGTCGTACTTTGACTCAGGTCATAACCTCACAGTTTTTGAGTTTAAGCCCACGTCGAGCTCTATGCTGACAGCTCAGAGCCTGGAGCCTGCTTCCGATTCTGTGTCTCCCTCTCTCTCTGCCCCTCCCCTGCTTGTGCTCTGTCCCTCTCTCTCAAAAATAAATAAACATTAAAAAAATTTTTTTTTAATTTTTATACATAATGTCAACATTGTATTTATAGATAAAAATCCACGTCTGTATTACATTTATTCCTAGGTACTTCCTCGCTTATTGCTATTAAAACTATTAAAACTGGTTTCTTAAATATCGTAGGTGATAAATACTGAGATATAGGATTGCAATTGAATTTTGTTTCTTCATCTTATACCCTGCAGCTTTGCTGAGTTGTCTTTGTAGTTCTAATATTTTTTCAGTAGGGTCTGTTTGATTCTCCTTATAGACAATCATATTACCCAGTTAAAGAGAGCTTGTCTTTTCTTTTCCCATACTGTGGTAATAGAGATGCCACAGAGGCAGTCATGAGGGCTCTGTGCCCTTCCTTGTCTTCCTGCCAGACCATTCCCTCACATAAGGCCCATCTTCAGGCAGTGGCGAGGTTTTTTTTTTTTAGCCTCTTTAATAAGCGACTTTGTGGGGGGGGGGGGCGGTTCTCAGTCTAGCCCCTGTTTTGGGGTGGGGTTTTTTTTTTTGGTTGTTGTTATTGTTTTAAAGTTTATTTATTTATTTATTTTTGAGAGAGAGAAGGAATGCAAGTGCATGAGTTCACATGAGCAGGGGAGGGGCAGAGAGAGAGGAAGAGAGAGAGAATCCTGAGCAGGCTTTGCACTGTCAGCAGAGTCTGACACAGGGCTTGATCCCATGAATCCTGAGATCATGACCTGAACGGAAATCAACAGCAGGTTACTCGACTGACTGAGCCACCTAGATGCCCCTAGCCCCTGTTTTGAAACTACCATTAGATGGGGCGCCTGGGTGGTTCAGTCCATTGGGCATCCGACTTTGGCTCAGGTCATGATCTCGCATCTTGTGAGTTCGGGCCCTGTGCTGGGCTCTGTGCTGACTGCTCGGAGCCTGGAGCCTGCTTCGGGTTCTGTGTCTCTCTCTCTCTGTCCCTTCCCAGCCAACACTCTGTGTCTCTCTTTCTCTCTCTCTCTCAAAACTAAATAAACATTAAAAATTTTTTTTTTAATTTTTTTTTTTTAACGTTTATTTATTTCTGAGACAGAGAGAGACAGAGCATGAACGGGGGAGGGGCAGAGAGAGAGGGAGACACAGAATCGGAAACAGGCTCCAGGCTCTGAGCTATCAGCCCAGAGCCCGACGCGGGGCTCGAACTCACGGACCGCGAGATCGTGACCTGGCTGAAGTCGGACGCTTAACCGACTGCGCCACCCAGGCGCCCCAAACATTAAAAATTTTTAAAAAGAAAGAAAGAAAGAAAGAAAGAAAGAAAGAAAGAAAGAAAGAAAGAAAGAAAGAAAGAAAGAACCATTGGTAGTTTCCAACAGAAAACCTGGTTCTGGCTGGTTGCGGTTCTGGCTCCCACACACTTTCCTCACTTTTAGTCTCCCTAACCTTGTAGAGATCCCATTCCAGCCTCCTCTGCCTCAGACCTGGAGCCCAACAGGCCCATGTCTTCAGTCTCATTTATTGCTCTGCATTCCTAGTTCCTAGAAGATTTTACCTTTTGGGCCAAGTGTTACTTTTAATCTTTCTCTTTTGTATTTTATTTTATGGGTTTACTTATTTATTTTTCAATATTTTTTTTAACATTTATTTATTTCTGAGAGAGAGAGAGACAGAGCATGAACAGGGGAGGGACAGAGAGAGAGGGAGACACAGAATCCGAAACAGGCTCCAGGCTCTGAGCTGGCAGCACAGAGCCCAAAGCAGGGCTTGAACTCATGGACCCTGAGATCATGACCTGAGCTGAAGTCAGACGCTCAACCGACTGAGCCACCCAGGCGCCCTTCTCTTTTATATTCTAAAGACCATTCTTTGTGTTTAGAGCTGAGAAAGTCCCTCCAAGGTTAATGTACAATAATGCTTCCTTGACCAGAAATCATAATTCCAAATGTCTATTTTGTAAAGAATTACAGAACTAACTTCTACCCCTGCTGATACCACACGTAGCAATTATTATCAAATATAATACTACCCAGAATTTTCAATGTCCTTCACCCCCTCATGCTTTGTGAATGCTATAGTGTCTGTGTTCCTCAACTGAGTATGGGAAATGGGGATTAAATACTATTTTCTACACCTGAGAAAACTGAGGTTTCTTGCTTAATTGTGGCCAAGAAGAACCAGACAGAATTGCAAGACTGTGAGTTTCTCCAAAGGGAGGGCTGTGCCTTGTTCATCTTGTACCTCAGACAAAATGACGCTCAATGAAAGTTTTTGAGCTGAGCAAACTCAACCCTAGGCCCATGCCTAGCTTTATTCCACAGGATGTCTCATGATTTGAGGAGACTCCTTAATACCTAGGCAATGCTGACTTAAAAAGGGAGGAAAGGAAGGACAAGAATAAGAGCAACAATAGCTGATTTTAAGCAAAGTGAATGAAAAGGAATTGTCAATGGCATTTCATCTAGAAAGTGAATTTTGATTGAGATTTCGATTTTTATACTAACCTCCTTGTATAAACTAGCTTAGTATGTAAATATAATCAAAATAGCATTCATTAAAATTGCAAAACTTATTTATTAAAATATGTAAAACAGCCAGCTGCAGCAGTAGTGATTAAGAAGTATAAAAATAAATTATTTTGCCAACAAGTATGTATTGCGTTCCTACTACGTGCCAGCATTGTATAGGGAGTTGGAATACAAAGATAAATGACACAGTCCTCGTACAGCTAACCATATAGTTAGGCCAAGTGATGGGCAAATAAATAATCCAAATATGATGGGATAAGCTCCTTAAAAGAGTGTTAGTTCAGGGGCACCTGGGTGGCTCAGTCAGCCAAGCGTCCCACTTCGGCTCAGGTCATGATCTCACGGTTCATGGTTCGAGCCCCACATTGGGCTCAGTGCTGACACCTCAGAGGCTGGAGCCTGCTTCGGTTTGTGTCTCCCTCTCTCTCTGCCCCTCCCCTGCTCATGCTCTGTCTCTCTCCCAAAAATGAATAAAGATTAAAAAATTTTTTTAAAAAAGAGCATTAGTTCAAAGAGATATTTGCACACCTGTGTTCACAGTGGCATTATCCACAGTAGCCTGGAAGTAGAAGCAACCCAAACGTCCATCAACAGATGAGTGAATAAACAAAATGTGTCATGTGCATACAGTGGATTATTCGGGTTTAAAAAGCAGCAAAATTCTGATACATGCTATAACATGGAACTTTGAGGATATACTGAGTGAAATAAACCAGTTACAAAAACACAAATACTATATGATTCCACTTAGAATAGTCAAGTTAATAAAAACAGAAAGTAAAATGGTGGTGACTCAGACCTTGGGGTGAGGGGTAGTTGGCAGGGGGGGATTGCAGGGAGGGAGTTCTTTAATGAGCATTGAGTTCAGTTTTTCAAGATGGAAACATTCTAGAGATTGGATGCACAACAGTGTAAATATGATTAACACTATTGAACTTTGCACTTAACAACGGTTAAGGTAGTTGGGGCACCTGGGTAGCTCAGTCGGTTGAGTGTCCAACTTCCACTCAGGACATGATCTCATGGTCTGTGAGTTTCAGTCCTGCATCAGACTCTCCGCTGTTAGCGAGGACCCTGCTTTGGATCCTCTGTCTCCCCCACCCCCTACCTCCTGTACCTCCTCTGCTCTGCTCGTGCTCTCTCTCTCAAAAATAAATACACACTTAAAAAATTGTTAAGGTGGTAAATTTTATGTTACGTGCAATTTACTACATTTTTGTTTAAAGTCTAAAAAAGTATTAGCTTCATGAGGGTAGGGGCCTGTTTTGTATGCTCTTAAATTTCTAGCATCTAACAGAATGCCTGATGCATAGTAGGCTCTTAAATATTTGACCTTCCTCTGGCTTCTTTCTCCTCCCCATCCAACATCCTACGCAACACGGCAAAGGCCAGGTCCTCTGTGAGCCAATTCAGCAAACAAAGGCACTTCTCTCCTTAGGGCCCCGAAGGAGAAGAATTTCAAATATTTGTGATTTGATATTTGTCCTGGTCACACCAACCATTCTTTACTTCTCAATTATGCTTATCTGAGCTCTTTGGCATTTAAATTTCCTAAAGATAGATACTGTTTCTACTTCCCAAAACAGAATTGTGATGGACTTTGTTAAGAAAAAAAAAAAAAAAACGTGGAAAGATGTCTGTGAAATGAAATCATTATTAGGCCAATGTACAAACCGGCTCTGGAGCCTCGCTTGCAGGGCACGGGAGGAAGGATGAGGTAATTAGCATATATTTGTAGAGTTCTGCTGCTTGTTTCCCCCCCCTTCACTGGCTCCATCTGATTCCAGTTGCTTAGTTTATTCTTTTGTGTTTGGTTTTTTTTTTTTCACTTGGTCAAAAATAGAGAGACCCAAAAAAAAAAAAAAAAAAGTTTCCTTGAACTTATTGCAGCTTTTCTTTTTTCCTCATGTATTTGGTTTCCCATTTGCCATGATCCTTCTTCCTGCCACCTGCTTCTTTCTCTGCTTTTCCTACCTTTCCCAGTGAGGGCTTTTCCCTGCGTTCTGTAACCCTGGCTTTGTGCCTGGTACCCATGAAGGACAGGTGAGTGTGGTATTTAGTTACAGCACAAACACGGAGCCTGCCTGAGGGCCTGAGGGATTTGCATCAAGGAATTTCCCGTTTCGGGCCGGGCACCGGTCAGCGCTCCCTGTTGTTGGTGCTGACTTTACCTCGGCCCCGGGCATGCATGTTGCGAGGCTTCAAGCGTAGAACAGAAGTGCCATGGCTAACGCTGGAAAAGAAGCCCGGAGGAGAAAGTCTTCAGGGTATCTTTCTTCTGTCTCCTCAAGCTAGTAGGGTGGAAAAAAGTGCAGACTAGAGTCACCCCAGACCTTCTTGGAGACAGGGTCAATCATAGAACCAAGCGAGGTTTCCAGGCCTGGAGGGTTGATCATGTTACTTTTAAAATGCAATCGTTACAGGCGCTTGAGTGGCTCAGTCGGTTAAGTGTCCGACTTCAGCTCAGGTCATCATCTCGCGGTCTGTGAGTTCAAGCCCCGCGTTGGGCTCTGTGCTGACAGCTCAGAACCTGCAGCCTGCTTCAGATTCTGTGTCTCCCTCTCTCTCTGCCTCTCCCCAACTCACACTGTTTCTCTCTCTCTCTCAAAAATAAACATTAAAAAAAAAAACCCTGAAAATGCAATGTTTAAATAGCTGTTGCTGTGATAGACACTATTTGAAGTGCTTTTCAATATTAACTCATTTAACCCTTTCAATATTAACTTATTTAAGCCCCACAACAACCCTGTGAACTGGGAACTGCTATTGCCTGAATTTTATGGATGAGGAAACTGAGGCTCGGAGAGGTTAAGCGATTTGCTCGAGGTCCCAAAGCTAATAAGTGGTAGCATCAGGATCTGAATCCAGACAGCCTGGTTCCTGAATCCATGCTTTTAGCCACCATATAGGTAACATACCCTCGCTTTTTGAAAGTATACATCACACCACTTCCCTTTTACAGAAGACCTACATTAGTACCTGTTTTTGCTAACCAAAAGAAATCCGAAGAGGATTTTTGCTTTTACGCAGAAAAGCCCAGCACGTTCAGCGTTTGTTTTGCGCGGAGCTCGACCATAGGCAGTGCACGCCCTGAGCAGCGTGCGTGGCCCCGCCAAGCCCCTTCCCCACGAACTACACCCAGCATCTCCGCATCGAGCCACCAGAGCTGTGAACTGGGTCTGGGAGCATCTGCGTTTTATCTCAATTTGTTTTGTGCACCTGTTAGCAAGATGTGTCCTGAGGTATCAGGAAAAGCCTAAGAGGGGTTATTTCTTATAAATTGATGGTAATAGCTGCTTTGCTTTATGCCATTTCAGCTTATGAAAGGATTCGTAGGAATGCTCCACTTTTGTATTGTGGGCGGCACCTGCACTATACTGCCTCTCTGGTTTATGCCCAGTCTCCCAGGATTTCCTTTGGAGATGTCCTGACCAATTTTATAGAATATCTTCTCCGAAGGTATAACACCCTCTGGTAGGAGCTGGGCAACGTGTGTATCCCTCTGAAATTTCTGCGCAGATCTTGGGATACCTGCCAGCAATCACGTGTTCACAGGTTCCATCCTGCAGGAGACATAAGAACCAGACCTCCTCCCTTTCCTCTGGAGATCAGGGCATAAGAAAGCAATCTGCACCCACACAAACTCTAAGAAAGAAAAATTTTAGCATATGTTTACTAAAGATAAAATGTCATGGGGCACCTAGGTGGCTCAGTTGGTTAAGTGTCCAACTCTTGATTTCGGCTCAGGTCATGATCTCACAGTTGGCGGGATCGAGCCCCATGTCGGGCTCTGTGCCGGCAGCGTGGAGCTTGCTTGGGATTCTCTCTCTGTCCCTCACCTGCTTACACGGGTGCACGCGCTCATGCACACACTCTCTCCCAAAATAAATAAATAAATTTTAAAAATATATGTCATACTATGTCACACCTTGTATAAAGTGCTTACCTCCCAACCCCCATAAGCGATGACATTACCCTGGGATCTGTTCCCAGTTGGGGTGAGTTCTCGGGGAGCTGTCCCCACCTTCTCTACCCAGACCCTTGTGAACAGCATCATGAATTTTTTAGATGGTTGGCTGGACTTGGGAGTGACGTTCAGAGCTACAGCACAGATCTTCCGGTGAGTGTAACAAACTGGTCTGGAGAGAAGCCCATGACTTTGGCCTCTTTGCCCTGGAAGACCATGCCGTGGCCCTGAATATCTGCAGATCCTCTGACCTTCCCTATCTCCCTCTGGCTGTGCCCCAAATGGCTTTCCCTGGTAAAAGCTGGATTCGCAGAGAAGGAAGCTTCACAGGAAGTTAGCATGAGTTTGGCTTTCTGCTGTCCTCATGAACTCTGACCTATGTTGAAGGACTGGGTCTCATTGTTGCACAGAGACTTGTCTCTGGCCTCTTCCATGACTACTACGAGCTTCCCACCCATAGATCCAGGGCCTCTGCCCATTCTCCATCTCCAAAATGTGTGTCCTGAATCTTCCTCCTATTGAGCCCTAGTTCTAATCTGACTGGACCTGGCTAGAAAATGAATCCCTATTAACAAATTAGCTGGTAACATCTGAGGCAGGGGCTCTCCTCTACATATTGCATTTGTATCTTAATAGGAATATTCAAAACCAAAAAGTTAAAAAAAAAGATTGAGTAGGGGTGGAATGTCAGACTCCTTTACACAGAGATCTGGGGGGCTGGTGTCCCGTAGGTCTCCCCACATTTGTATATGCACCTAAAACAGGCCCTCATGTCAATATCAGGTCCACGGACATCCTCAAATCCAGAATAAAAACATTTACTTTGCAGCAACAACGATCTCTCTTTGAGTGTGTTCTTAGGATTCTCCGGATCCTAGGACCCAGAACAGGGCATGTGAGGGAGTTCAGTTTATTGGCAATTGGAGCACAGTCCTTTGTCAAGTGGGGTATTTCCTCTGACATCACTGGACTGCTTGTCAGCTCCAGAGTAGGTCTTTGCCAGGAAAACCTGAATTGAAGAGGAGGCTTGGCCTTGGGGAAGCGAGCCTGTGTCCTGGTGGGCTGGGTGCGTCTGTCAGAGGCACTGACTCCCTGAGGGGAGGGAATCCAAGAGGGAAAAAAGAAAACAAGGTGTAAACAGTGGAGCTAAAGAAGCTGGCTCTGCCCGGGTGGCACTTTTGAACTGGTGGAACAGTGACAGCCCCAGTCCCGCCTATACCATCAGAAGCTGTGGGTCTTCCGTGCCCACCCTGCCTGTCTTCTCCCACCCACTCCTTCCCCCTTCCCTCCCTGTTCCCATGAAGACCAACCTAGGTGACACTTGTTTCCAAAACCTTTGTACTTCTTCTTTGATCCCTTTCCTCAAAATATTCTCAACCTTCCCTCCTCCAATGCCAGACTGTTGGCATCTGTCTCCCGTCTTGCGCAGCCTGCGATCCCTGGCTAACCATGGTTTTATAATTGTCTCTGGTTAAAGTTTAAATAGATGGGTTTCAGCCTGAGAGAAAAGTGTAAACAAGCCCTTTCTGCAGTCCTTCAGAACTGCTGACTTCCAGTGCTTTCGAATTCTGTGCTACGAAATTCATTCAGCTCCGCCCTAACCAAAGAACTGAGAGCCACCACTGGGCTTTCTGAGATGTGAGAGCCACTCTGAAACCTTTGAGAGGCTTTTAGATAATCTGCACTTTTCTTTTTAACTCAATTAAGCCATCAGGATCCAATTCCTACTCTAGGATGTGTGTCTGGTGTATCAGAGAGAGAACGGTGAAGCAATCTTCATTGGCTGGCCGCTGAAGAAAGGAAGGAAGTGAAAGGAATTGTCATTTCCTTGCTGGAATTTTTTTCAGGGGGGGGGGGAGGGGGAGGGAGGAGGGGATTGTATGTGTTGCCCCAGGTTTTCGAGTTGATGAGGCTGTCTTAGGAATCATGAGAATGGGATTGTTCTTGGCCCGTGTGGAAGAAAGAGGGCGGCTCGGGTTTGAGCTGATGATTCAAGCATATTATCCACTTCATTTGGTGTGTTTCTTCAGAAGTAAGCAGGCCATTGTTTTGAGTCTTGGTTAAGAATATTGATTTTCCATATTTTTCAATTTTGTGTACTTTGTGTACTTGTGATCTGGTGTCAGGATGAATTCAGCAATACTTTTGGATGTTTTTGTCAAGGATTTGATTGGAACCTTGCCTTCCCCCTACTCAAAAACCTTCAATAATTCCCCATTTCAGTTTCAGGCTCCTACTCAGAGCCTTCCACGGCCTGGCTCCAACCCACCTTCACCTTCCACTATTCCAACCATGCACTGACTTTCCCTGAACTTTCCCTGAACTTTCCTGAACTTTCCACCCAGCTCCTGTAACATGTTCCCTCACTCTGCAGTGTCCCCAAACCTGCTGTGCCTTCCCCCCACCTCCTCAGAGTCTTCTCAAAATGACACCTTCTGGTGTTCTGTGAACTTTCCCTGCTCTCCTTGCACAACCAAGCCAATCACTCCTTCCCTCAGTTCTGACTGTCCCCTTCACAGCAGCCCTTATTTCATCATCTATTGTTCAGCCTATATTGGGTACCAGCTTCCTACACCAGCTACTTAGCTCCTTGAGTAGAGAACAGTCCATTGCAACCTCCCTTACTGCCCTGCCTTGTAGGTGGCTCATTGTCAGTGTTCAAAAATATTCAATCTTTGGGGAGCCTGGGTAGCTCAGTGGGTTAAGCATCCGACTCTTGGTTTCAGCTCAGGTCATAATCTCATGATTCGTGGGTTTGAGCCCCACATTGGGCTTGTCACTGGCAATGCAGAGCCTGCTTAGGATTCTCTCTCTCCTTCTCGCTCTTCCCCTTCCCAACTCATGCTCTCTCAAAATAAATAGATAAATATATATATATATATATATATATACATATATATATATATTCAATCTTTATTTTTCAACCTCTCTGAAAACTTGATGTCGATATTGTTAAAACAGCTCTTGAGGGGCGCCTGGGTGGCGCAGTCGGTTAAGCGTCTGACTTCAGCCAGGTCACGATCTCGCGGTCCGTGAGTTCGAGCCCCACGTCAGGCTCTGGGCTGATGGCTCAGAGCCTGGAGCCTGTTTCTGATTCTGTGTCTCCCTCTCTCTCTGCCCCTCCCCCGTTCATGCTCTGTCTCTCTCTGTCCCAAAAATAAATAAACATTGAAAAAAAAAAAAACAAAACAGCTCTTGAGAGGACCCAAGAGGAATGAAGAAAGGACTCTGGGGCCAGACAGATTTGAGTTCGAATCTAAGCTCGGTTGAGTATTAGTACCAAGATGGCTTCCTTTCCAAGCTTCATTGTCTTCATTTGTAAGATGAAGACAGTAAGGTCTCTTTATGGGTTTTTGGGAGAATCAAAATGAGATAATGTAAGTTATGAACGTAACACAGTCTGTCTTATCCTTACCATCCCTTGATGCTAAAACATTTTAAATGTTGAAACATCTTACTCTGGGACATGAATTGCATCAGTCAATTTAATAGATACGCGCCACATTTTCCTGTTGCTAATACAATCTTCCTCGATACAACAGTTTCCTCTCACTGCCGCTTGTGAGTTTTTCAAAGGCTTATCTGGTAAGCAGGATCGGACTTACCTATTTATTGGTTACCTGAAGAAATCCCAGCGATGGGGAAGATGACCAGGCAGCTGCTCTGTTTTTTGCTGAGTTATTTTCACATGTTTGGGGGCGGGGGGGGGGGGATCCTCACACCATCACAGCGGGCTCTTCATTTCCAATGTTAACTTCAAAGAGGAGAAAAGACACCTGTTAGGACACTATTCTCTTTCCCCCTCCACCAAAAGTCAATTGCTACTTTCACCCATGGGAGGGGAGCAGTGAATTCCATTCATCCATCCAACATTTATTGAGCACCTGTTATGTGCCAAGATGCTAAGACACTAAGATACTAAGATGAATCAGCCAAGGTGTACGCCTTTAAAAGTTTGGATCTAACGTGGGGTGGGGGCGGGGGGGAGGGGAGATAAGCACCTAAATGAAATAACAATGTTACAGGTATAGAAGGGCCAGGCAGCCTATCAGGAAAAGCTTCAGAAAGAGATTATTATGCTTGAGCTGAGTCTTGAAATATCAGTACGTGGTTGTCAACCATGCGGGCAACACGCTTCGGGTGGAGGAACCCCAAGTCTGGTTCCTTCCCCTCTGATGGCTTCAAATAGCCTGAAGTATCTGGCTCCACCGTCTTTACACAGTTCAGCGGTCTTCTCCTCAGTCCAGGTGACTTAAATCCTTCTCTGGCAGCAGCAGCAGCAGCACGATCAGCGCTGGTTCCAGAGAAGGAACATTAGAGGCTCTGCAGCCGCTTCTGCTGCCAGGGCCGGAAAACAGCTGGAGTCCTCTGAGCTCCCTGGGGGAGGGTGGAGGAGCTGAGCACGCATGTGCGCGCGTACCTGGGTCTGCGCGGGCCTGGGGAGGAGAGCGTCTGGGGGGTGCGGGCAGTGTCCGTTTGGGTAGCCAGCTACGTATTTATCAGCAGGTGTTGCCACAGGAAACAGAAGTGGATGTTCAGAAAACAAAGCGACAGCTCGGGCTCTCCTGGTCCAGCTGAAAGACTACACAGGGAGGGGGGGGGGGGGTTGAAACAACCTCGACCAAAACAGAGTGAAACAGAGAAGGAAGTTGCATCAGAGGAGGAAGAATGCCAGTGTCACGCTGAAGAGCCACAAATGTCACAAAACAAAAATAAAATGTGTGACTCTCAGTCTATCTAGTCGAACACTATGAAAGCATTGTCTTCTTCAGAGAATTATTAAGATTACTGAAATAGTAGTGTAGCAAACGTGGAGAACGCCGGAAAACACAAACAAAAGATTGTTATGATTTTTTTAAAGTTACGTACATCGTATTTTATTTATTTGGATTAGCGATTATAACTTTGTTTTCTACCTCCATATTCAAGTTTTTTTTTCCCTCCAGCACTTAAAAAATATTAAAAGTGAGTTCTGAGATTGACTTATTGAAGAACACTTTAAAAGTCTCGTTATTAGCACAAATTGGGAAATTTTAATAAAGATACTCTAATAATAGTGAAGTGATTACAGATGTCAGAGCAAGAAATATAGATTCCCAAGGATGTTAAGTTTTGTTCTTTCTTTCTTTCTTTCTTCTTTCTTTCTTTCTTTCTTTCTTTCTTTCTTTCTTTCTTTCTTTTTCTTCTTTCTTTCTTTCTTTCTTCTTTCCTTTTCTTTCTTTCTTTCCTTCTTTTATTTTTAAGTAATCTCTACCCCCAACATGGGGCTCAAACTCAGGACCCTGAGATCAAGAGTCACTTTCTCATATTGGGTGTTGTATGTAAGCCAATTTGACAATAAATTATATTCAGAAAAGAAAAGAAAAGGAAAGAAAAAACAGGTTAAAAAACAAAAGAGTCACTTCCTCTCAAATGAGCTAGCCAGGCACTCCTCAGGGATGTTAAGTTTTTTCATTTCACTTCATATAGAAATGTTAGTGTCTTTACCAAAAAGGAATAAAAGACTAGTCTCCCTTTTGATCACATTCTTGTAACTACAAAAATGAAGACTTTAGGTGAGGGGGTTTTACTAAAAGTTAGTATAACATTTGGGGCACCTGGGTGACTCAGTGGGTTAAGCGTCCGACTTTGGCTCGGGTCATGATCTCACAGTTCATGAGTTCAAGCCCCATGTCAGGCTCCATGCTGACAGCTCAGAGCCTGGCATCTGCTTCCAATTCTGCGTCTCCCTCTTTCTCTGCTCCTCCCCTGCTCACTCTGTCTCTCTCTCAAAAATAAATGAACATTAAAAAAAAAAAAGTTAGTATAACACTGGGATAAGCATGGTACCAGGTCTCATATGAGTCTTTTGACTCTACTACTTTACAAATATAGTCACAGGAATTGGCTTTCCACCTCCTTCTTAGAATTAAATTGATTAACTGATTTGCCAGTTTTACAAATGGCTAAAAGTATAATGAGTTTGGGGCAGTGAATGAGAGAAGTTTTATGTGCTTTGGTAAAAGTGCAAAACAGTAGTTCCCAATTGAATACATTATTAGTCCATATGCTAGTTTACCAGGTAAGTAGTGAATGGGCTTGGGGTAGACGGAGGGGAGAGGCAATGATTAGGGAGAGAATCCCCCAGTAATGGAGAAGGGGAGCAAGTAAGTCTGATGCTCACTGTTTGTGTAGGGTAGGCTCTCAGTAAATAACTGTGGAAGGAAGGAAGGAGGGGAGGAAGGGAGGGAGGGAAGAAGGAAGTGAGTTATTAAATGGTAAGTACAAAGAAAGTGGAATGCATGCCTAATTCACAATGAAGCTTAACTTCTGCTTCATGACAGGGTTATAACATAGTATTTCCCTCTGCTATACCTGCCATGGCGACATTTAAAGATGTATAATTTTCAGAAGTTACGAGACCCTTAAAAAAGGAAACATATAAAAATTAGATTTGGAGGAAATGGAAATCTATGCAAATCTAAATTTTTTGATTTTTCTGAAGATATTTTTACAAGTCTAAATTCAGTGCTACATTTGGAACATCATAATGGATTGAAATTGTTTTTTATTTTTAAAACAAATTACTGATAGGGCTACAAGCTGACATCAAATATCACTTGACTTTGGCCCGCTGAGGAGAAAAGTTAGCAAAAAGTTAGAAAGACAAGAAACCGTAAACAAAGTAAAAACAAATGAAACCAGAAAGTTGTACACATTTTTCTAGACCCACTGCTTTTTATAAGGAGTTTGTTTTCAGAAAATAATTCAAGGGATGGGGGGAAAAAGGAGAGACAAGTAAACCAAATTCATGCACTGCACCTTTTTTCCAGGCACCTACATTTTTGTCTAATGAGTGGATGCCCTCGTATTTGCCAGTTTCCCTGCTTTCTGGGCTCCCCCATCTCCAGGGGCCCTCCATCTGGACATACTTCCTGAAGCAGAACTTGCTGGGGATGCCAAGTCCCATTCCAGAGGAGTCTGATAAACTCCCTGCCTTAGCTCATGTTCTGGGAAGTGTGTCCTTTCTGATGGTGCTCCCAAGGAATGCGAGAGAGAAAAGAGGATGCATATGTGAACTTAGGGATGCTGAGTTCTGTTTTACGTTTTAAATCTATAGATCTTTCCTTCAATGAGTGGCAGGCCACTCTTAATTCCTGCTCCTCTGTACTGAAGAACTTAGCATTGCTTCCCCTGGTGATCCAAGGAACTTTGCTCTTTGCCCAAAATACCTCTCTCTCCCAAAGCAATTTCCCCTCCTCTGAGAAATGCTGTCGTGTCAGGCTGCACTGCCCTTGAACCAGACAACTTTCTCTGCTTGTCTTTATCTGTCTAAATAAAGCTAACCTACATTTGCTGTCTAATTCATTCGGATGCTTGCTGATGCTATTTAAAGCATCCCTTAAGGCTCCGTGGAAAACAAGATGCATTATCTCCAGTAGAGAACCTTTAGGTTTGTTGGTCATTTAAGGAATTCAAGAATCTAAAGAATCCATTCAGTCTTTAGTGGTTCAGATTTAAAGGACAAAGGAACTCTTCCGTGTCTTTTATTCCAGGCAGTCTTCCCTGACTTGTACGTTGCTGGGTTCAGCTGATAGAAAAAGAGGTAGCTAGAAAGTTAATCTCTCTCTCTCCACCCCCCTCACTGTGTGTGTGTGTGTGTGTGTGTGTGTGTGTCTAGGCTTCATGAAATCCAGCTTTTCTGAAGATTAATTTCACAACAGAATGTATTTTTCATCCTGGACTCTGATAATTGGTTAGCCCACTGTGAGTTAACCTTCTCCTCTCAGGGAGCAAATGTGAAAGATCAAAAGAAGCTGTCACCTTTGGAGCACCTGGGTGGCTCAGTCAGGTGTCCGACTTTGGCTTCGGTCATGATCTTGTGACTCATGAGTATGAGCCCTGCATCGAGCTCTGTGCTGACAGCTCAGAGCCTGGAACCTGCTTCGGATTCTGTGTCTCCCTCTCTTTCTGCCCCTCCCCCGCTCACGCTCCGTCTCTCTCTCTCTCCCCCCCTTCTCTCTCTCTCTCTCTCTGTCTCTCTCAAAAATAAATTTTAAAAAAAGAGCTGTCATCTTAGTAAACAGGCTTTCGGTGAGTTTTTGGTTTGTCTCTACTTCCTGCTCTTCAGCCTCCATCTGACATTTCATTAGAGAATCCTGGTACTTTCACACTCCAGAAAAAAAAGGAAATTCTAAACAAGGAAAGGAACAAAATATTGGTGTTGTAACTAGGACTCCACTGTGCACTTCTATGCGACTGGGAGTTCAGAGAGGTTCCAAATCTGTTGCTTTTTTTCAGATCTGATATTATGTCAGTCTGTTGGCTTGCTTAGTGGGAGAGAGAGCTGGTCCAATGGGACGGTTTTAACCATTAGTGCCCCGCTGCTCCCTGGAGCACATGTTTTTCTCAGCATCCACTTGTTCGGCCACAATTCTGTGACGTCCATTGCAGAGAGTGAGTCAGAAGCCACAAGCTAACAGGTCTATTCCTTCCCACTGTCACCTAGGAAACCAACGCATCATCCACAGGAAATGCAGGCCCCAACGGGGGGTGTGCCCAGATCGGGTTATAAAGCTGGCAATGAGTTTTTCAAAAGAGGTCAAATAATAATGCGTAGAATCTCAGTCGAGCCTGGAAAGTGGATCCAGCCTCTGTTGCATGGATGGAGGACAGTCATGCAGAAATACCAGGAGGAATTAATCAGCTAAAATCACGGAAGATGTCTGCTTTATAAGAAACTAACCAAGGGCAAGGGTTATGGAGACATGGTTTGATTTCCGCCCACAGCACATACATTTATTTGCCCATTGAGTGGCTGAGTGGTTTTTTGTTTTGTTTTGTTTTGGGTTTTGGCACGTTTGGATGATATGTGAAATGAGATGAGGAAATTGACGAAATATCAAACCAGGCTTTCTGCTGAGTGAAATGTGTATCCTCTTTTTCATGGTCATTGTCCCTTGGGTTAACAAAGTGATGGATGGAGTATTCCTTCAGAGAAAACCACACCCTGATTCCCCTCATGCTCTCACTGCTTGTTTTATTTTTTTTTTTTTTTTTTTTTTTTTTTTTTGCCTGTGTTTTTTTTTTTTCCCTCCTTGACTACTATAGTTTGGCATAGGTCCTTGGCCTTAGTTGTATAGATACAACTTCCCACATGTTGTCCACATATCTGTGAATGGAAGCTGAGAAAAATTACCTGTACGGTTTCATGTTGTCCAATGAGCTTAATGTTTCCAGGCAAATTTATACTTTCATAATGCTATAGGTGAAGGATTCTACATAAAAAGGTACATACAGGGGCGCCCAGGTGGCTCAGTTGGTTAAGCATCCAACTTCAGCTCAGGTCATGATCTCACAGTGTGTGAGTTGGAGCCCTGCATTGGGCTCTGTGCTGACAGCTCAGAGACTGGAGCCTTCTTTGGAGTCTGTGTCTCCCTCTCTCTCTGCCCCTCCCCCACTATCACTCTATCTCTGTCTCTCCCAAAAATAAATAAACATTAAAAATAATTTTTAAAAAAGGTACATACTATGTGAGCTCTCAGAACTTCCTATTTTAGACCCAAAGAATATTAAGATGGGCAGGGGGATAAATAACTCAGAAATCATCTGCTCCAACCACCTCACTTTTCTCATGAGAAATTAGTCCTAGAGAAGAAGTGAAATGATTTGTCTAAGGTCATATAATAAATTATGGTGTAGGGGCACCTGGGTGGCTCAGTTGGTTGAGCGTCCGACTTTGGCTCAGGTCATGATCTTGCTGTCCGTGAGTTCGAGCCCCGCATCAGGCTCTGTGCTGACAGTTCAGAGCCTGGAGCCTGCTTCGGATTCTGTGTCTCCCTCTCTCTCTGCTCCTCTCCTGCTCATGCTCTGTCTCTCTCTCTGTCAATAATAAATAAACACTAAAAATAATAATAATAATATAAATAAATAAATAAATTATGGTGTATGCGGGGTGCAGAGGAGAGAGAAGTAGGAAGGTTGACCAAGCTCAAAATGAGTCAACAGGTGATACGACCACCTCTAAGACTGTTAAAATATTAAGCTGTTTTAATTGAAGTATGGAGTCCTGACTAGGAAAGGCAACTGGTACCCTCCAGGGCTGGTCAGTGTCTGCCAAGAGTATGACATTCTGTTCTGAGTACCCATTGAATGGGAAACAATGACAAACCCAAAAGTGCCCAGAAGGGGGTAAAGATGGTGATAAGAGTTTTAGTAACTATAACATAATAAGAACAATTAAAAACATTAGGCTATGTAGCTTGGAGACCAGAGGTTTGTCACGGAGGGAATGAGAGGAAGTATAAAATAATTGAAGGGCTGCCTTGAAAAGAGTTCAGACTTAATTTTGAATGACTGGGAAGGGCAGTCTTGAGTACAAGTTAAAGGTAATGGGTTTTAGCGCCATATAAGTAATTTTCCAATAATTCCAGCTGATTGAAATGTATTAAATGGACCGGTAGGGCAGTGAATTAATTCTTTATCTTCAGAGGTGTTTAAATATTCACTCATTTATCCAGACACATTTATTGAGCAACTGCCATATGCCAGTCATTGGACTAGAGGAGATTTGAGGTTGTTATCTAAGCTAATTAAGATAATATTTGCTGCAGTATTTTAAGTTTTTAAAAAATGTTTTATTTATGTTTGAGAGACAGAGAGACAGCGTGTGAGTGGGGGAGGAGCAGAGAGAGAGGGAGACACAGAATGTGAAGCAGGATCCAGGCTCTGAGCCATCAGCACAGAGCCCAGTGCAGGGCTTGAACTCACAAACCACGAGATCATGACCTGAACTGAAGTTGGACACTTAACCAACTGAGCCACCCAGGTGCCCCATATTTACTGCACTATTAACATGATAGGAAATTTATTTCTCATTCATAAAACATCCAAAATGGGTGCTCATGGTGGGTGGCTCTCTTCCAAGTGTTGTTCGAGGAACCAGGCCCTTCCATCTTGTAATTCTGCCATCTTCAGCATGTGGCTTATGAGGTTACTGTAGGTGTTGACATCCTGCTGACAGGGAAAGAACATAGAGGATTGAGCGGAGAGATCCTTATAGGCTGGACCTAGAAGTGGTGCACATAAGCTCTGCTCACGTTTTTTCTATCCAGTCATATGGTCACACCCAACAGCAAGGGAAGCTTCAAATGCAGTCCTGTGCTGAAGAAAAAGAGGAACAGGTTTGATGACTGACCCGGCAAAGCTTTTACCACAGTATCCAGCTCTAAGCTTCTATAATTACGGTGACAGAACTGACACAGGAATTTTAAAACTTTCTTGTTTAATGCCAATGTCATCATGTCTCTTGTTTACATTAAATATCTTCCTTCCTATTGAAGGTCTTCTGTTGAAGATATATTGTTTAGTTTAAAAAAGCAAAGTAGAGAACAATGTATATAGTATGCTACTTTTGTGAATGAAAAGAGGAATTATAGTGATAATATTTATTTGTACCTGCTTGCATACATATGAAGAAACACTGGAAGAATACAAAGAAGCCATAGGGAGTAGGGTGGGGCCAGAGGGAGGATGGATTTATCACTGGGAGCAAGACTTGTCCACGCATGCCTTTAAATATTGTTACTAAAAAAAATAAAAAATAATAATAATAAATATTGTTACTAATATTACTTAGTTAATTATAAAATTATGCAATTAAGAAAAACCACTTCTGGGCACCTGTCTGGCTCAGTCAGTGGAGCATGTGACTTGATCTCAGAGTTGTGAGTTCCAGCCCCACAGTGGGCATGAAGCCTGCTAAGAAAGAAAGAAAGAAAGAAAGAAACCATTTCTTTTTATTGGAGAAGAATTTTTCACTGATGGATCTCTTTTTGTTTTCAAGTAAAGAAAGGCTTGAGGAAAGGACTATCTGGGAAGGTGAGCAGGGCATAACTGATGAGCCTAAAGTAACAGTAGTGATCAATATAGTGCCTTTCCTGTTATAATGCACCTATACTGGATTAATTAGATTTTGGAAAAGAAAGTAAAAGAGTAATAATGCAACAACTTGGTTTTATGTAGAACCATCGAAAAGTCTCAGAGCACTTTTATATCTGACATCATTGTTTATTTTTTATAACATTCTTAATAACTATGGTACAAAAGATTTAAATTAATTTCTTGTTTTGTAAGGTACTGTCAGAGCCGAGAATAGAAGTTTAATTACCTACAAATTCATTTTAGACTTGTAGGCCAATAAATAATCTCAATTTCTGGGTAGCATCAACCCTAGAAGTATATGATAAAAGTCCTTTATGTTTTATAGCATTTTCACAAATAATTTCATATTTGGTCTCCTCATTGGCCGTGTGAATTAATTGTGACTGGTATTATCTTTAGAGATGAAAAACAAAGGTGGCCACTATAAATAAAGTTAAAAGACTAATAAAAAATTGAGGGGAGAGGTATGCTTCCTTCATATACAAAGACCTATTACAAGTCAATAATTAAAAGGCAAATATTTCGATGGAAAAATTCACAAAAGACATGCATTAAAATCATAGAAAGAGGTCTTGATAACAACCAAATAAATAAAACATTTTAAAATACCCTTAAAAATGAGTGGAGATAAAATAGTATCTAGTACTGACAAAAGTACATGGAAAGAGGAACACTGATAAATTTCTGGAAGAGTTATCAGATGGCCAAACCTTTCTGAAGGCAAATTTGGAAATATATTAAAACTCCAAAGATGTTCATAACATTATGAGCCAGTAACTTTATTCTGCTAATTTATCCCAGTGAAGTGTTCAGAAAAGCATAATAATTTATGCCAAGTTATATAAATATCAGCATTCTTATTAGTTCAGCAAAGGGTGGATCAAATGACATAATAAGGAAATGGAATACCAAGCTGCCATAGGAAATCATATTAAAGAATTAACTAAAGGCTAAAGGAAAATCCTACAACCCCATGTGAAATAAAAAAGCATGATTGAGAAAAAAATACAGAGACACATATATACACATTTTTTGCACCTTACAAACAGGTGAATTGTGAAAGACCATTAGTAAGACAACAATGGCTAAGAGTGACTTAAACTTAGAAAGACACATTTCCACCAAAAGGGAGTTCCATGGTCCTTCAAAGCTTCAAACCTAGGTAGCATTCTCCTCTCCTTGCTGATATCCATTCTACTGGGCTTCTTTATCCAAAACAGACCAGTTCATATACATTGAGAGATGGTCAAGGCAGCCCTTGGTAGGCTGCACCAAGTATGATAAAGAACTCTTCAGCAGCTTCCACAGGGAATTTAATGTTGTGTTGATCTAACAGATATTGAATCTATGGAACTGTTACTGGTGTTCAGCAAAGGTTTCAGAATGAGGACTTTTACAACACCTGGCTTTTAAATGCTTATGACAGGTGCACCAAGGTGGCTCAGTTTGGTATGCATCTGGCTCGATTTTGGCTCATGTTATGATCTCTTGGTTCATAGGATCAAGCCCTGCATCAGGCTGACAGCACAGAGCCTCGAAATAAATTAATTAATTTTTTAAAAAGTGTTGTACATATTTTCAGGCCTCACCTGAATTAATATTTGGATTACAGTTGACCCTTAAATAATGGCTTTGAACCACTTACATAAAGCAGATTTTTTTGATAAATATAATATAGTACTGTAAATGTATTTTCTCTTATGATTTTGTTTTTCTTTCTTTTTTTTTTTGTTTTTTGTTTTTGTTTTTGAGAGAGAGAGAGAGAGAGCATGCACACAAGCTGGGGCAGGGAGGGGGAGCAGAGGGAGAGGGAGAGAGAGAATCCCAAGCAGGCTTCAGCGCAGAGTCCAATGTAAGGCTTGAACTCATGAACTGTGAGATCATGACCTGAACCAAACTCAAGAGTCGGATGCTTGGGGCGCCTGGGTGGCTCAGTCGGTTAAGCATCTGACTTCAGCTCAGGTCATGATCTCACAGTCCGCGAGTTCAAGCCCCACATCGGGCTCTGTGCTGACAGCTTGGAGCTTGGAGCCTGGAGCCTGCTTCTGATTCTGTGTCTCCTTCTCTGTGACCCTCCCCCATTCATGCTCTGTCTCCCTCTGTCTCAAAAATAAACACTAAAAAAAATTAAAAAAAAAAAAAGAGTCGGATGCTTAACTGACTGAGCCACTCAGGCGCCCCTCCCCTTCTGATTTTCTTAATAACATTTTCCTTTCTTTAGCTTATTTTATTTGTAAGAATACGGTATATAATATGTAAAACATACAAAATATGTGTTAATTGACTGCATATGTTATCAGTAAGGCTTCCAGTCAACAGTAGGCTATTAGTAGTTACGTTTTGGGGAAGTCAAAGTTATACACAGATTTTTTTAGTGTGTGTGTGGGGGGCTGCACCCTTAACCCTGCATTGTTCAATAGTCAACTGTATAGGCACTAAAGTTGATGTCAGTTCTCTAATCTCACACTCCAGATTACTTCCATTTCTTGAATTACTTTTCCTCATTTCTTATTGATTACTGTTCATTGCATAGACCCTGCCAGTTTTTTTTCATGTTTTTAATCTCTCTTTGTCTTTCTGAATCACCTCTATTAACTAATGATCCATCTCTTACCCACATGCAACACTGGTGATTTTTCTTACCACATTCAATTTGTGACTATCTTTTATTTTCTTCAGAATCCTAAACCTCTCCTCAATAACACATTCAACGTTCTCATTGCTTTTGTGATTATTAGACATACTGAGGTTAATAATGTTGCCAAGCACCCCAAATTAAATAGAGCAAACCTGCTGGTGACAGAAATCTAGTTGACCAATGCTAAAACAATGGTGTCCCAATTGTTGTTGCCATCTGCTGGGGGCAGGCAAAGTTGAAATACTTTTGCTTTTGGAACAATTTAATTTTCATCTCCTTGAAAGTTCACAGGTGGGCAAAATGCCAAAGAACCCCTGTCTCTTCCACTGCCTTGGTGCCATTCTGGTGAAGTGCATTTGTGACCATAGTCATCAAATCACATATAAATATGTAATTAACCAAAATTATTTTTAGAGAGCTTTGTTGGTATGCATCATCTTAATGAGGCTGAGGTTGTAGGGTTAATATCTGTGTGGGTTACTTAGCACATGGAGACAAACTGTGTCACCCAGATAGTCATACCTACAGCCAGCCATCTCACAAATGCACGCTCTTCAGGGGATCTACATACAGATCCTATGTCACTTGTGTGCATATCATTTCAATACAATCCACATAGGACAGTGCAGTTACCAACCTTCATAATAATATATGACCTCAGGATCTTCAAACTCAGAACCTCAATTAGACATTAATAAGAGAGAAGGTGCCTTAGTCACATGTTCAGATTTTTAAAAAATCTACCCGTGAGCACAGGTTGCATCACAATGTTCTCCAAAAGTAAAATACTAAAGAAAGTGGGGGTGCCTGGGTGGCTCAGTTGGTTAAGCGTCCAACTTTGTCTCAGGTCATGATCTGATGGTTCGCGGGTTCAAGCCCCGCGTCGCACTCTGTGCTGACAGCCAGAGGCTGCAGCCTGCTTCAGAGTCTGTTGCTCTGTCTCTCAAAAATGAATGAAAACATTACAAATAATAATAATAATAATAAAGTCAAAGGAGGCTTATTTTTCTAATTGAGAGCATTAGAAAAACAGAGGGTGACACATGATTTACCTCTACTCCCCAGGGACCTGATGACAATGAATTCCTATTGAGTTCATATTCTGAGATCTCCCAAAGAGCAGGTCAGTGTCACTAGAGAATTTACATGCTTGTCAAAGCACAGAAGATTCACAACTTGGTTTCTGGCTTCAGGTGCAATTTTCTCCTTCTGTTTTCAGGATCCACTCTTCCTTCCAATGCCAGAGCTACAGGCAGTTCTCTAAATAACACCACGTCCCTGGCAGCCCAGCTCCCATTTGAACATTTCAGCAGAGCTCCTTTGAGGTCTGCCCTGCACCGCCTCCCATCTCCCAGGCTCGGCTTCGCTTGTCTGAGTCAGACGTGAGTCACCTCACTCATTAGCGGAACTCAGAATGCTTCTCCATCCCATGGATCCCTCTTGTCTCCTTCTTTTAACTGGTTTCCTGGCAGCCTAAGGTCAATGACCAACCTTGACATTAAGGTTTGGGTCACTACTAAGGTGGTCTTCTCAGTAAAGACATTGGCAGACAGCAAGTAGAATTAAAAGTGATGGTGATGGTAATGATAATGATAATGGTGAACAGGTGCTTCAGAAGCACCTTAGTGGCCAGATTTGGTGATTCTGCTCATAGGACAGCACAGGGGTCCTTAATCCTTGGTCTCTTCTTTCTCTTCTTTCCCTCTTCGCCATCACCCCCTCCACATACAGAGACCCATGTGGTACAAGGTGAAAGCTTATGGACTACATTCTCTGAAAGTCAAGTAAAACAGCAATGTCCTGCATTGGTGGGCACCCTTTTCTCCAGCATTTTCAGATTTGTTATTCTCGTTTTTACTCATTTGATTTTACATTCTCAGTAATTCAAGAAAGGGCAATAGAGAAAGATTTGTGCCTCGTTGGTGCCTCCTGGGCATATAAAGAAGCCTAGTGAAATGGTATTATTAATAAGAAACTCTAAATTCACTGTAGAAAATATCAATACCAAAATACTGTTATTAATTCATTAATCTTACTTAAAGCCCTTTGTAAAATGGTTAATGCTTTACTCAGCATGAAAAGTCACGAGTTTTCAGTAAGTCAGATGATTTACTTTAGAAGGGGACCCCAGAGATACCCTGTCCAGTCTTTCGTTCAATCAGCAGACATTTACTGAGCACCTACAATGAGGAAACACTGAGCCAGGTCCCCAAGGGCAGTGTTTCTCAAGCTCCACTGTGCATGCACATCAACATCACCTGGGAAGCTTACTAAAATGCAGATTCTGGTTCAAGAAGCCTGGAGTGGGAGCTAAAGGCTCTGCATTTCTGTAAGCTTCTTGAAGATGCTCACGAACCATACTTTGAGTAGCTAGACTCTAGAGGCTCTGCACAGGCCAGACAAAGCTTGATTCCCTCTGCAAGGAATATCAGGGGGTCCACAGGCTCTGGAAGGCTGCCCTGTGCATTCCTCCTCCACAGCTGTGTTTATCCATGAAGCCCGGACAGTGCTGACCTATTCTTTCCAGGGCTCTTGGCTTTCTGATGTCTTCACTCCCGGTGGAGGGTGTTAAAGTTGCAAGATTAGATTTGGGATTAGGGCATGGAAAAAGGCCCATTTATCTTCAGCCTTGGCTATGAGGTCTGGTCCAGGCCATTTAGCAGACAGCTTTGAACTCAGATTTTAGGCAGAGCCTTTCTTTGATTGTTTCAGAGATCTCCTTTTAGGATTTGTTTGTTTGGATCCTTTGTCAATTTTTCTGTCTTTTAATTATTGACTTGTAATTGTTCTTTATTAAAATAAAGGGGAATCTCTCCCCCCCCAAAAAAAAAGTTGCTTGTTTTTCTGTTTTTATTTTGTTTTCTTAGTCTTTTACTTTTGTCTATTAATTTTGGAATCAGGAATCTTGAACTCTAGGCTAGTATTAATGCATATCTCAGGAAACTGTTGAGACTAAAAAGAAAGTACATGTGGGATAGTCCCCACAAATACAGAATGTGGGCACTTTGTTTTCAGGGCTTGCATGAACTTGATAGTTTTACTGAACCTAGTGTGGGACATAGCTGACATGTATCAACAAATACCAGTTTGGTTTTGCTTTATTTTGGTTTTTAGTTTGGTTTTAAACATTTATTGAGCACTTACAAGTACTATGTGTGCTGTTCTAGGTTTGGGTGGTATTAAAATACATGAAGTAGAATTAGAAGCTGCCTATTATAAGCACTTTAAATGCATAAAAGTGGCAGTGATTTCTGGTTTCCTTTGGCCTCAGCTATCACTTTCTAAGTTGTCAATAGATAAGACCTTCTGCCATACCTCACATGTCCGATTAAGAAAGTGCCTCAGTGTTAAGGCAAATAACCTGGTTGTTCCTTGGTTTCTACATTACTGTCTCCTCTCTATAAGAAACTTATAAATGTTAAATTTATTTAAAGATTTTATTTTACTTTTTGAAGTAGGCTCCATGCCCAATGTGGGGCTCAAACTCATGACCCAAGATCAAGAATCACATGCTCTACTGACTGAGCCAGCTACATGCCCCTAAAGTTATTTATTTAAATAGTAGAAGTTATAGGGGAGCCTGGGTGGCTCAGTTGGTTAAGTGTCTGACTTCGGCTCAGGACATGATCTCACAGTTCGTGAGTTCAAGCCCCACATCGGGCTCTGTGCTGACAGCGCAGAGCCTGGAGCTTGCTCCAGATTATGTCTCCCTCTCTCTCTGCCCGCCCCCCACTCACTCTCTCTCTCTCAAAAGTAAATAAACTTTTAAAAAAAAATTTAAACAGCAGAAGCGATAAGAGTAATAGTTTTCCAGTTCAGACTGGTAGGTTTTTGTCTAGCTTTGAGAAATAGTAAATTTGTACTTATTCCTCATTTATGACATTTATGTTATCTCCACTACTGGCTGTAAAAAAGAAATATGTATATAATATGTACATATATTTATATATGTATACATATATACTTATTATACATAAATACATTATACATTATACTTTATATACATATATACTTATTATATATAAAATCAACCATCAATAGTAAAAATGAAATGTCTAAAAACAATGTGTTTTATCTCCAATTAGTATTTGCTTTTTAATAGAGTCAAAGGAAAGAAACTCTAATGGCAAAATTTTTTAACTTGTTTTATTTTTTATTTTTTTAAATTTACATCCAAATTAGTTAGCATATAGTGCAACAATGATTTCAGGAGTAGATTCCTTAGTGCCCTTTAGCCATTTAGCCCATCCCCCCTCCCACAACCCCTCCAGTAACCCTCAGTTTGTTCTCCATACTTATGAGTCTCTTCTGTTTTGTCCCCCTCCCTGGTTTTATGTTATTTTTGCTTCCCTTCCCTTGTGTTCATCTGTTCTGTGTCTTAAAGTCCTCATATGAATGAAGTCAATGATTTTTGTTTTTCTCTGACCAATTTCACTTAGCATAATCCCCTCCAGTTCTATCCACGTAGTTGCAAATGGCAAGATTTCCTTCTTTTTGATTGCCAAGTAATACTCCATTGTATATATATACCACTTCTTCTTTATCCATTCATCCATCGATGGACATTTGGGCTCTTTCCATACTTTGGCTATTGTTGATAGTGCTGCTATAAACATGGGGGTGCATGTGTCCCTTCGAAACAGCACACCTGTATCCTGTGGATAAATGCCTAGTAGTGCAATTGCTGGGTCGTAGGGTAGTTCCATTTTTAGTTTTTTGAGGAACCGTATTGTTTTCCAGAGTGGCTGCACCAGCTTGCATTCCCATCTAACAGCAAAATTTTAACTATCATCCAGGTAGAGAACACTCCCTTACTCCAAATGGCTCCCCGGTTATTCTTCCTACACACTAGACTGCCTTATGGGTCCCTATACTGAGCACAGATAAAACAAAAAAAGTCAATATTATTGAATCCCATCTATTTGCCAAGCACTGTGCTAAGTGCTTTCCCATACATTTTCTCATCTAATGGATCTTTTGCTTTCTTACTGCAGAGGAGAAAATGAAATTGTGCCTTTGCTTTGCTACCTCCTCTTCCCAAAGTCCTTATTCCTCCCTGTCTCTGTAAGCCTGGTAGCAAGGGAACTCAGTTTGAGACAAAATCCATTATTTTTGCATCTTATCCAGGTCCACGGCAAAAAGTTGGCTGGTTTCTAATTTCTGGAATATGAGAGAATGTGTTGATTTAGGAATCAGTGAATGGAACACTGCTGAGGGCTGAATGCTCTTTAATGCTATGTACCCACATGGGTGGGCACCCAGATCTGGTGAGAGGTCTCTCTTTTTCTGGCTTCTTTCCCAGATAACCCATTGAACTCTCTGGGGAAGAGTATCCATAGCCATATCCATTCAACTCCTCCTTTATCTATGAACACAGGTCCCTTACCAATTTCCTCGTCCTGCCCTGGCCCCTACCCTCCCTTCCCACCAAATTCTCCTGAGAAACATGACAGAGCATATCTATTCCTGAGATTATCTGCCTTTTTCTCCTCTTACCATGATTCCAAATCTTGGATTCCAGTAAGGAAAACACAGCCTGGGTGACATTGCATAACCAGGGAAAAAGGAATCTTCCCTGGGCAATGAAAGGAGGGTTGACTCACTACCTCAGCTCCTAGGAACGGCTCTCCAGCTGCTGACAGAAGCCACACGGGTTCAGCCACGAGGCCAGCAGGGAGCTCCCTAGTGACCAACAAAAAGGAGGCAACCAGGACTAGCCAGAGCTGAGCTGGGGCAACTGACCCATTTGTAGAAGTGTCCCTAAGGACAGTGGCCAGCAGTCCAAATTGCAACGTCCTGGTGGTGTAGCAAATTCCTATCTGGTCCAATCTGGTGGATGAATGGTGCCCAACAACAGAAGACTCTGGAAAAGGATGTACTTGTAATCAGCACGTGGTGATATTTTTATTCCAAAGGCTTATTCTTCGTTCTTTCACTTACACAACAGACATTTGAATGAATATTGTAGGCACTGAGCTAGAGGTTGGCACACCCTACCCTTGTGGAGTTGACAGTTCAGCAGAATGGCAGAAGGGGAATAAACACAGGGGCTCCAGGAGAACTTAGAACAGGCACTTAAGATTTGAGAGCTGGGAAAACTTTCCCAACAATGTACGAAAGGCTTATACAGAAGGAAGGAGGAAGGACACCCCAGGTGGGGGAGACAGCAGTGAAATCACAAAGGCAAGAGAGAACAGTGGGTCATTGGAGGAGTAAAGTGTTTTGGTGTGGCTGAGGTAAGAATAATGCAGGGGAGGGGGCAAGGGATGATCCTGGAGAGGTGAGCTGGAGCTACATTATAAAGGTGTAATCCTGTGTGTCATACAAGTAAGTCTGAAATCCACCCTGAGGGCAATGGGAAATGCTGACTCTCTGTGGGGGAAGGACGTGTCAGGTCTGCTTTTTTAGGAAGTTTTCTCTTTGGTTGGAATGTGGGAATTGGATGCAAGGAAAGCAAACATGGAAGTAGGAGGACCGGGTTGGAGGGTCTTGCAGTAATTGAAGAAGGAAACAACGTGGGCCTGAACCATTGTAAAGGTAAGAGGAATGCAGAGAAAGATGAGTTGGAAAGATACAAAGCAATAGTACCAACTGACATTGGGGATCAGTCACAGGTAGGGCCTGAAATGCTCTGAATGTCTCTCAGCTTCATGAATGGAGGAAGATGACAGGAGGAGAACTTGCTGGAAGGAGGCGATGAGTTCAGGTTGAAGCAGAAACCCTGCCACTGGCCTGAGTAGCAGTGGTGGAAGGTCAGGGCAACTCAGTGGCACTGGGGACTCCTCAGGTGTACCCCAAAGGAGGCTTAAGGACAATTTCAGACCCTACCAGTTAGAGAGATGGTGCTCCTAACACAAGCTCCTACTTAGAAGCCTGGCTTATTAAGACTGAATCTGTGCAGGACTGAGACTGCAAATGAGAGGTCTTCAGAACCTGCACCAAGCAGGGCCCGACAAGCTGTTACCATGGAGATGTGGTGTGCGCAGGAGGGAGTGAGTAGGAGGCCTGATCCATTCCAAGCCTTGGGTCACAAGGCTGTGGCAGGCTAACAGATAAACAGGAAAAAGACATAGTCAATAGAAAAGGATGTTCAAAAACTATTGACAGTTAATTGGAGTTGTATCGTCATAATTCTAGATTAAGTCTAACAATTTAGAAGGATTAGGGTAAGCCACTTAATGATCCTGCTAGTTATTTCAGGTACCACTTAATGAGGGCACAAGGAAGTGGATGCCAACTCAGGCTAATGCCAAATGTACATACACCCATCTTAAGCCCTTCTCCATCCCTGGATTCTAAGTAGCTTCATATTATTTCCAAATCTCTGGAGAAAAAGGCACAAAATATGGGAAGTTAATTTTTTTTCTCTTTGCCATGCTGATGGCAGTAATACTTAAGCAACCTTTGGAGCTCTTTGGGAAACTCAGGTGCTGGCAAAGCCTCAGATTCAATGCTATTATTAAGCAATTGGAAGAACATTCGGGACAGAGAACCAGCAACACTGGGGCCCCAGGTGGCTTTTTTTTTTTTTTTTTTTTGGTGGTAAAATATACATAGCATGAAGTTTAGCATTTTGACCATTTTTAAATGTACAGTTTGGTGGCATTAATTACATTCATAATCTTGTGTAACTGTCATGATATCTCTTTTCAAAACCATTAAGCAGTAATTGTCTATTGGCTCTCAAAGTTTTAAACAACTTCATTGTACTGCAAAGCCTCTGCCTACCGGGGAGGATAAAGACAACTAGGCTGATCTTGGTTCGGTCAGTCGCTCTCAATTCAGAGCAATTGGGTTTTTTGGCCAGAGTCCTTGTCCTGTGGGTAAACTTGTTAAACCTAATCTCTGGAGGGAAACAGATTTTAACCATCTTAATGACTGATGGGACTTATTAATCCTGATTTCCAAAGTATTCAAATCGTTCGTGGCAGTGCTTATTAAGAAGTCAGTAAAAATTAAGTCAGGGCCACAGGCTTTTGGAAAGATTCCACTGGAGGCAAACTTAGTTCCAAAGATAGTTGGGCATAATTGTGAGACAAATTGTCTAGGAATCAACTTCATTTTAAATAACCAGAAACAAGGGGCGCCTGGGTGGCTCAGTCGGTTAAGCATCCGACTTTAGCTCCGGTCGTGATCTCATGGTTTGCAGGTTTGAGCCCTGCATCAGGCTCTCTGTTGTCAGCACAGTGCCCACTTGGGATCCTCTGTCCCCCTCTCTCTCTGCCCTCCCCACCTGTGCTCTCTCTCAAAAATAAATAAATATTAAAAAATGTAAAATAGGGGTGCCTGTGTGGCTCAGTCAGTTAAGCATCTGACTTCGGCTTAGGTCATGATCTCATAGTCTGTGGGTTCAAGCCCCAGTTAGAGCTCTGTGCTGACAGCTCAGAGCCTCGTGCCTGCTTGGAATTCTGTGTCTCCCTCTCTCTCTGCCCCTCCCCTGCTCACACTCTGTGCCTCTCTCTCTCTCTCTCTCAAAAATAAATAAACATTAAAATTTAATTAATTAATTAAACATTTAAAAATTTTTAAATAATAATAAATAAATAAATAACCAGAAACAATAGTGCCTGTGGAGGATGAGATATAATTCTGGCTTGGAATGGTAGATTATAACCAGGCAGTAAGAGCTGGAAATTCCAAGTGTCCCATTCCCTTTTCTTTCATAAATCAAAACATTCAATGAGGGAAGGGACAAGCCTTTGTGACTTTGTTTCCTCATACAACAAGTTCAAGGTGTTTAGAACATGGTGCTTATAGGCCAAAGCTCAGTGGAGAGTTCACAGATCCAAAGCAGTGATAATTCTCAAAGCCCAGACAGATACTTCCCAGATGCATGATGTCAATCACAGGAGATAGCAGAAGGGAAAAGGAATGGGAAAGATTTAGTGAAAGTCACTTCACCATAAGCACAAGATCAACCACATAACCTATTTGGGGGACGAGCAGTGAAACAAATCCTTTAACAAAATATACTATTCCTGGAAACTGGAGCTCAGAAGAAGTTGACTGGCTTATTCAGGATCACCCAGAAAAGCCAGAAGAGAGCTAAGAATTAGAATCTTTGTTTCCTGATACTGGGTTTAGTGGTTTATTTTGATCAGTATCTGCTGGTATTCTGTGCTTAGAACGCACAGGGGTGATGGTTCTCAGAGCCTCTCTATAAAGTTTTCTTACCCCTCCCCCCAGGGGTGATCTATCAGTATCTTTATCTCCAAATTCACCTCCAATTTAGTCTTCTAATATTCTACTTATTTTCCATCAGAACTTAAATCTTAAACAGAAGTTCAGAAAGATGTTGGCAGTCAAGAAAATGTTTACTGCTCTTAAGATCCTATTAGGGGACAATTTCCAGAATGATGGTGTGAGGAGCTCCATAGACCCACTCCTGAACAAAACAACCATAATTTTCAAAAACCAATATTTATTAAACCAACCATTTAAAGTTGTTGTTCTACAAAGTGAGATAAGAGTCAAGAAGACCAGAGGCCACCACCCCTACTCTGCTTGTAAAGCAAGGGTGTCGCTCCAAGAGAAGTGGGTTACTGTCCCTGCCCCTAGTTCAAGAACCTAGTCTCCCAGGTTTTGCCCAGGGGAAGATGTAGGTGATAAGAACAGAGAGCTTGAAGCTCTCCATAAGTGAACTGGCTTTGTTTGGAATAGAGTATCGGGAAGTTCAAGCCAAAGGGAGTTCTGGAAAACAATGGAGAATTTGGTGCGAAGCAATGAAGAGGGAGCCAATAGCTCTGAGAGCAGCAAAAGTTAGACCATAAGCCAGCTAGCTTACCAGAGAGAAACAGGGAGAAAGACAGCTAAAAAGAGCTCTCTTGGGGTCTGAAGAAGTCTCAAAGACTGGCCTCAAAAACTACCTCTGCAGAGGGCCTTAAATTTAATTGGATCAGACTGTGGAGCAATTTATGCCTTGGGGCATATTGAAAACAATGCAGCGATTAGCTAACAACTAATGGAGCCTAACAGCTAGGGATCACACCAACAGAGACAGACAACTTAACAGAGAGATGAGTCAAAGAGAGCTGTGTTAAAATCACTGTCATCCCAGGACCACTATGCTCATGTATGACCAAGGGTGTACTTTCTGAAGAGAAACAGCAGAGTTTCCGCATTGCAGGGAAATAGACTTCACTAAAACAATCTAGCTAAGTCACTAAAGAAATAAAAAAAGCAAACTACAATGGTAAGCTCATTAGCTCGAAAATAAACAATAAAGTTGAAGGGATCAGTATCCAGAGTTGCTACAATATATTATCTAAAATGTCCATTTTTCAGGACACTTGGCTGGATCAGTTGGTAGAGCATGTGACTCTTGATTTCAGGGTCATGAGTTCAAGCCCCACCTTGGGGCTAGAGCTCACTTAAAATAAGATATCCAGTTTTCAACAACAACAACAAAAATTATGAGACATGCAATGAAACAGGAAAGTGTGCTGTGACCCATACACAAGAGGAAAAAAAACAGTCAATAGAAATTCCCTGTGAGAGGGCCCAGATATCCAACTTAGCAGACAAAGACTTCACAGCAGCTATTGTAAGTATATTCAAAGAACTAAAGGAAACCATGCTTAAAAAAAAAAAAAAAAAAAAAAAATATATATATATATATATATATATATTAATGTTTGTTAATTTTTGAGAGACAGAGAGAAACAGACCATGAGCAGAGGAGGGGCAGAGAGAGAGAGAGACACAGAATCTGAAGCAGGCTCCAGACTCTGAGCTGTCAGAGCCTGACACAGGGCTCAAACCCACAAACAGTGAGATCATGACCTGAGCTTTAGTTGGACGTTTAACTGGCTGAGCCACCCAGGTGCCCCAGGAAACCATGCTTAAGAAAGCAAAAGAAGGTATGATGACAATATCTCATAAGATAATAAAGAGATATAAATTATTTTTTTAAAAAGAACATAATGGATTTTCTAAACTTGAAAAGTGCAAGAACAGGAAAGAAAAATTCACTAGACGCACTCAATAGTACAACTGAACTGGTAAAAGAAAGAATCAGCAAATCTGAAGATAGATACATAAATACATATAAGAACACAGAGAAAGGAGAATGAAGAAATATGAACAGAACTTCAGAGAAATATGGGATACCATTAAGCGTATCAACATATGCATAATGGAACTACCAGAAGGAGAGGAGAGAGAAAGCAGAGCAGAAAAAATTATTTGAAGAAATAACGGCTGAAAATTCTGAAATTTGATGAAAAACATTAATCTACATATCCAAGAAACTCAACTAACTCTAAGTAGAATAAACACAAAGAGATCCACATTTAGACACAGCATAGTAAAATGTCGAAAGAGAAAGAAAGAAAATCTTGAAATTAGCAAAGAAAAAACAACTCCTCATATACAGAACCCAGATAAGAATAACAGCTGACTTCTCACCGGAAACAATAGAGGGCAGACAGTGAGATGGCATATTCAACAGAGTAACAAGACAACACACAGAATATATTTGCAAATGATGTATCTGATAATGGATTAATATCCAGAATATAGAGAGAATTCCTGAAACTCAATAAAACAAAAACAAAAAACAAAACCAATTCAAAAATGGACAAATGACTAGACATTTCTCCAAAGAAGATACACAAATGGCCAACAAGCACATGAAAAGATGTTCAACATTGCTAGTAACTAGGGAAATGCAAATCAAAACTATTATGGTATACCATGCTATACCCAGTAGGATGGCTATTCTCAAAAACAAACAAATAAACAGAAAACAAGTGTTGGTGAGGATGTAGAGAAACCGAAACCTTTCTGCACTATTGGTGGGAATGTAAAATGGTCCAGATGCTATGGAAAACAGTATGGTAGTTCCTCAAAAAGTTAAAAATACAATTATCATATGATCCAGCAATTCCTCTTCCGGATATATACCCCAAAGAATTGAAAGTAGAGTCTCAAAGAGATATTCGCACACCCATGTTTACAATGGCATTATTCACAATAGCTAAAACATGGAAGAAACTCTAGTGTTCATCAATGGAAGAATGGAGAAGTAAAATGTGGTATATACATACAATGGAATACTTGGCTTTAAAAAGGAAGGAAATTGTGTAACATGCTACAACATAGATAAACCTTGAGGATATGATGCTAAGTGAAATAAACCAGTCACAAAAAGATAAATATTAATTTCACTTACGTGAGTTTCCTAAAATAGTGAAAATCATAGAGACAAAAGGTAGAAAGCCAGTTGCCAGGGAACGGGGGAAAGAAGAAATGGGGAGCTATTGTTTAATGGATATAGACTTTCAGTTTTGCAAGATGAGTGGAGTTATGGAAATGTATGCTGGTGGTGGTTGCACAACATTATGAGTATATTTAATACCACTGAACTGTATACTTTAAAATGTTTAAGATAGTAAATTTTATGTTATGTGTATTTTACTAAAATTTTTTAAAATTGAAGAAAACAGGGGCACCTGGGTGGCTCAGTCAGTTAAGCATCCAACTTCAGCTCAGGTCATGATCTCACGGTCCATGGGTTCGAGCCCTGCATCGGGCTCTGTGCTGACAGCTCAGAGCCTGGAGTCTGCTTCAGATTGTGTCTCCCTCTCTCTCTGCCCCTCCCTGCTCACTCTCTGTCTCTCTCTGTCTCTCAAAAATGAATAAATATTAAATTTTTTTTAAAAATTGAAGAAAACACAAAAAGAAATAAATAAAAATTGAAGAAAACAAACTATACACAATCATCAGATGGGAATTATCCCAGGAATGCAAAGTTGGTTTTATATCCTAAAATCAATTAATGTAATATACCGTATCAACAGAATAAAACACAAAAACCATATGACTATTTTAATAGATGGGGGAAAAAAAGCACTGACAAAATCAGTATCCATCAATGATAAAAAATCAACAAAACTGGAACAGAAGAGAACTTTCTTAGCCTGATAAAGGCATCTACAAGACACCCACAGCTAACATCATACTTAACAGTGAAAGACTAAATGCTTTCCCCTTAAGATCAAGAACAAGAGAAAAGTGCTCTTGCCATTTTTATTTGACATTGTACTAAAGAAGGGGCACCCGAGTGGCTCAGTCAGTTAAGTGTCCTACTCTTGATTTCAACTCAGGTCATGATCTCACAGTTTGTGAGATCCAGCCCTGCGTCAGGCTCCATGCTACAGCTCAGAGACTGCTTGGGATTCTGTCTCTACCTCTCTTTCTGCCCCTCCCCTGAGCACTCTCTCTTCTTTGTCGCTCTCAAAATAAATAAATAAACTTTAAAACAAACAAATAAAAACATTGTCCTAAAGGTTCTACCCAGGTTATTTAGGCAAGAAATTGATATAAAAAGCATCCAGATTGGAAAGGAAGAAGGAAAAGTATCTATTTGTAGATGACATGATCTTGTATATAAAAAAATCCCAAGGAATCCACTGAAAAACTATTATGACTAATAAAAAAGCTCAGCAAGATTGCAGGGTAGAAGATCAATATATAAAAATCACTTTTATTTCTATTCACTAGCTAAGAACAATCTCCCCCCCAAAATCAAGAAAACAATTTCATGGGGTGCCTGGGTGGCTCACTTGGTTGGGCATCTGTCTCTTGATTTCAGTTTAGGTCATGATCTCATGATTCATGAGCAGAGCAGAGCAGAGCAGAGCAAAAAAAATATGTTCATGAGTTTGAGCCCCGCATTGGGCTCTGCACTGAGAGTGTGGATCCTGCTTGGGATCCTCTCTCTTCCTCTCTCTACCCCTCCCCTGCTCGCTCTCTCTCTCTCTCTCTCTCTCTCTCAAAAATAAATAAACTTAAAAAAAAAAAAAAGCAAAGAATTTCATTTACAAAGCATCAAAGCATCAAAGAGAATAAAACATTTAGGTATAAATTTAATAAAAGGAGTGTAAAACTTTTACAATGAAAACTACAAAATGTTGTTGAAAGAATTAAAGAAGACCTATAGAAATGGTAAGATACCCTTCATTCATAGATCAGAAGACTCAATATTGTTAACATGGCAATACCACCAAATTGATTTACAGATTCAACCTAGCTCCTATCAAAATCCTAGCTGTATTTTCCCCCAGAAATTAATCAGATCATGCTAAAATTCATGTGGAAAGACAATCCAAAATAGCCTAAAAACTTTGAAAAAACAACAAAGTTGGAGGACAATAATTAATAGTGTGGTACTGCATAATGATATACATACAGATCAGTGGAAGGGAATAAAGAGTTCAGAAGTAAACCCTCACATTTACAGTCAATTGATTTTTTTTTAGGGCTTATTTATTTTTGAGAGAGAGAGAGAGCAGGGGAGAGGCAGAGAGAGAGGGAGATACAGAATCTGAAGCAGGCTCCAGGCTCTGAGCTGTCAGCACAGAGCCTGACGCAGGGCTCAAATTCACAGACCATGAGATCATGGCCTGAGCCAAAGTTGGATGCATAACCGGCTAAGCCACCCAGGTGCCTCACAGTCAACTGATTTTTGATAACAGTGCCAAGGAAATTCAATGGGGCAAAGAATTGTCTTCTCAACAAATGATGTTGGGTCAAACAGATATTCACAAGCAAAACAATGACTTAACAAAATTTAACTCAAGATGGACCTCTGACCTACTGTAAGGTAAAACTATTAAAATTCATCAAAATTTAAATTTGCATGTTTTATGGGGTGTCTGGGTGACTCAGTTGGTTAAGTGTCCGACTTCCACTCAGGTCATGATCTCCCGGTTTGTGAGTTCGAGACCTGCCTAAGGCTCAGTGATGAGAGCTTGGAGCCTGTTTCGGATTCTGTTTCCCTCTCAGCCCCTCCCCCACTCACACTCTGTCTCTTTCTCTCTCTCTCTCTCTCTCTAAAAAATAAATAACCATTAAGAAAAAAATTTACACTTGCATGTTTTATTTTATTTTTTTAATGTTTATTCATTGTTGAAGAGAGAGACAGAGAGTGGGAGCAGGGGAGGGGCAGAGAGAGAGGGAAACACAGATCTGAAGCAGGCACCAGGCTCTATCAGCACAGAGCCTGATGCAGGGCCTGAACCCACAAACCACGAGATCATGACCTGAGCATCTGAAGTCAGACACTCAACTGACTGAGCCACCAGGTGCCCCTAAACTTGCATGTTTTAAAGGATATCACTAAGAAAGCGAAAAGACAATTTATATAATGGGAGAAAATATTTGCAAATCCTATATCAGATAAGAAACTTGTATTTAAAATATATAAATAAATAATACTTACACATTGATTTAAAACTTTAACCCAATTTACAAATGGACAAAGAGGGGCTCCTGGGTGGCTCAGTCGATTAAGTGTCCAACTTTGGCTCAGGTAATGATATCACTGTTCCTGGGTTCGAGCCCTGCATCAGGCTCTGTGCTGACAGCTCAGAGCCTGGAGCCTGCTTCAGATTCTGTGTCTCCCTCTCTCTCTGCCCCTCACCTGTTCATGGTCTGTCTCTCTCTCTCTCAAAAATAAATAAACATTGCACTGGGTGTTGTATGGAAACCAATTTGACAATAAACTTCATATATTGAAAAAAAATAAAATTTATAATAGCTGGAAAAAAAAAAGAAAAGCAAATAAATAAATAAATAAATAAATAAATAAATAAATTGGGGTCCAATTAATTACATTTGTCCTTCATGGGAATGTTGGACAAATATGTTGAATACAGTTGAACTGTATAAAGGTAATTTATATCTCTTGAACATGTTAGATATTAAATGAAAAAGAATGTCCAAAGTGTTTCTGGTATTCTCGCCATTCAGTTAAATTAATTTTCAATAGGGTTCCAATTCTTGTTCCATTTGAGATCTTGCCAAGGAAATAAATAATATCACCACCAAAAAATAAATAAATAAATAAATAAATAAATAAATAAACATTAAAAAACATTTAAAAAATAATAAAAATGGACAAAGAATTTTTTGAGATATACAAAGATTGTTTTATTTTTTATTTCCCACATTAACATAGAAAATATTTTCATAGAAACAATGCGGGGAGAATTTTTTCTATAGCCTCAATACATTTATTACTGATGCCCACTTTGTGTTTCTAACACCATTATCCTGTTACATCCACAAGTACATGCTTTAGGTTCATGGTCTTTCTGAAACCTCAGCATCTAACCAAATCTACTTGGATTTTAATTAGCATATTAATTTTATTCTCATTTTTATTTTAATATTATACCAAATGGCAAATATATCAAATGATCCAAATGTACCCAATGATGTGCTTCTCTTGCCCATAGTTACAGTGTTTGGGAAGGTTACCCAGCCCATTTCTCTCCCTCAGATATATAACATGTATCACCTTAAAATGATAATTATCTAGATTATCTAGTCCATGTTTTCATAGAAACAAAGTGGGGAGAATTCTAGAACTGTCTCCTTGTGTCACACCCACATGCATTTTATATTTATTTATTTAGTTATTTAGTTTATTTATGTGTTTTTGAGAGAGAGACAGAGAGAGTGGGTGGGGGAGGGGCCTACAGAGAGGGGGAGAGAGAGAGAGAGAGAGAGAGAGAGAGCGTGAGAGTGAGAGAGGGAGAATCCAAGCAGGCTCCACATTGTCAGCACGGAGTCTGACGCGGGAGCCCATGACCCGAGCCGAAACCAAGCGTTGGACACTTAACCAACTGAGCCACCCAGGCGCCCTAATACATTTTATTTTTAAGACACTGACTTCTTGATGATTCTGGGCGAATTATTCGACACAATGTCCTACCTTCTGGATTTGTCTGATTGCTTTCTCATGGTGTTGTTAAACTTGTTCTTCTGTCCTCTGTATTTTTTGGTAAGCTCAAAGTTGGTCTAAAGGCTTGATAAGAATCAGGTTCAATATTTTGGTAAGAATTCTTCATAAGTAATGCTGTGTACTTCCTACTATCTCATATTAACCGGTACGTAATATCTGGTTGTCCCACTATTGCTAAACCTGATATTGATCACTAGGTTAAAGTGATGATACCTTATTAAAAAATGTGTTTTTAAAAATGGGGACTTGACCACTTATGCTGTTTTAAAATGATTATCCCTACTTTGAAGTTTCAGATAAAGGGGCTCTGAGTTGTTGCCTAGCACCTAGGAGACAACCTTTATCCTGTATAAAGGATAAGAGGATTAAGACTGAGGCTTTATCCTCTTTATGGAGTAGACACAGAAGTTCAAGTTTATCTCTGAGGGTGGCCAATCAGAGCAGAAATTTCTGGAATATGAAGTCTAACAGAGACTATGTTTTTTCTGGGTCTAGAAGAAGTTACTCTGAAATTGCTCATTAGCCAGAATTTAACCATCGGCAAACAGATCTTTTGACTAACACTTACTAAAAAGAGTCTAAACACTGGGAATTCAGATACAGAAGAATCTTCTTTTCCCCTAAGAGAATCTTTTATGGCACTTTATTTATTTTTTTATTAAAAATTTTTAATGTTTATTTATTCTTGAGAGAGAGAGAAAGAGAGACAGAGAGTGAGCAGGGGAAGGGCAGAGAGAGACAGGAGACACAGAATCTGAAGCAGGCTCTAGGCTCTGAGCTGTCAGCACAGAGCCTGACCCGGGGCTCGAAGCCATGAACTGTGAGATCATGACCTGAGCTGAAGTTGGACACTTAACTGACTGAGCAACCTAGACGCCCTTTTATGGCACTTTAAAATAACTCATCCTCCACCTGCCACTCCTCTCCACCCCTCCAAAACCACTTTAGACTCTAGAATAAAAAAGTAAGGATGAGGGGCACCTGGGTGGTTCAGTTGATTAAGTGTCTGACTTCGGCTGAGGTCATGATTTCGCTGGGTTTGTGAGTTCGAGCCCCGTGTCGGGCTCTGTGCTAACAGCTCAGAGCCTGGAGCCTCCTTCAGATTCTGTGTCTCCTCCTCTCTCTGCCCCTCCCATGTTCATGCTCTGTCTCTGTCTCTCAATAATAAATAAACATTAAAAAAAATTTTTTTTTTAATTAAGGATGAGCATTTTCTTTGGGTGCAGAACAGACAGATCTTTAGATATTTCCCTTTTTTTTTCAATTTTTTAATGTTTATTTTATTTTTGAGAGGGAGAGAGAAACAGAGTACGAGCAGGGGAGGGGCAGAGAGAGGGGGAGACACAGAATCCGAGCAGGCTCCAGGCTCTGAGCTGTCTGCATAGAGCCCAACACGGGGCTCGTGCTTGAATCCACAAACCATGAGATCATGACCTGAGCCAAAGTCAGATGCTTAACAGACTGAGCTACCCAGGTGCCGCTTGATGTTTCTCGAGTACTGTTTAGAGTAAGGAAAAAGTATGCATCTGTTCTCTTTGATGTTTGTCTCTTGTCTTTAGCTACTATAAACTAAATAACTGGTTTATAAATATATATTTATATACATCATGAAGTTCATTGCCATCCTTGTTCTTCTTTGTGAATAGAATTTAGTGTACCCTGACTAGAAATGCACTGAGAAGGGAAGAAAATATAAGCAACGAGGTTAAGGGATTTCATTATTAAAACTAAGAATTTGAGCGGTGCCTGGGTGGCTCAGTCTGTTAAGTGTCCTGCTTTGGCTCAGTCATGATCTTATGGCTAGCGAGTTCGAGCCTGGTGTAGGGTTCTTTGCTGACAGCTCAGAACTTGGAGCCTGCGTTGGATTCTGTGTCTCTGTCTCTCTCTACCCTCCCCTGCTTGTGCTCTTTCTCTCTCACAAATAAATAAACATTAAAAAAAAATTTTTTTTTTAACTAGAATTTGGTTTCTAAGGGAAATTAGTTCTTTTTAATCCTAAAATCAACACTTTTATTTTACGGCAAGTAAATATTCAAATCAGTTAAACTCTGATCAGGGTTGTTGTGCATTTCTGGATACCCAGAGGGAGTTATTTGGTTGTTATTGCTTGGTTTTGTGTGTGTGTGTGTTTGTTGTTATTTTGTTTTTCGGCCAGCACAAAGATTAAGTTGTTGTGAACTTTCTGCGTCACAGGACAGAACTTAACCTTAGGGTATGGGACTACCAGTTTTCCTCTTACAATGGAAATTGACAATATCCTTTTTCTCCATTTATTCTGTATTTTTTTTAAGATTCTGGCTTCAAAGTTACTAGTTGGGTGAGGGAGGTGGCAAAGGTCCCTTTGAGGAGATAGTTTAATAGCAGCACTCCCAGTGAACCTAGCAACACATGCCTATAGTTTCCATTGGGGATTACTACACTTGCTAATGAAGATCACACAAGCAGTTTACAAGACCAAATAGTGTAAAGAGTCACCCATCCTTTTCTTTTCTCTTCTTTTTTTCCTCTTTATATATAACCCCTTCTTTCCTTCTTTTCTAGTCCTTCCTTCTTCTTCTTCTGCCTCTCTCCTTGTCACTGTCCCTTCTCATTTTTTTTTCTTCACTCATTTTGCCACTCATTATCCTAGGCTGGTATGCTTTGATGACTCCCCCTATTCCCACCAATTTCTGTGTTCCCGAAGGATTTCCTACCTTACATCAACCTGTGGTACAGCACTGTGTCACTGAATACTTGATAGAATCGAAGGAATAGGAGAATCCTAGGGAGGGAGAATCCCAGAGAAGGAGGTCCATGTCTTGATCTGTGTTCTGAACTCCCTCTGTCCAACTTCCATTTGTTTCGAACTGCAAATTCCAGTTTCCAGTCTGGCTTCTCTAGGATCTCACAGTTCTATAAGGATAGTAATGGAATTACTTGAGTCATGTCCAGTACTTCAAAAAAAGCCCCAAAGACATTGCATATTTACTCACAATAAAGCTTGAACAGGTTGACTAAATAATGGAAAGCTTCTTTCCTTTCTTTGGGGGGGAGGGGTGCTGGAAGATGAGGAGATTATGCCATACTAAATCATTGTAAAGAATGTATCATCATATTCAGAAGTTCTGGTTGGCTGCATGAGCCGTCTATAGAGAGCAGACAGAGTATACTGGAAAGAATGTGGGTGTGGAGATGAGGTCAGGATTTATTTTCCAGCAATAAGATTTGGGCTATGTACTTAACATCTCTGAACCTCAGTTTACTTGCCTGTAAAATGGAAGTAGTAATTTACAGTTTTCAGACTGCTTGAGGACTTTCAATAATGGGTATAAAGCGTTCATTAATATAATACATGGTACTCAGTAAATATTTAATAGGTTTTCTTTATAAATGTGATTTATTTGGTAGATAAAAATCTCACAAAGCTTATAGCTCTTAGGGGGAAAAATAATTCTGATCACTGAGAAAAGAGATTGGGAAGCACTCATATAACATAGCTCTACATGCTCACACCCATATCCCCTTAAGAGCTCATGTCAAGTCCTGAGCGCTCTAAGGGATGTACAAGATGATACAGCACATCCTCTGAGCTGATGAATGCATCCTCGGAGGGAGATACTCAGCTGCCTAACTATACCTTAGCAACACTTCCTTAAGCTCACCTGCTCCTTGCTGGATTCCTGTGTGATTTTTTAAGTTTTTTTTTTTAAGTTTATTTATTTATTTTAAGAGAGAGAGAAGAGAGAGAGGCAGAGAGAGAGGGAGAGAGAGAATCCCAAGCAGGTTCAGAGGCTGTCACTGCAGAGCTCAAAGCCAGGCTTGATCCTATGAACCGTGAGATCATGACCCACCCCGAAATCAAGAGCTGCATGCTTAACTGACTGAGCCACCCAGGCACCCCTCCTATGCTATTTTGACATAACTCTGGTGATGAGCTTCAAGAAGCACCAGGTCTGCTCCTGGCTATCTGACTGTTTATGGAGACATGGGGTTTTGGGGGGAAGGAAACAGGAATGCAGTGTCTTGGGAAAGGGAACAAAAGATGAAGTTTGTGGAAGAGATGAGGCAAGTCTGAGGATCATCAAAGCTTAATTTGCACTCCTTGAAAATGGGGCAATAGACTTTATTTCCTGAAAAGTACTGTCCCAAGTCAGCTTCTTCCATCTCAGCCCCATAGGGACTCCTCTAAACAATGAAACTTTCCTCCTAAATCTCTTAGCTCTTCCTCCCAATGGGCCTTGGCTATTTCCCAGTTCATCCCTTTCTGTAGGCACCCCCAAGATAGGGAGATCAGTTGTCCCTCTCCTGCTTTCCATAAATAAGCTCGAGTTCCCAACTAACAGCCAGAAGCTATCAGCAATTTCCAGAGCCCTTGTCCCAGGCCCCTGCTAAATTTCATTTGGTAGAGCATCTTTACAGAGACGCCCTGTAGGACCCAGCTTTTCAGCTCGGTGTTTCTGTGGAGCAGGCCAAATGAATGTGGAATATTCTGTCTTAAGCTGAATTAATACCTCGTTATTTTAAAGACTGTAACAACTTGTTTTCTAAATGTTTTCAATCAGCACATCTTTATTTATTGTCCTTAACACCCAGAGGCTATTTGAAAAAGGATTTAGCTTTCAAAGTCTGATAAGTAAACAAAAGTTTCCCAAAAACATCTTCAGGCAGCCACCCAGAGACCTCATTTTTGCCACAGTGTTTGGCTCCCTGATAATTGCCCATTAGTACTGTGCTCAATCAAACCTTGTGTAATCATTTAAAAAATATACCTCCTAACACAAAGTTACTTACCAACTTATTTTTCTTAATCACTATGTGTAGCAAAACACAAAAGCAGAAGCAAGATATGTTTAAAGGTGGTATTGTCTGACTAGATCCTAAGCATTTTAAATTGAATAGGCTGTGTTTGGGATTCATATGAACTGGTTTGGAGATGGTTATTCACTGTTCTTCCAAAAGTGAATAGTGTCCAGAGGGGACTGGTTAGATAAGCAGAGGCTACCATGCATGGCTTCAGCTCTGTGAATTTCTAAGGCTTTAAAATTAACCCCAGAATCCCCTTAAATGCAATATTCCCTTATGGTGAGCTTGGTCTCTGATACCTTCTTTTATCTCAATCCTCTGACACTCCAGAAATTTACCCTGGTCTCTCTTACTACTTGCAACCAAGAGAAAAGTTGGGAAATAGGGTTGACTATTTCATAGACTATGACAACAATTTACTTCAAAATCTCAATGTTTGATGTAATTAAAATGTACTGTTCTTATCACATACAGTTCAATGTGAATTGGTAGGGGTCGAGGTGTGTGGAATGTGCTGGTCAGTCTTCTATGAAGTAAATCAAGGATATAGGCTTCTTCCAGCTTGTGGCTCTATCTTCCTTAAGTTCTCAGAATTCTTTCCATTCAGCCAATGGGAAAGAATCTGCCATCACTGCCCAGGAGGCTTTTTATGGGGAAGCCCTGGAAATGGCACCCATTACTTCCGTGCATTTTCTTTTGGCCAAAACCCACTCACAGTGCTCTGCCCAACTCCAAGAGAGGCTAGGTAGTCTAGCTGTGTGTCCAGCCCATAGCAGTTTCTCCCACAAGGAGAGACAGACAGCTCCCTTATGCAGGCTGATTGTTCTGTTCTTGTATATCATCAAAGGTATGCAAAATAAATGTGCTGCCTTATTTTCAGGTCACTTCATACCTACACCTACCATTAACATCTTGGTCAGTTTTTGGAAAAAGCCCATCTGTCAATATCAGCGTCAACCTCATCACCACCGCAAATCAGTCCACACTGTGAACTTACCTGTTTATATTTAGGATTTTCCAAAGTTTCAAGATACCTGGATTAAGCCTGTGCAGAGGCTCTGATTTGGAAGTTTCCCATGTACTTGTACCTTGCTCTTCTGGTTAGATGGTTACCATGACAAAGTCTGGCAGGTAATCACCAGAAGCCATATATAATATCTAACCAAGCTTTGTCACAAGGCACCTATGAGAAGAAAATAAATGTTTTATAAACATTTAAAGAACTATCTCTATACCGCGTCAAAAGTTATAAAAAACATGTTGTCTTTTCTCAATCAATATACTCTTCAGCTGTCAGAACTCTGTAACTGTCTGCACTCTTGCTTCCTCCTTCTCTCATTTACCAATTAACAAAGGCTATTTCATAGTGCAACCATTTTAGAGACATCTGTTTGTCCTCGTTTACTCATAGGCTACTATTCCCATTGAGATTTTAGCTTCTTCCAATGATTGTTCATCTTATGTAAAGAGAATGATAACATGGACTGGACAAGGTAATGAAGGTAAGGTCCTCATGTACATTCTGCTCTGGTTTTCTTTTCCTTTTTTTTTTTTTTAATGTTTATTTTTGAGAGAGAGACAGAGTGTGACCGGGGGGGGGGGGAGGTGGGGGCAGAGAGAGAGGGAGACACAGAATCCCAAGCGGGCTCCAGGCTCTGAGCTGTCAGCATGATGTGGGACTCGAACTCATGAACCATGATACCATGACCTGGGCTGAAGCCAGACACTTAACTGACTGAACCACCCAGGCGCCCCTCTGCTGGTTTTCTAATTGTGGTGGTAAGTTTCTACACTTTGCTTTTATAATCCAAGCCATGCACTTATTATATGGCTCATGGGATTAAGGGTTCAGTCTTCAGTCATGTATTTATTCATTTCTTTAGCCATTCATTTATTCTAAAATATTTATTGAGTACCTACTATGTTCCAGAGAATGTGCTACGTACTGGAGTCAGAGCAAAGAACAAACATATAAGATCCCTACCCTCATGGAACTTATGTGAGAAACAGACTCTATGTATGTATGTATGTATGTACATATGTATTTTAAGTAAGCTCTGCACCCAATGTGGGGCTCAAACTCACTGCCCAGAGATCAGAAGTTGAACACTGCACTGACTGAGCCAGCCAGGAGTCTTTAAAATTTTTATTATTTATTTTTTATTTATTTACTTACTTACTTATTTACTTATTTCAATTAAGCTCTGCAACAGATTCTAAATAAACAATAGTGCAGGGGCACCTGGGTGGCTCAGTCAGTTAAGCGTCTGACTTCGGCTCAGGTCATGATCTCACAGTTCATGAGTTTGAGCCCCGTGTCAGGCTCTGTGTTTACAGCTTAGGGCCTGGAGCCTGCTTCAGATTCTGTCTCCCTCTCTCTCTGCCCCTCCCCCACTCATGCTCGCTTTTTCTCTCTCAAGAAAAACATTATAAATAAATAAATAATAGTGTAAATTATTAATGTAATTAAAGTATTTGTATGGGAGGTTTATTTTCTTTTTAGTGTTTGGATAACCCTGAATCACCAAATAGTTGTTTTATTTTGTTTTGGTTTTAACTGAGGTCTTTGTTCCTCTATAAAAAGCAGCTGCTTAGGGTGCCTAGCTGGCTCAGTAGGTAGAGCATGTGATTCTTTTTCTCAGGGTCGTGAGTTCAAGCCCCACATAGGGCATAGAGGCTACTTTAAAAAAAAAAAGACCAATTGTTTTTCTTTAGGGTAATCATTCATTCATTCACTGAGAATATTCATTAATTCATTAAATATCATTGTAAAACTACTATTTATCAGGCACTATGCTAAGATTTCTAAATATAAAAATGAAAAGACAAGATTCCTGCCCTTAAGGGTCACAATCCAGTTGAGTAGACTGACATGCAAACCACACAGTACAGTATGATAACTGTCATAATGGAGAAATGTGAAAAGTGCAGTGGGGGCATAGGGAGGACCTACATCTGCCTACATAAGTTAAGGAAGACTTCACAAAAGAAGTAGCAGTTGGACTGAAGTTTGAAGGGTGAATAAGCCTTTGCTAAGTAGACAAGTCAAGGAAGGGCATGACATGGCTGGTTGATCATCAAAGACTTGTGCTTTTCTTCACAGTATGATGTTCTTCCGGGAAGTGGCCCAACCAATTGCCAATCCCCTAGACATCTACGTGGGGCCAGGTGGTCAGTTCTCATTAATGGGATGTGAGCAGAAGGGATGTGTATCATTTCTGGATTAGGTTAAGAAATAAAGTGTGCCTTTTCTTCCTCTTCTTCCTCAGTTGTTAGCTCTGGGAGCAAAGGACTCTCAAACTTACAGGATGGCAGAGTTGCAAAGTCGAAAGGCCCTGGGTGGAAGGCTGCTTGCCACACCAAACTGTTACATGACAAAGAAATAATCTTCTATTGTGTTAATCTCCTGGTATTATATAGCTTGTTTGTTATAGCAGCAAGCTCTACCTTAATTAATACAATGCAGTCCAAGCACACAGGAACAGTATGTACAAAGGCTTACCAAGGTGAGTGTCCGGCAGAGTACATGCTCAATAAATATCCGATATTGCAGTAAGAGTATTACGGGGGAGTATAATTAGCCCAGTGCTGCCACAGTGTAAAATAAGTGATTGGTGGGAGTAAGGGGAGGGTGGCTGGATAGATAGGCATGGGCTGATCAGAAAAGGCCTTGAATGCCATGCTGAAAAATTTAGATTTATTCTTGTGGAAGAAGGGAAGCCAAAGAAGAATACTGAAAAGGTGAGAGGTATGATTGCTGGAATAACAGAATCTGTGAGAAACACAACACCCAAGAATCTGCTTTAATTTTCTTTAAATGTAAGATGCTAATCCAAAGATGAAAGATAGGCTTTCAGAACCAGAAGACATCATAGTCTAGTCAAACCTCATTTAATAAGTGAGGAAAGTGAGGCCCAGAGAAGTTAAGTACCTTTACCAAGGTCACCTAGCTAAAACTCGGCAGAGTTGGGGACTAGAAGGCTCGTCTCTTGTTGCCATCTCAATAGCAGGGCTCTTTCCACTGTACCACAGTGCTTCAAAGCAGTTGAGACCAGCTGGTGTGCCTGTGTTTTCAGTTCCCTAATGAAGACATTGGGGATTTGGAGGCAGGGTATTTTCCATGGAAGGCTGTCTTCTCTGTAATTCCTCATCTGGCTTGAACCACTATTTTGGAAAAGGTCCATTTTTCAGCATCAGATTTCCCTGGAGGGTGAGTGAGAATGTGCTTAGTGGCCTGTTGGGTGCCCTTGTACTTTCTGAGCTTTTGTTGGAAAGATGAGAAGAAACTAGTACTGGGTTTTCGCTCCTGGAAATGCTGCTTAGTTCCTTGGCATGTGGGGAATTGTTGGCCCTCTCAGTGATGGTGGTTCAGCCCACCAGCTGACTATCCTTCAGTGTCAGATCAAAACATCTTTAGCTCTTTAAAGGGTCTCTTTAAAGGGTCAGCCCCTATGGCTGGCATTTAAATATCACTTTCTGTTTATCAGTTCACTACCTCTGTTTTCATATACAATGAAGAGATTCATTATTCATTATAATGAAGGTAAGGCAATGTGACATACATTTGTCTTTTAATAGCAAGTACAGGCATAGGGACAACGGTGCTGAGGCCAGTCTCAGAGGGGCATAATGTGTGGTCTGACTTAAGAAGGACCAGGGATCAGGGCACGTGGGTGGCTCAGTTGGCTAAGTGTCTGACTTCAGCTCAGGTCATTATCTCACGGTTTGTGAGTTCAAGCAAACAGCACAGAGCCTGTTTGGGATTCTTGGTCTCCCTCTCTTTCTGCCCCTCCCCACCTCAAAATAAATACATAAACTTAAAGAAATTCTTTAAAAAGAAGAAACAGCAACAGCAGCAGCACCACCACCACCACCAGGTATAATTGAATTATTTTACACCCGGGAAGCCAGAGCATTATTTGCAGCACAAGTCCAAAAGTCTCCAAGAAATTTTAGGAAAAATAAAATTTCTTGATATTTTTCCGTCTAGAATTTTATGACCGCCTTCTTCCTTGTTCTTTGACTGTATCACCTTTGCCTCCCTGAATGTTGCTTAACTGCTAGCTCAGTTGGTTAGGATGAAGTATTAATGAAGATGAGATTGCTGCCTCAGTCCCTGAGGAGCTTCTTGGTAGCACCCAAAGACAATGTCTTATGCAGTGGAAAGTGCTTGGGCTTTGAAGTCAGAGTCCCACTAGCTGTAAGACCTTGGGCAAGTTTCTTAACCTTTCTGAGCCTCAGTTTCCTCTTATGTGAAAAGGGCAAATAATGTCAACTATGGGGGTGGTTGTGGGAACCAAATAAACTAACATAGGTAAGACTCCTCTCTTTATGCTGAGCACCTAGTTGGCTTTTAACAAGTATTATTTCCTTTTCAGGTCTCTGAGAAGTTCCCGTTAATAGCATTCTTTTCCCCAATCCCCATCCTGGGTTCTGGTCAAGATGAGAAATGAGACAAGAGTGAGCAGATGGAGACCAAAATACCACCTTGATTGCTGATAAATGCTGTTTATTGTGAGAAATAGTGGGATATTAAATACTAAGTGAGTTGCAGGGGGCACCTGGGTGGCTCAGTCGGTTGGGCGTCCAACTTTGGCTCAGGTCATGATCTCGTGGTTTGTGGGTTGTCGGGCTCTGTGCTGACAGCTCAGAGCCTGGGGACTGTTTTGGATTCTGTGACTCCTTCTCTCTCTGCCCCTCCCCTGCTCACACTCTGTCTCTCTCTCAAAAATAAACATTAAAAAATATTAAATGAATAAATAAGCACTAAATGAGTTGTAGAATTAGGTAGACTTTTCACCTAGTTGCAAGTAACAATTGACCAGGACAGGCCTTCTCATGCTGAGGGTGGAGATGAGTGTAGGAACGGGAAAAGACCCTGCTCAGAGGAGCAGAGCAAGGTGACATCCTCACTGTGGGCAGGCAGATACCTAAGAGGAAGAAAAGAGCAGCTAAACTGAGCATGCCCTGTGTACCTCACCAGATTAAGCCCTAGAGGAGGGACAAGGAGTAGACAGAGGCCAGAAGCATCAGACCTCCACAGAGAAGGAAACCTTAGAAACATTCCCCTCTCAAAAGTTTCCTCCTTCTGGTCCCCCTCCTCTCATTTTGTACCTATTACTTTTCAGTCACTCTGCTCATGAAGGACATAGCTGTCAGCATACAGGGTACACTCAGAGTACAAAAGGCTGGGGGGAAAGGTGTGAGAGAGGGTAGGAGAAGTTGGTTTGAGTCATTGGTAGAGAAGGAGGGTGAGCACCTGAATCCAGAAAAAGAAGCCTAAGTTCCGAGTCAGGGGTTAGAGGTATGAAGGGAGGATCAGTGTTCAGAGACCTGTTTTAGAGAGAAGGGCACCTGCAGGATCATATTCAGAATTTCCAGGACGGGGGCAACATCCAATGGCCAAATCCCAAGAGGACAGGAGGGTATCAGGGTTACAAAACCAGTCAGATCTGACCTATGAGTCAAGAAATTGTGTCTCCTGATTATGATTCTCGATCCTAGTCTGCCCTCGTTTTCAATCTTCAAAACATAAACATAGTTTGTGATTATAAAACTAATACTTGCTCGCTATGGAAAATTCAGAAATATAGAGGTATAAAGAAAAAAACAAAAATAACTCAATCTCTCCATAATGAAAAACTAATGTTAATTTTCATTATATTTCTATTTAGTCGTTCTTCTATGCATACCGTTACACAAATAAGATGGTTCTATCTCTACATGTTAAATTTGCATGCTGAATTGTTTTACTGGGTATTATAATATAATCATTTCCCCATGTTATTAAAAGTTCTTAGTAATTAAACATCATTTTAAATGACATTTTCCCTGGTTTTAAGCACATCTAGATCAATCTCTACCAATTTATGAAAATCCCGAGGGTCTGGAGAGATCTTCTTCTAAATATTTACCTTTTTTTGGGTTGGTAAACAGGGCATCCTCAAAGGCCAGGACTCTACAGAGTCTGTGCATGGTAACTACTATACAATATTTGATCTTCTGGAAAGTTCTCATATATTTTTTTAAGTTTTTATTTAAATTCCAGTTAGCCAATATACAATGTGATATTAGTTTCAGATATACAATATAGTGATTCAACCCTTCCATACAACACCTGGTGCTCATTACAACAAGTGCCCTCCTTAATCCCCATCACCTACTTAACCCATGCCCCCCACTACCTCCTCTCTGGTAACCATCCATTTGTTCTCTATAGTCAAGAGTCTGTTTCTTGGTTTGCTTCCCTCTTTTTTTTCCCTTTGCTTGTTTAAAAGTTTTGTTTTTTAAATTCCACAGATGAGTGAGCTCATATGGTATTTCTTTCTCTGACTCACTTATTTCACTTAGCATGTCCTTGCAAAATGGGGAAGTTCTCATATTTCTTTTTTTTTAATATGAAATTTATTGCCAAATTGGTTTCCATACAACATCCAGTGCTCATCCCAACAGGTGCCCTCCACAATACCCATCACCCACCCTCCCCTTCCTCCCACCCTCCATCAATCCTCAGTTTGTTCTCAGTTTTTAAGAGTCTCTTACGTAAGTTCTTATATTTCTAATAATTGGTGACACGAGTGATCAGAAGATGCCACCCTGCAAAATACAATAATTCAAAGCATAGGCCTTTCGTATATACCACATCATTATTACATATTCAAACAACCACTAGTTTGCCATGGCTGCCATAATAGAATACCACAAACTAAGTGGCTTAAACAACAGAGATTTATTTTTTCACAGTGTTGGAGGCTAGAAGTCCAAATTCAAGGTGTCAGCAGGTCTGGTTTCTCCTGAGTCCTCTCTCCTTGGCTTGCACATGGCTCCCTTCTTGTTATATCCTCAGCTGGTCTTTTCTCTGAGCAGGCACAGCCCTGTCATCTCTGTATGCATCCAAATGTCCTCTTCTTATAAGGCCACCAGTCATATTGGACTAGGGCCCACCCTAAAGACCTCATTTTAATTTACTTATCTCTTTAAAGACCTTATCTACAATATGTGGTCTTTTGTGAATAGCTTTTTTCACTTAGCATGTTTTCAAGTTTCACCCATGTTCTTTTTTATGGCTGAAAATATTCCACTGAGTGGATATGCCACATTTTGTTCATCCATTCATTGATTTATGGACATAGGTTGTCTACACGTTTTAGCTGTTTATAAGTAAAGCTGCTGTGAACATTCACGTATAAGTTTTCGGTGAAGATATGTTTTCATTTCTCCTGAGTACATGCCTAGGACTAGAACTGTTGAGTAATCTGGTGACTCCATGTTTAGCATTTTGAGAAACTGCCAAACTGTTTTCCAAAGTAGCTGCATCATTTTCCATGTCTGTTAGCAATATATAAAGGTTCCAATTTCTCTACATCCTCATCAACACTTGTTATTGTCTGTTTTTATGAAAGCCATCGTTGTAGGTGTGAAGAGGTATCTCATTGTGGTTTTGATCTGTATTCCCTTAATGATTAGTGAAGTTGAATATCACTTCTTGTACATATTGGCGATTTGCAGACATTTTTTGGAGGAATATTTATTCAAATTCCTTGCCCATGTTTTAACCGGGTATTTGTCATTTTATTACTGGGTTGGAGGTTTTTATACATTCTGGATATAAGTTCCTTGTAAAATACATGATTTTCAAAGGTTTTCTCCCATCCTGTGGGTTGTCTTTTTAATTTCTTGATGGTGTCCTGTGAAGCACGAAAGTTTTTAATTTTAAAGTCTAATTTATCTATTATTTTCTTTTGTTACTTCTGCTTTTGGTGACATAGCTCAAAACCATCGCCAAATCCAAGGTCATAAAGATTTACTTCTATGTTTTTCCTCTATGAGTTTTATAATTTTAAGTCTTACATTTAGATCTATGGTCCATTTGGAGTTAATTTATTTGTATGGTGTGAGGTATAATCTGACTTCATTCTTTTGCATGTGCATATCCAGTCATCCCAGCACCATTTATTGCAAAAACTTTTCTTACTATATTGAATTGTTTTGGCACCCTTGTCAAAAAATCAATTTGACCATAAATGTGAGGGTTTATTTTTGGACTCAATTCTATTTCATTGATCTCTATGTGTATCCTTATGTCTTATGTCTTGATTATTGTAGTTTTTTTAGTTTTGCTGTAGGTCTGAAATTGGGAAATGAACATTTTCCAACTTTGTTCTGTCTCTTCAAGAGTGTTTGGCTATTCTGGGTTTCATTTCCATATGAACTGTAGGGTCAGCTTGTCAAGTTCTGCCAAAAAAAAAAAAAAAAAGCTACGATTTGGATAGAGATTGTGTTGAATTTAATTGTCAGGTTGTTTATTGCTAGTGCATAGAAACACAATTGATTTTTGTATATTGATCTTGTATCTTGCCACATTTCAAAACTCGTTTTATCTTGTATTCTTAATCATGATGCTTTATTGCTTATTCTGTTCAAGGTATTGTGTTAGACATGATAGAAAATACAAAGATAAACAAGATATGGCCTCTGTCCTGAAGAATTTATAGCCTAATTCAAGAAGTAAGACATAATCTCATTGAATAAATAATAGCCTATTACAGCAATGTAAAGGGAAGTTCAGAATTGCCAATGAACATTAAAGATAAACTAGAATCTAGCAGAGTTCAAGGGATGGAGAAGCAATTCAAGGCTGGAGAGGTCTGGACAAAATAGATAGGAAAGATTTGAATTCAGGCTTACTCTGTTGCTTCCTTCCTCCCTTCATTCTCCCCTTCCTCCTTTAATTTTCTTGCTTTTTAAAAAATCCCATCTCTCTCCCTACCTGACTTCTTTGAGAACATTAGTAGAAGGTAACTATTGTTAGTTATCATCATTTCTCAAACCTGGGCGATCATTAGAATCTCTTGCCAACACTACTGAAAACATGGATTCCGGGGTCTCACCTCAGAACCAATGCATCATATTATCAGAGGCTGGGGTATGGAAAACTGCATTAAAATTTTTATCAGTTGATTCTGATTTTCATCCAAGTATGGGAATCTGTAGGTAATATTATAATAATGATATCCATATGATATTTCATACTGTTGCACTTCTGACTGTCAAGGATGCTCATAAATCCAGGAGGTCACTTACCGGAGTAAGAGAATGTGTGTGAATCTATGCGACAACTCCTCCATTAATGAAAAACACCCAAAAAAAAAAAAAAAAAAAAGAAGAAAAGAAAAAAAGAAAAACATCTCAAGGTGCATAGATTATTAAGAGGACTCAGCAGTGTCATCTGTATTTATGGGAACGGCTCATTTCCATAAACAAACTTTTATTTTCAGTATTTGAGAATCCTAAAAATCTCAAAAGGTCCCTCTATTATGGATGACCCTCAGAGTAACCAGCAGGATTTACATTCACTAACCAGATTTAATAAATTATAACAAGTTGCCATAGTTGCTTCAGATTTTTTTAAAAGAATAAAAAAAAAATAGTTACAAAAGAAGCCCTCCCATCCTATCTCTCTTCAGATGTAACCAATGTCTTGAAGACACTGGGACCCTTTCCCACATGTTTTTATATTTTTACTACACACCATATATGTTTTGGGTGTTTAAATATGTAGATAAATAGTGTTCACATTTTTCTGAAACTTTTTTTCCAACATCAAGTTTTTGAGATTTATCTATGTGATACTAGTAGAACCATTCCATTCTTTGTAATGTAGCAATATTATACTATACAGTACTGCAATATAATCCCATTGTATAAATATTCTAGGATCTATTCTGAGGATGAATATTTGTGTTGTCTAGGTTTTTGCTACTTCAAATCATGATGTAATTAATGTCCTTGCATATGCCTCCTTGGGTTCATGTATGAGAATTCTAGAGAATATACCTAGAATGGAAATTACTAGAGAAAAGAATATGTACATTTTCAAAGTTATTAGATTGCTCTCTAGATTACTCTCCACAGTGGCTAAACTAATTTTTACTCTTGTTAGGGATATGTGAGAATTTCTCTTTCCTGTATTCTTAATTTTTTTTATGTTTTATTTTATTTTTTGAGAGACAGAGAGAGAGAGCATGAGCAGGGGAGGAGGAGGAGAAGAGAAAGAGGGAGACACAGAATCCAAAGCAGTCTCCAGGTTCTGAACTGTTGGCACAGAGCCTGAATGTGGGGCTTGAACCGATGAATGCAAGATCATGACCTGAGTCAAAGTCAGACGCTCAACCGACTGAGCCACCCAGGCGCCCCTCTCTTTCCCATATTCTAACCAACACTGTCAAGCCTTTTAAAAATACACATATCTGCTTTAAAAAAAGAAAAAGGGGGCACCTGGATGGTCCCCACCATTGGTCTCTGTATCTTTCTCCAAAATAAAGTAAAAATAAACTTCAAAAATATAATAATAATAATTAAAAAATAAAAATACATGTCACGTAGGCCTTATTTTCAGATTCGGGTAGGGTAGGTCTGCAGTGTATTTTAAAACAGGCCACAGGTGATACTCAAACACAAATATCACTGAGAACCTCTGCCCCCATGTATGTCTGTCTGTATGCAGTCTAATATACAGATAAGTGAATTAGCACAGTGAGAGTACTTCAGTGCTTTGTTGGTAACACCCGTGTTGCTCCATTTAGATTCTTGAAGAAAGGATAGAGAAGTACCAGTCCGCAACATGCTTTACTGATTCATTTTGAATCAAATGGGGGTATGTGATTTACCAGTCCATAGGGTAGTACTTAATCTAAAGTCCTACCTTTGTTAGCTAGGCTTACGATGTGTGTGTGTGGGGGGGGTGCTTTTTAGAAGTTGTCTTACTTCTTACTAGGTGTATGGCTGGGTGTCAGTTGTCAGGCTTGCATACATGTCATGGCTTAGGGCAGGGTGCGAGTCAGTAACGTCTGCCAGCACGCTGGGTGGTGTCACCGGGAGCATTTGCGGCTTTTTCAAAGCCCTGAGGAATCTGAGAAGCAAGTGAGGGAATGATGCATGAAAACAAAAGGCAGTGGAAAGAGTGACCGGGCAGTAGGCTCCAGCAGGCTAGAACGCTCTGTCCTTGTTATTACTGCTTCATGAAAATGCCACTAGCTTCTTGGCAAGGTCTGGAAGGTAGAGGCTTCTTGAGAAAACAAAGACAAGTGATGTGTACTTTGAGGCTGGAATCTGGTTTCCCAGCTTCCCTACTTTCCAGGAGGCGCTACAGGCTGAAGATGGAAAACCCTCTGCCCCTGGGTGGGTTTAGACTGGTCTTTCCCTCCTGGCTGCTTTCCTGAGTTTTGCCCTACTTGGAAGCAGCCAGCTCTGGTCTCAGAGGCCTAGTAGGACTGTCCTGGGAGAGAAACTGGGCGGTCAGACTCATCTATTGACCAGACTCATCTATTCCTCAAAAAGTAATGTGAAGGTCACCCTAGGGGAGGGAAAAGGGCTTCAGCCCTATGCCTCCTCGTGCTGGGCAGTGAGACCAGAGGGTGCTCTCATGCCTTGCCTGCTTTCTTCTGAGCTGGTACCATGCACTTGCAGAGGATAGCCTGCCTCGCTTTTCAGGGATGAAGTAGAGGCTGAGGAAAAGTAAGAGAGTTCATTAGTTCACTGGATGGCTATTCGGACTAGTCATTATTAGACCTGTTACAAGTTAACCTCTGCTTTCCTCACGGATAATCTTTCTTTGACACACAAAGTACCAAGATGCAAAATAGGAAGTACTCAGCATTCTCCTCCTTTCTTAAAAAGTAGCTGT